>NC_051269.1:6185464-6508559 GCF_015220745.1 Sebastes umbrosus
ACATGAGGGGCGCAGTGAGACCCCTCTGATCCAAGCGGGACGTCAGTGGGCGGTCCGTAATGTGGCTCAGGACACATTCACTACACTCTGCTAAAACAATGTGGTCGGAAAGATCTGATCTCAATGCGTCTTGAGTGCGTTCACACCTGTATTTAGAGCTGTCCCCTTGTGATCGGATCACTGGGGACGCATGTTGACACCAGGTCTGAACAGGGCCTGAGATTCCTCGCTTTACAGTTAGATGTGTAATTTGGCCGGGTGTGACTCGGGTGTAAATAGACACTGCAAATTCCCTTTGCCTTCTGTCACACCTTACACACCTTAATAATGTTAAGTGGAGCTTTTTAAATTTAATAGCGGCTTGTCCACACTTAACATGCATTTCTGTGTTTTAACAGATGATGAGGTGACGGTGGGAAAGTTCTACGCAACCTTCCTAATCCAGGATTATTTCAGGAAAATGAAGAAGAGACAGGAAGAGTACTATGGCTTCCGGCCCACCAACAAAAGTGCTACCCATGAGATACAGGTAAGTGTTTTTAGTTGAATTAATCCTCCTATCCATACTGGCTGCAAAAGAAATTTCTATTTTAAAGCATTTTCAGTGTAAGTGACAAAATCCACAGCCCTTTTTCTGTGCAGAACACGCACACCAGATCCACAGAAAAATAACCACAGAAACCTCCGTGCTCTCTCTCACTTATAGCCAATCAGCTAGCAGTGACATTTAACCCCTTGACCGTTCAGTGTAAACTATAGTGCCAGTGGAGCCAAGAGATGTTAGCGGGGCCTCTAGTGAGGGTTGTGATATGGAGTTTACTGACTTAACTGACCATTAGTAAGAGAGTTTTGTGAGAAACAGTAATAAACACAGTGTTATTGGGTCCAGTCAGTGAACATATTAACGGCAAAATTGTGCACATCTACGGGAAGCAAATTGATGTGGAGATGGACTTTGACGTCGGCTAAACACTGCCTACTCATCTCTGTTTGATTGGCTACTTCAACGACTGAACATTTTTTAATTCTGGTAGTTTGGAGCATTGAGGCTGTGCAGTGGTTAGTGCTGTCAGCTTTACTGCGGAAATTCAGAAACATCGGGCTGTGTATCATCCTGAAATTACTTCACCTATCTCCCCAACCCCCACTGCTAAGAATGTCCCTCACGCAGATAGATAGTTGAGGGCCTTATTTAAATGGTAAACAATGGAAATGGAAAGTTCATTATTGTACTGCAGACGATGTTCTCAAATGTGCACACATGCGTCATGGACCTCAATGAGTTTAATCTTTGCTTTCTTCACAAACCATATCTGTGTCCATCAGGCAGGGTTGAGGAACATCGAGGAGGAGGCGGCTCCAGAGCTCCACAGGACCATCTCTGGAGACCTCGTGACTGAAGAAGAGATGGACCGAGCCACTGACGAAGCTGCTGCGGAGGGCATCTTCAGGGTAACAGGACGAGATGGAAAGATGAATGGATAGGTGGAGGGAGTGAGGGACGGAAGTATGAGAGGAATTATATAGGGTTTTACAAACAGTCTCCCCTGTCTTTATTCAAGATAGGAGAGCCTAAAAAAATAGATAGGAGAGCCTCTACAAACAATAGGGGTGTAACGATTCATCTACTACATCGATGTATTGATTTATATTCCTATGATCCAACTACATCAATAGGTACTCGGCAAGTTGTCCTTCACGGGAGACGTATATCGATATAAAATCGATTTGAAACTCAAAAATAGATTGTAGATGAAAGTTTCTCCACAGGTGCTTTCCCCGTGCGCTGTCGTTTTTTGACTCAGAGAAAATTCCTTTCCTTTCCCCGTCATGATATCTATGTGCACGCAGCATCAGCCTCAAGTATCCAGCCGGAGAGCAGACGGTCCGCGAGGCAAATTATCACGGGAGTAAAGTAAAAAACAAAACAGAAATTCAACTAACGTTAGTCTAACGTAGTTTCAAAACGTTTTCCCGTATGTTTTCATGTATGAAAAGACCCCAAATGAACCCTTTAGGTGGACTACTTGATTACTATAAGCAGATTATTTAAACAGCGTTTGTAGGAATGATTCTGTCCCAAGCTGTTTGATCACTATCAGCTGTTTGATCACTATCAGCTGTTTGATCACTATCAGCTGTTTGATCACTATTAGCTGCTTGATCACCATCAGCTGTTTGATCACCATCAGCTGTTTAATCACCATCAGCTGTTTGATCACTATCAGCTGTTTGATCACTATCAGCTGTTTGATCACTATCAGCGGTTGATCTCTGTATTATTGCTCTACTGTTTATATTGAAAATGAGGACAGAAGCAGCAGGTTAAATTACTGTTCATTTAACTTGAATAGAAGTTGGTTTATTCTATTTTTTGATAAATATTGCACTGTCTTGTATCGTTGTTTACTTGTTTATATGCATAATTAATTTATCTTTGATTCCCTGACAAGAAAAACTTTGAGGAATCCTGACCTGCTCTGTCCAGTATCCAGATATTTATTTCATTAAATTCAGTCACACTGACTGAATTTTTGGCAAAAGAAAGTTACTGTATCGATTTCAAATCATTGAATTGAATTGTATCGTATCGTATCGTATCGTATGGTGTCGTATCGTATCGTATCGTGTCGCTCTAGATAAGCCAAATATCGTCCTTGAATCGTAACAGAACCGTGGAAATCGTATCGTATCGTTGTAAAAACGTATCGTTACACTGTTGCCACGTATCAGTGTATTGACATGTGACTGTGAATATAACCCACAACAACTGTGCTATCTTCTCTAAAACAGAGACAAGGCAGTCTTTTTGGAAACCACTCCGACCCTTTTATTTTGGAGAGTGAGAAAGCCAATGCCAACCAGGCCACGAGCCAGCGCCCTCTGCAGATGGCAGAAGGACTCAACAACAACAATATAAACCTCAGTAACAGCAACACAAGTCACAGGTATGTGTTGATTAATGAGCAAACAAATGCAATAACAAAACCACCAGTAAAATACAACAACAAATACACTTTACTAAACATACATCTCTTCCATCTATCATCAGTGCATCATAAATTGTTGTCAGACATGCTGTCTTCATTTGTACACTAATGTCTACAATCATTTGACTTGAAATGTAGTAACACAGGACACAGACATTGGCATCGCAGCTGTATGGTTGCAGTTAGCCACTCAGCAACCAGGACACCACATGTAGTTTACACTGTTCTTTACGCCGTAGTTTGCTGGCGTGCATGTTTGCCTTAAACTAAGATTACACGACTGTTTCATTCTTCTCCCTTTGTTTTCTCAGCCTTTATTAACAGGAGTTTGGAAGAATTGGCCTCTGACCATCGATGTCTGTCAGAGTACTTCAAAGCCATGACCTTTGACTTTGGCAAAAATTGAGATGGAGCTTCTCAACAGATGCAAAGAAGGACTGTGCTGAAAGGGGCTGCCAAGGCTGCCAACCAAACCCACTTGCGAGCAATGTAGAGCAATAGGCTTAGGACCAGGAAAAACCTCCAATGTTAACCATTAATGTTGAGTGCTGAGACATGTAATACCACAAAACACTGCCTGTTACGGAAATACTTAAAAAGAAATATTTCAATTATTATTTTTTTCTTACCCTTATTTTGTCACAACTCTAAAAACAGGAGTTTTAAAGGGACTATTTGTAACTTTCAGAAATGCTTGTTAACAGCGACACCTGTGGCCGTGAAGTCAACGAAAGTCAGCGTCGGACTCGCGCTTGCTCACTCTACATAGACATGAACGAGCATCACTCAAAACAGTGAGGCGACACACGTCAGCTCAAACCACAATATCACTCTATATTTCAGCTGCTTGGCAGTAATGTTAGCTGACCAGACGAAGGTCTCTCCATGAATCAATGCTGATCCTAGTGTTGGCTTTTCCTGGTGGCTGAAGCAGGAAGAGAAATGTTGTCGTCTCCGAGCGCGCCCTCAGGGAGACACCGGCACCCGGTCGGAGACGATAACGTTTCTCGCTGCGGAGCTCCGTCACTTCACAAGACACGGAAAACCTCTGTTGGTCTGGAGGAGCTGCAGCAGTTATTTCTGCACAAACGTCCACTGTGCATTCACTAGATATTCTCAGAGCTAAACTAACTCTTCTGCAGTGTGGAGTGAGCGCGCGTTCACATCTGGAGGTGGAGCGAGACAGCGAGAACGCGCGCGGTGTGTGAGTGAAGGCAAGCAGGCAGAGGAGCAGAGACACGGGCCACACACGAGCGCTGTTATGTCCCGACCCGGTACATTTATAAGCTTAAAAAGTTACAAACAGTCCCTTTAATTGGAAGGTATTTATTTTAACCAAAATATAACCATAATGAAATTGTTGACTCCAAATGTCCCGTAGGTGTGAATGTAAGCGTGAATGGTTGTCTGTCTCTGTGTGTCAGCCCTGTGATAGTCTGGTTACTGTCCAGGGTGTACCTTGCCTTCACCCAATGTCAGCTGGGATCAGCTCCAGCTCAGGCTGTGGAGGCGCCCCACTGCAGCAGCAGCAGCCTCGGGCGGCCTCTGTCTAGCCTCTCTAACATAATATTTTCTGCCCTGCACTAGGATGCCATTTTCGCTGATGGAAACATAACACAGCTGAAGTAGCACTGATGTAGTTCTTTCGTATACCGAGTACGTCACTGTCACGTAAGTGGTATACAGAGGAACCTCAGATTTTACAGCTGGAGAACCACAGATTTCTCGATCAATTTAGCACACACTGGGGAATTTATTGCGTCAATCAACTACATTTACCACATAAAACATGGTGAATGTCTCTTCAGCTGCATTAACTGTTTTTTTTTACACCACTTATAGTTACTTATTTATAAAAGTCAAAGCCACTTTATTGCTTTATTACAAAACAGTCGATGATTCGACATGGCCTTCTCATCCCTATGGCGGTTTAACCTGCTGACCTCTTTTCACAACTGAAGCGTGTAACAACAACATACTTCCCCTAAGTAGTTTTTGCTGATCAAGGTACTTGTGTTACATGCCTACATGTAAAAACTGAGACAGTCCCATACAGTAAAGTTGTGGGCCGTTAAACGAAAACAGTGAGCTGGAAGACACTAAATTCGTCAGTAGAGTTGGGGGAAACCAGAAAGTTAGTGATAATTTCATTCATATGAGCGTTGTATTACACATTACACAATATTCATTCGATTCCTCTTTGATATAAAACATCTTAAAGGAACAGTGTGTAACATTTAGGGGGATCTATTGGCCGAAATTAACGCCCCTCAATTCGGCTGAGCCAACGGTGTGTGAATAGATTAGATCCTGATGGGCAGGTTGGCTCCTTGCAGCCTCTGCCATCAGTGTGTGAATATGTGAATGCTGACATGTAGTGTAAAGTGCTCTGAGTGGTCGGAAGACTAGAAAGGCGATATATATATCAATGCAAGTCTGTTTACTACTTTCTAGCCTAAACCTAACAAAGTAGTTTCCTGTGAAGACGGAAGTTTATTTAGAAAAGACTGCATACATGTAACGAGTGGAAATTGACACATGTCGCTGGACATTCATAGGAAAACAAACAAAAAAAGGAGTAATAACTTTTTCGTAACATATCATATGAACCGTGTGAGAATATGTTGAAATTGAATAGAATATTTATAAGTATGTTTTCTTTAGTGTATAATCACCTGAAAATAAGAATCATTGTGTTTTCGTTACCTTAGAATGAGTCGTTTATGTCTCCATACGGAGCAGGTCCTATTCACGGAGTCCGCCATGTTGCACCGCCATGTTTCTACAGTAACCCGGAACGGCCTGGGCTGGAGTCCCGTTGCTCTCAATCTCTTTCTTCATCACTCACTTCCCTCGTACATACACACTCTACGCACTGGCTCTACAGAGGGTCATTGATGGCCACCGTAGCTCCCTCACCATCTTGGCACTCGGGAGAGGCTTCAGTTGGTTGCAATCTCAACCTCACTGCCAGATACCGCCAGATCGTACACACTGTTCCTTTAATATATGCAGATTTATTCATATATAAATATGTAAGGATCACTCCATGCTTTTAAAGGAAAGAGCAATTAATGACCTTAGTTTAGACACGAAGCTGGTGGTATGCCTAGATAGTCCTTGGCCTTACTTTTGTGAGGTGTTTCAGTGTGTTTGATTAAAGTCTAAATGAACTGAATCTGCACCTGTGGTGTTTTGATTTGAAGAGCAGAAAGGCCTCACCGTACAAAGTTAAAGATTCTGTCATCCAAGAGGTAGGGAGCAAAACACAGTACATCAGAGGTGTGTCGCCCACCAGGGGCAAACTTGGAGACGAGGTGGCATAAAGAAGAATGTATTATGGATGGGTTTGTTAAGCAACAGTTTGATAATCCACTGGAAGATGTTGCAAATATATAGCAACCGCAATATCCTACAAAGGGAAGATGATGTCTCTTGTTGAAGATGAATATATGATTCTGGACATGTGTGTAATGGTTTAATGCTTTAATTGATTTTCCACTGAAACCTTGACTGAGAATCTTGTCCATTTACATTTTTTTTGATAATGCTTATTTGAGCAAAATGTATAACAGGCAATGGAATGGAAGGATAACATGATTTTAATTGATTTTCCACGGGAAAAATTGCTACGAGAAGGCATGTGTTCATTTGGCACTTCTTTGGCTGATGACAGTCTCCTCACTCGGAGAACTACGGTTAAAATGTCACCATGTTTGCTATCGTATCAAGACTACCTCTCCAATTAAAACACCTTGGGAAGAGACCGTACAGCCCATAAGCTGAGTTCACAAGTAACAAGTAAAATGTTCACCATTTACACACCAACCAGGCCCCGAAAGATGCAAAGACCAAAACGTTGAGTGATATGGCCGCTCAGGTCAAACCACATGTCGATGTGCTGGCCAAGGGAGACAGGTTAATGGTGGAGAATAAGCCTGAAGCCAGCTTGGCATCTACCCCCGCCCAGAGTTCTGGATGAGACAGGCACAGACAGACTGGGAAAACATAAACAGTGGTACCACTTAAAACCATTAACCTGTATTTATATTAACTTTGTCAGACAATGTTGAGGTCGTAAAATATAGGCTTGATCAGCAGCTTGCAATGACTGCTGAGTAACAGGTAGTATTTATGAGCCACGACCAAGTCCATATCTATCCATTTTTTACTTGCTCCATCGTCTGACACCAGAAACAGGCAGACATGTAAATTAAATTAAATACATTGTGAATTTGGCTGTATGAAAACACATTATATGTCATCACAGAGACTTTCTATGCTGCCCTCTCTCAGCTTTCCCTTGTAAGAGTTAATGTAAAGAAAATCTTAAATCAAAAAGATAGCATTTGTCTGCCACTGCTCATAAAGGTGTGTCAGTTTGGAGGAGGGTTAGGGTTGAGGGGATAAAAACTGCTTTCAGTACCTCTACTGAATTCAGCATCTCTGGAACGGAAGGTCGTTGAGACTCGGGACCAAGTTCTACTAGGGATAGATTTGGGTTAAAACACTTACTGTGTGTTACGAGGTGCACGGGGACCAGGTGAGTGAAATACTTTAAAAACTTTTTTTTTTTAAATGCCATAATAAAAAACATCTATGGTTTTTATAAAATCTATTGAGTCCAGTTGCTCTAGGTCAGAGGTCAGCAACCTTTACTATCAAAAGAGCCATTTTAGGCAAAAAAACAAAAACAAATCTGTCTGGAGCCGCAAAACATTTGAGCATTGTGATGACGGTAACACAGTTTATAGTCTAAGTATATAGTATATAAGTCTAATGCAGTGAGGGCCAAAGTGCAAATGTACTACGGAGTATTAGGGCCACATTGAGGGAAAAAAAATCTGAGATTTCTAGAAAAAAGTCTTAATATTACGAGAAAAAAGTCATAACGCAACGAGAAAAAGAAAATATCACGTAAAATTAATACTTTATAATATTGACTTTTTTTCTCGTAATATTATGACTTTATTCTTGAAATCTCCGATTTATTTATTTTTCGTCAATGTGGCCCTAATACTCCGTCGTACTGTCGTACCATAGACCTACAACAATGATAAATAAAAATGAAAATGTAAACAAAAAACAGTTATTCATTTCCATTTTTAAAAATCCACAATCCAGCCACTGGAGAGGGGCTAAAGAGCTGCATGTGGCTCCGGAGTCGCAGGTTGCTGACCCCTGGTCTATAGGGACAGAAGAGAGATTGGTTTAAAAAAAAAAGACTGTAAGACTCCCATAAAATATTGTTTCCTCAGCCCCTTCCTTAAAAGCGAGCAATGTTAAAATAGCAGCTTAAATAAATAGATAAAATAAATATGAATAGATATATATCTCTAAAAATATATTGGTCATTATAAATGATTTGTAAAAAAAAAAGATTTCATTAAAATAGATATGTAAGTGCTGTAAATCAAAGTGCCATGCTAAAATCATTTAAAACACACCAAACAATACACACAGTGGGTTAGTATTTAAAAAAATATATAAATATAAGTGCTGTTTAAAAAAATAATATTTAAAATAAAATTTAAGAATATTTATTACACGGCTGAGTTGAATACTCGATTCTGATTGGTCAATCACGGCGTTCTGTGGTCTGTAATTTCTGTATAACAGACCGTTGCTGTGTATAGCAGATCGTTGCTATGTATAGCAGACCGTTGCTATGTATAGCAGACCATTGATATGTATAGCAGACCGTTGTTATGTATAACAGAGCGTTGCTATGTATAGCAGACCGTTGCTATCTATAGCAGACCGTTGCAATGTATAGGAGACCGTTGCTATGTATAACAGACCGTTGCTATGTATAACAGACCGTTGCTATGTATAGCAGACTGTTGCTACGTATACCGTACCGTTGCTACGTATAACAGACCGTTACTATGTATAGCAGACCGTTGCTATGTATAGCAGACCGTTGCTATGTATAACAGACCGTTGCTATGTATAACAGACTGTTGCTATGTATAACAGACTGTTGCTATGGGCGCAGTTCTGATGTTGGACCGTTTTTGTGTCAAAATATTGATTTCTTCAGTAAGTAGCTGTGTAATAAGCGGGATAATGTACAGCTAGCGGGTCATTGTTGTGAAAGTATCCCCTTCAGGGTGATGAGACACCCCTCCGATTCGTGTCGGGGTGCATACATGCAAAATAAACTGCTACAAAAACATTTGCTCTAAACTGATTATAAATTATTTATTCAAGAGAAATCCTCACCTGCAGGTGGCATCCTTATTTATAGAGACATTTAGTCCTTTATTTAAAGAGAGAGAGGGTTGTGTATATATAATATATATATGTGTATAGGGAGAGAGAGAGTTTGAATTCTGTGGGTCAAAATAGAGTTGCCGGTTTCCCCCACATATACTGTAATCCACATTTCTTGCAAGTGATCAAATAGATGCAGTTCCTGAAATTAGGATTTCCTCATGTTCTAGTTTTGTAAACGCTTTTGTTATGTTGGTTATATATCCAGTCTTTGTGTCTAAAAACTTCAATTTTAGCCTTAACTAGAAGATCCTGTAATTTTTTGTTTTTCTTGAAGGCTGCAATTTTATGTTATAATCCTGCAGCACTTCAGGTCCTGTGATGAAGTTTTGAAAGTGATTCCTAACCACTCTGACAAGCTTAACAGTATAGCTGGAGAAAATGTTGTAACCAGTAGGAGTTGAGATGTGACAAGAATGGGTTTACTTTGTCTGAAGGTTTTAAAGACCTTTCTAAGAAAAGACCTGGACTATCCTCTAGTGGTCAAAGTTGAGAATAGCACATTTGTAGCAAGTTTGAAATCACTCTTCTTGTGTGCAGATTCAGTGGAATCTTTATAGATGTGACCTCACCAAGCCTGCAAACGTGTGCTTTGTATGGTGACTAGTTTTATAGAGCAGAGCATGTGTGTCTGTCTCTTTGAAGAACACTTTGTAGCGAATGATGACTGTGGAGGATGAAGAATATGACCTGATAATAGAACAATGTTGAACCTTTCTTAAACTCTTCCAGAAACACACACATCTACAGCTTCTTTATGATGTTCCAACAGATATTTCTAAATGTGTGAGGGTGCAAGTTTAATTAATAATTGACTTACTGTAGAATAATTGAAAAGTAGAGCTACTTCTGGTTGTACTACTTGTTGTTTCTGATCTACATTATAAAGATTGTAATGTGTTTACCGTCGTCTGTCGGGTCCGTTGAGACTCAGACTTTAGTTATAATAAGTTAACCCTCTTTGGTTCCTAACAAACACTTCTCTATTATTTTATATGCTTAATTAATCTGTGGTGAGATTATAAGAATATATAAATATTGCAGTCTTGAAGATTAATTTGGGGATATCCTGTTAGAGGTGCATTTGGTATCCATAATATAGATTATATCCATATAGATAAACTAGAAGTCTACATCTACAGATGTCGTCGTTGGGTTTAAGTTTTTTATTTCTTTTCTGCTTTCACAAATAAAATGAACATGAACAAAAAGGTTCTGATGTGTTCGTACTAGGGAGTTGATTTACCTCAAAAGAAATTATCCTCTAACTTACAGACGTCTCTTTCCCAATGTAAGTCTATAGGAAAAAGTCTTTTGGGAACCAATTTTCCCAAAAATTATCAAAAGTTTATTTTTTTTTCGTCATCAAAAATATACACACAACAGGGCACTGTCAATGTTGAGCATGGGCATCCCTGTTATCTGTTATTTTGTCTTGTCGATCTTCTTACAGATTTGCACCTCTCTTTATAATTGAACATGTATAAAGAAAAGAGAGGAAAAAATCAAACAAACAAAAAACAACCCTCCCTCATAAAGCCTCAGCCAATCACAGGTGTCTATGTCACACAACTCCCTGTGATAGGTAACTGATATGAGTGACAGGCTGCACAGCCTCTAAGAACACAACCTTCACTGAAAACTCAGTAACTCCAATAACAGACCTTTTTAACTTTATCTGAACATAACTCAGTCTTAACAGTGTCAGTATAACATCACAGTGAACACCACATGTCAGCCAGTCTGTTACAATAGAATCAGCGTTTTCACTCTAAAACAGCGGCTGTTGTCAGGAAAGCAGCAGAAAGAGTTTCCTGTTTGCTCCACTTTTTACTTTCGGTTTGTTTGTCCTCGTTTGCCCTCGCGCAGTCAGAAGCCGTTGACCGTTATCTGCGTCAGAGTGGTGTCTCTCGTGCAGTGACTCTAGAACTATGAAGCTCGTTGCTCTCGTGGGTCTGTGTCTCGTGACTCGGTGTGGAATAACGGCTGCTGGTGTAAACGGTGAGAACATCTACTGGTTTCTATTGTAGCATCATGTGGAGTCACTTTATCACTGCTGGAGAGAAGAACGAGAACATTCAGCTCCATTTAACATCAACACACATATCGATCCTGATCATTAGTACTGATCAGTATCATCATAATCAGCCTCCTTCTGGTTCATTACAGTCCTTTAATGAACTAAGCACTATTTAGCAGGGCGTCGTCTGTTTCTACTTCCTGTTAAACCTGATCTCAACCTGCGTGTGTCCTCTGCCTCAGGGTTATGAGAGGTTGTATTGAGGAGGAAATAATAATAATACATAATTAAATAAGAATCAGAGAAAGTTAATTAGTTACTCTGATTATTAATACAAAATATAATCAACTAATAAACGATGATGTAATATTATAGATTAAGATCAAACTTTCCACCCAGCAGGATATAAAGACATTAAAGTGTTTCTGAGAAAAGCTTCTTCCTGTCAAACCTTTAGGTCTACTACAGGTTTTATATGTGACATTTCTGCAGTATAGTAGATGATGAAGTAGAGCAGTTCAGTAGACTGAGTCATCACTAGCAACTGAAGGAGTTTCACTTCTTTAGTTCTGTGTTTTCCTCGTTGCTCTCTTGTTTCCTCTTTCTTCTTCTTCTTTCTTCTTTCTTCTTCTTTGTCATCACTTGGGGACTAGAGAAAGCGTTAAATGTAAGTTAATTATTAATGAGTGTGGCTCAGTAGCGGCTGGTGACTCAAACAATTGGTGAGGACAGGAGGAAAACCAACTCACAGTGTCATGTTATTTTATTAAGTTATTTCTTGTATTTTGCACTTGCACCTCCATTTCATGTCTGGACTCAGTGCTGCTTGATATATGTGCTCTCATGTTCCTCCTTTTATCATATGGGGTGTGGGGGGGGGGGGCTTACATGGGATTTCATTAAATATTTTAATCTGGAAAAAACTGTGTTTAACTCTCTTGTTATTGTTATTATAGAGCATATTAAACTTTTGTTAGATAGTGATAATATCTCCAGCTGGACTCTTTGTGGTTCATGTTGACCCTTGACCTCTAAACCAGAACAATCTGAATCAGGTTTATTACCCAGGTTGTCTGGTGTTTTAGTGCGTAACGGTCACAAGAAACACAGCAAGAGAAAACAGAAAGAAACTAATGCTGCAAGGCAAGTCTTCAAAATAAAATAGAAATTTACAATAAAAAACATGTAAAATATATTTGTTTTAAAACAAAAAGAGCTGCAGTGTTATACCCACTGTTTACTGGTATTATAGAAAACATTATCTACACACTAGACAGGCTTCAGTATTTTAGACAGATCAAGTTTCAACAATTACAGAGAAACCGTCGTCGTGAATTAAATTCATGGATCTCATTATTTTATATGTTGTACATTTTATTTTATATTTTGTGGCATATGTTAAAATATGAAATAAAATATGAAATACAATAATAAATATTTGTGGTAGACAGGTGTACAGTAATTGCAAAATGAATAAACTTAATGTAAACAGGAATATAGTAAATGTATATTTGTAATGAAAAGTAATAAATATATACAGAGATGAAACCAGGTTGTAAAACAGGAAGTAGCCTAAAGGTATATAAAGGTAAAGTGACATATAAAGGTAAAACATCAACTCATTCATTTTCCTAATTCAGGCTTTGTTTTCTAACACAACTACAGATTAAATATCTGTGTCAAGATATTTTTGACGTGTACAGTTTTTGTCATAATATCAGTAGAAATGACGCCTTGTTCTGTTGTTGCAGCTCGCGGGAGAAGCTTTTTTAAAAAAAATTGTATTCATTATCAAAAATATACATACAACAAGGCACTGTCAATTATCATAACAGTAAGAAAAAAACAACTTTAGGTTGAGCATGGGCAACAACATATATCACAGATAACATTCAAAGGGAATAAAAATGAAGTAAAACTGGTCAAGGAACAAGTAAAAAATAAAATAAAAATAATAAATTAATTAATTAATAACAAAAGAATATATATATATATATATATATATATATATCACAAAATAAAAGAAACAGGGCTCATCTCAAATTAATTTATACATATCAAATAAAGAGAATAACTGAACAGCTTTTGTGTCAGTCATAATTGACAATGATTTACTGAGCAGTTTTAGCTCATTCTTCATACTAGTCAGACAGGGTTTAGTTTTGAGGTATCTGCATTTATGTATAAAAAAAGTACTTAATAACAGGAAAATATTGATAACAAATTCCAAATTCCGATTCACAGCAAAGATACCACATGTGACCGTTTTCTCTGTCAGTGGTGACAGCTCAGTGCTCTTTGATAGTAGCAGCTCTGCAGGTCATTCCAGTAAAACTTCACTGATTCACAATGAAAAAACACATGTTCCAAACATTCAATTTCACTTTCACAGAATACACAGCCCAAATCCCTTTGGATTTCTAATCCTCGATGTAGTCAAACACAGTCCTGAACTAGCAGCAACCACCACCCCCCTTTTACATGTATATTCCCCTTGCTTTGTACTTGTATGTTATTTTGTCTTGTCGATCTTCTTACAGATTTGCACCTCTCTTTGTAATTGAACATGTATAACCGGTTATTGAAATAAAGAAAAGAGAGGAAAAAATCAAACAAACAAAAAAAACAACAACAACAACAACCCTCCCTCATAAAGCCTCAGCCAATCACAGGTGTCTATGTCACACAACTCCCTGTGATAGGTAACTGATATGAGTGACAGGCTGCACAGCCTCTAAGAACACAACCTTCACTGAAAACTCACTAACTCCAATAACAGACCTTTTTAACTTTATCTGAACATAACTCAGTCTTAACAGTGTCAGTATAACATCACAGTTAACACCACATGTCAGCCAGTCTGTTACAATAGAATCAGCGTTTTCACTCTAAAACAGCGGCTGTTGTCAGGAAAGCAGCAGAAAGAGTTTCCTGTTTGCTCCACTTTTTACTTTCGGTTTGTTTGTCCTCGTTTGCCCTCGCGCAGTCAGAAGCCGTTAACCGTTATCTACGTCAGAGTGGTGTCTCTCGTGCAGTGACTCTAGAACTATGAAGCTCGTTGCTCTCGTGTGTCTGTGTCTCGTGACTCGGTGTGGAATAACGGCTGCTGGTGTAAACGGTGAGAACATCTACTGGTTTCTATTGTAGCATCATGTGGAGTCACTTTATCACTGCTGGAGAGAACAACGAGAACATTCAGCTCCATTTAACATCAACACCAGCAGCAGTGAGATGGCACATATCGATCCTGATCAATAGTACTGATCAGTATCATCATAATCAGCCTCCTTCTGGTTCATTACAGTCCTTTAATGAACTGCGCACTATTTAGCAGGGCGTCGTCTGTTTCTACTTCCTGTTAAACCTAATCTCAACCTGCGTGTGTCCTCTGCCTCAGGGTTATGAGAGGTTGTATTGAGGAGGAAATAATAATAATACATAATTAAATAAGAATCAGAGAAAGTTAATTAGTTACTCTGATTATTAATACAAAATATAATCAACTAATAAACGATGATGTAATATTATAGATTAAGATCAAACTTTCCACCCAGCAGGATATAAAGACATTAAAGTGTTTCTGAGAAAAGCTTCTTCCTGTCAAACCTTTAGGTCTACTACAGGTTTTATATGTGACATTTCTGCAGTATAGTAGATGATGAAGTAGAGCAGTTCAGTAGACTGAGTCATCACTAGCAACTGAAGGAGTTTCACTTCTTTAGTTCTGTGTTTTACTCGTTGCTCTCTTGTTTCCTCTTTCTTCTTCCTCTTTCTTCTTTCTTCTTCTTTGTCATCACTTGGGGACTAGAGAAAGTGTTAAATGTAAATTAATTATTAATGAGTGTGGCTCAGTAGCGGCTGGTGACACAAACAATTGGTGAGGACAGGAGGAAAACCAACTCACAGTGTCATGATATTTTATTAAGTTATTTCTAGTATTTTGCACTTGCACCTCCATTTCATGTCTGGACTCAGTGCTGCTTGATATATGTGCTCTCATGTTCCTCCTTTTATCATATGGGGTGTGGGGGGGATTCCGGTGCAACGGACTGCTGTACAGGCAGTTTACTGACAGGCTTCTAGTGACGCGACACACTGCTGCACCGGGTCCTTCAGGGCTGCTACAACCAAGCCCTCAGGAAGAGCGCCGGTCGACGATCCGGACTCTCGTAGTGGCCAAACGGCGGTACTGCAACTTCCGTGTCCGTCACGTGATCCAAATCAACTTCCCAGTATGAACACCCTAATAGCCCCTATTTAAACATTACGTTTTTAAAGTTGTAAAACTCACTAATAGCTGAATCCACAGTTATTTCCCTTTCTCTGCTTTTTTTTTTTTCTTTTTTTTTTTTTCACAAACTGGTCATACAGGTTCAATTACAAAGATATGTGCAAACTGTAAAAGGAACAACAAGACAAAATAACAGATGCCAGGGGATAAACAGCTTACAAGTACAAAGCCAGGGGAAATAACATTTAGATAAATATATTAAAGGAGGTGCATAAAGTTACCGTCTTAATAGCTTTATTGTTTTCAGAGGAGAGAATCAATTTTATGTATTGTTTGGTTTCATGTTCAAATACAAAAAAATAAAGTTTAGATTTACTAAATTTGGATTTATGTATATGAAATTTAGCTAAGAGAATAAGCAGATTAATAATATAATGTTCTTTGATTTTACTGTTACCTTTATGGAAACCAAACAAAACATTCTCTAGACATAGAATAAAATCAGGGTCAATATTATCAATAATGAATCTCCTCAAGTCCTTCCACAGCCTGTTGCTATGGTCACAGTGCCAGAATAGATGAAGAAGAGTTTCTGGGAGTACATCACAGAATGAACCGTTTACATTGATGTCCTGTTTAAACTTAACAAGATAATGACTTGCTGAATAATACCTGTGAAGGATTTTAAAGGATACTTCTCTTATTTTGTTTGTCAAAAGATACTTATGGGGTAGAGTCCAGATGTTCTTCCACTAGAGGTCTTTAAAGGGACTATTTGTAACTTTGTACGCGCATAAATGTAGCGGGTCGTCACACATGCGCGCTCACATATGCGCGTTCGCGTGTGGCCGCTGCCTCTCCAACTCTGCCTGCCTGCCTTCGCTCAGAGAGTGCGCGCGTTCTCAGCTCGCTCCACCTCTAGACGTGAACGCGCGCTCACTCCACACTGCAGAAGAGTTAGTTTAGCTCTGAGAATATCTAGTGAATGTACAGTGGACGTTTGTGCAGAAAAAAAATGCTGCAGCTCCTCCAGACCAACAGAGCTTTCCCGTGTCTTGTGAAGTGACGGAGCTCCTTAGCTAGTAACGTTACCCTCTCGTTACCGACCGGGTGCCGGTGTCTCCTCTGCTCTCTCCGGCTGCGGGCGGAGAGAGCAGAGGAGACATGCTGCAGAGCGCCGCTGCTTCAGCCTGCACTGATGCAGGAAAAGCCAACACTAAGATCAGATCTAAATCATGTTCATGGAGAGACCTTCGTCTGGTCAGCTAACATTACTGCCAAGCAGCTGAAATATAGAGTGATATTGTGGTTTTAGCTGACGTGTGTCGCCTCACTGTTTTGAGCGATGCTCGTTCAGGTATATTGAGAGCGAGCAAGCGCGAGCCCGACGCTGACTTTCGTTGATTTCACGGCCACAGGTGTCGCTGTTAAGAAGCATTTCTGAAAGTTACAAATAGTCCCTTTAACAAGGTTGTTCCAGTAATTGACAACATAAGGCACACAAACAATATCATTCTGAAATAAATTACGTATACCTTTATTATTTTTGGTAGACAAAAAACATATCCTGCCCACGGGAGTGTCCCCTGGATTAGGAATCTGTGGTACAAATCCCTGTTCAGTTGCACCTTTTAATAACATAATGACTCCAGAGGGGACAGCGTCCATGACAACAGCGTACTCTTTTGGAGTTACAGGGATCTGTATCCAGTTCTCTTAATACATCCATGCCAGGTGATCACGTACAATGCAGCGGTAGAGACTGAGGATGACATTTGGACATCATCATTGGACCAACCCGCTGTCAATCATGTATTCTGCTGGTTGTTGATTCGTAACCAGCTAAAGGAGGTTATCCTCCCTTGGAGCGTCATTTGACGTATTTTGGCCAATCACAGACAAGCATGAAAAAAATTAAATGCATTGAGTTGATAGGAGAAGTCCCGCCCCAAGGTGCCACAATTCAACAGTCACTTCACACACAGGCTGCTCTTTCCTTTCTGTCGACAGGGCGATGCTGAGGGTCTCTCATCCCCCTGAAGGGGATTCTTTCACAACAATGACCCGCTAGCTGTACATTATACTGCTTATTACACGGCTACTGACTGAAGAAATCAATATTTTGACACAAAAACGGTCCTCCAGAGTCCAACATCAGAACTGCGCCCATAGTAACGGTCTGTTATACAGAAATTACAGACCGCAGAACACCATGATTGACCAATCAGATTCGAGTATTCAACACAGCCGTGTAATAATCAGGATTTAAATAATGGATTTTTTCCAAAGAAGAGAGAAAAAATATTTGATAAATGATGCTGAGATTTGGTAATGGTTTATTTCAACCAATTACTCTTTTATATATTTTGATCTCCGTCTTGCCTCTATGGACCAGCCTCTACTGGTGTGGCTGCTTCAGACTAGTGAGAAAAATAAGGACTCAATAAAAGAAATATAAAGGATCACAGCTCAAGACTAAAAAAAACTAAAATGTAAAAATGTGTAAATATTCTATCTGGAGGGCAGTGTGAAGGATTTCCTGAGGTCAAAAAACAAGAAAAATGTCTTGTTATTGATAACATCAAACTTCCATATATACATCTAAACTTAATTATTCTGCATGTAAACATACTGATTAATACTTATATTTATATTCCAGGGCCAAAAGTCGTGGAAGAAGGAAGTGATGTCATCTTACCCTGTTCCCTCAGCACCAAGGAGAACATTCAGTCAACAAAGTTTGACTGGAAGAAAGATGGTCCGAGGGATGACCGTGAGGTGTTCCTGTATGATGCAGGCATTCATTACAACAACGGATATCCAGGTCAGAGCGAGACGTTCAAAGGTCGAGTCTCACATTTTCCAGACCAACTGAAGTACGGCAACGCCTCCATAATCATCAGATATACAAAGATGACCGACAGTGGAAACTACACCTGTGATTTTCCACGTCTTCAACCAAGTCAGATATTCCGGGTTGAGCTTATTGTTGGTGAGTACTTTGATAAAACAGTTAAAGATGTCCGCTCATTTACTGACATTACAGCAGTCTGATGAAATCTGAAATCTTGTTTCAAGCATACTCCGACTTTAATCCATCCAGGACTGACTCAAACCAGTCAGATCCGTCAACGTGTTTTAGATGGAATAAAAAATCTGTTCAATAAACAGGAAAACTAATTTCTGTTCCAGCTGTGTGATAATATTTCACAAGCACTCTAACATGTGTTTTGTTTTGCCTTTCAGCTTGTGACTTAAAAGACAGAACAGGTGAAAACATCCCAGGTGAGTCCTGCTTATTATGACGTCACTCTACCTCTCACATGTATGTGACGTTTGTCTTCACAGGTCTGATATCATTTATAAAACTTTATTCATCACTGTGTGAAACAGATTGAGATCATTCTTCTTCACATTAGATTAGATTCTACTTTACTGTCATTACACAGAGTAACGTTACAGGTACTGAGACAACCACATGCAGTTTAGCATCCAACCAGCAGTGTAGTAGTAAAGAGTATATACAGAATGAACTGTATATATATAATAAATATAGAATGTAGAATAAATGGTAAGGGGAACATATATTAAGATACAGAATGAACATGTGCAACAGTTACAGTAGACAGTGCATTTATAAACATAAGAAAAATATATATATTAAGGTACAGATGTAAGTACAGGAAATGCTCAGTAGACATTATATACAGGACAAACAGTTGGAGTTATGATATGAACACATTTATACGCAAATATCTCTGTGTGAATACATGTTAATGATTTAAAAGTTTTATTTAACAAGAGACTTTCTTTTTCTTTAATATTATTATTCCTGGCTTTGAAGATGTATGATATCTCTTTTTGTCCACTCTTTCCACATGGCTTGTATATCCGTTTGTACTGCCAGTGAATGGAACAACAATACATTTTGGAATTAAAAGAAATACAATAGTATTATATAAAAGGTTTATTTAAAAAAAAGTTAACTATTTTTACAACGACAGTGAATAGAAATTGTATTTATTGTGCTTTGGTTACACTTTGTTGTCCATCCCAATGGAAAAACACAAAAAACACCAACACTCAATTCCCAATATATTAGATACACATAACTAAAACTAAGCAGTGTTATGAAACGACCCAGGAATAAATCTTCATGTTCAGTTTCTGTTGAAGATGTTCTAGAGAGGTGTTATTGTGTTATACTGAGAGGTGTTTCTAATATTTAGTCTACCATCATTGATATTAAATTCTCTACTTGTGTTTTACAAAAAGTAAAATTCGAAAAATAAAATAAAGCATTCCAGTAAAATCTTTAATAAACGTTGCTCGGCTGCAAAGGCAGAACTTCAACAAATTTTATCATTCATTTTCCATTCGGGCAGCATGATTAAATATATTTCTCATGAACACACTGAGGACCCAAAGACACAATGGATGTGTAATGTGTATAGCCTAGCCTACCTTTGAAGACTCTATTTTACATATTTTGCAACAAATTGTTTTATGTTGTTGTAGCACAACAAATTCAGTAGTTCTTCACTGTATATGTGCAGCACTCATACAGTGATTTTAAAAGTTAAATGTGTTTGAAATATCATGCACTGTTGTGCTTTTCCATTTCTCTCTGACATTGTAAACTACATTTACAAGGGATGAAAAGAACAGATTATATTTGTAATGCTGTAATTATCCTCAATAATCTATTGTTTCTACTGTGTTCACAGGTGCAGCTCCGAAACCATCTGTCACGTCACTTAAAACCACAAAGTACAGGTGGCGGCTACAGTGTGAAGTTCGCGGTGCTTTTCCAGAACCTAAAGTAGAGTGGCAGAACAGTGATGGAAACATCCTTCCTGCTGAGAAACCTCAGGTGTCTAAAAGTGGAGACCGCTACGACGTCATCCTCCAGGTTACTGTGACCAAGACCGACTACTATCGCTGTGTAGCCACACAGGAGACAATCTGCCATCAGACTTATGTATATATCGGTGGTAAGATTCTTCCTTATCATATCTTTATATTCAATTCATATTTACTGTTTATGTGTTAATGTGTCTTCAGACTGAACTCAAAGCAAATTGTGATGAAGAATCTATTGAAAAGGTTTCTAAGAGAGTGAAGACTTGTCTGTCCTACTGAGACTCTGAGACTCGTCTTCATGAATCTACAGAGATTAGAGGAAGAATGAGATGAAGAAACAACAGACAGAAGTGGAGGATGTGGTACATTTCTAGTTGAGGATGAACTGTTCCATAAACACACAGTTGGTGTGTTGATCGTCAGCCAACTCCAGCTAACGTCTGTGTTGTCAGTATTTCTGTGCTGAATAAACACAAACAGTCAAATTCACACATTAAATAGAGACAAAAGTGAAGTCAGTGTTCAGTCTGAATTCACCTTTTAGGAGCATCTTCATCATGAATCATTGAGACCATCTACAGCTGTGATTCTACTCTGATACCAGATGTGCTGCTCTACATGATCCTCAGCCACATCCTCACTGTCACATGTACTGGTTGGAGACATGTTTCAGAGGACGAGTTAGAGGACAGAAGTGATGGAGACATGTTTCAGAGGACGAGTTAGAGGACAGAAGTGATGGAGACATGTTTCAGAGGAAGAGTTAGAGGACAGAAGTGATGGAGACATGTTTCAGAGGACGAGTTAGAGGACAGAGGTGATGGAGACATGTTTCAGAGGACGAGTCAGAGGACAGAAGTGATGGAGACATGATTCAGAGGAAGAGTCAGAGGACAGAAGTGATGGAGACATGTTTCAGAGGACGAGTCAGAGGACAGAAGTGATGGAGACGTGTTTCAGAGGAAGAGTTAGAGGACAGAAGTGATGGAGACGTGTTTCAGAGGAAGAGCTGGAGGACAGAAGTGATGGAGACATGTTTCAGAGGACGAGTTAGAGGACAGAAGTGATGGAAACGTGTTTCAGAGGAAGAGCTGGAGGACAGAAGTGATGGAGACGTGTTTCAGAGGACGAGTTAGAGGACAGAAGTGATGGAGACATGTTTCATAGGAAGAGTTAGAGGACAGAGGTGATGGAGACATGTTTCAGAGGAAGAGTTAGAGGACAGAAGTGATGGAGACATGTTTCAGAGGACGAGTTAGAGGACAGAAGTGATGGAAACGTGTTTCAGAGGAAGAGCTGGAGGACAGAAGTGATGGAGACGTGTTTCAGAGGACGAGTTAGAGGACAGAAGTGATGGAGACATGTTTCATAGGAAGAGTTAGAGGACAGAGGTGATGGAGACATGTTTCAGAGGACGAGTTAGAGTACCGAAGTGATGGAGACATGTTTCAGAGGACGAGTTAGAGGACAGAAGTGATGGAGACGTGTTTCAGAGGACGAGTTAGAGGACAGAAGTGATGGAGACGTGTTTCAGAGGAAGAGTTAGAGGACAGAAGTGATGGAGACGTGTTTCAGAGGAAGAGTTAGAGGACAGAAGTGATGGAGACATGTTTCAGAGGACGAGTTAGAGGACAGAAGTGATGAAGACGTGTTTCAGATGACGAGTTAGAAGACAGAAGTGATGGAGACGTGTTTCAGAGGACGAGTTAGAGGACAGAAGTGATGGAGACATGTTTCAGAGGACGAGTTAGAGTACCGAAGTGATGGAGACATGTTTCAGAGGATGAGTTAGAGGACAGAAGTGATGGAGACGTGTTTCAGAGGAAGAGCTGGAGGACAGAAGTGATGGAGACATGTTTCAGAGGACGAGTTAGAGGACAGAAGTGATGAAGACGTGTTTCAGGGGACGAGTTAGAGGACAGAAGTGATGGAAACATGTTTCAGAGGAAGAGTTAGAGGACCGAAGTGATGGAGACATGTTTCAGAGGACGAGTTAGAGGACAGGAGTGATGGAGACATGTTTCAGAGGAAGAGTTAGAGGACAGAGGTGAAGGAGACATGTTTCAGAGGACGAGTTAGAGGACCGAAGTGATGGAGACATGTTTCAGAGGACGAGTTAGAGGACAGGAGTGATGGAGACATGTTTCAGAGGAAGAGTTAGAGGACAGAGGTGAAGGAGATATGTTTCAGAGGACGAGTTAGAGGACAGAAGTGATGGAGACATGTTTCAGAGGACAAGTTAGAGGACAGAAGTGATGGAGACATGTTTCAGAGGAAGAGTTAGAGGACAGAAGTGATTGAGACATGTTTCAGAGGACGAGTTAGAGGACAGAAGTGATGGAGACATGTTTCAGAGGAAGAGTTAGAGGACAGAAGTGATGGAGACATGTTTCAGAGGACGAGTTAGTGGACAGAAGTGATGGAGGCATGTTTCAGAGGACGAGTTAGAGGACCGAAGTGATGGAGACGTGTTTCAGAGGACGAGTTAGAGGACAGAAGTGATGGAGACGTGTTTCAGAGGAAGAGTTAGAGGACAGAAGTGATGGAGACATGTTTCAGAGGAAGAGTTAGAGGACAGAAGTGATGGAGACATGTTTCAGAGGACGAGTTAGAGGACAGAAGTGATGAAGACGTGTTTCAGATGACGAGTTAGAGGACAGAAGTGATGGAGACGTGTTTCAGAGGACGAGTTAGAGGACAGAAGTGATGGAGACATGTTTCAGAGGACGAGTTAGAGTACCGAAGTGATGGAGACATGTTTCAGAGGACGAGTTAGAGGACAGAAGTGATGGAGACGTGTTTCAGAGGAAGAGCTGGAGGACAGAAGTGATGGAGACATGTTTCAGAGGACGAGTTAGAGGACAGAAGTGATGAAGATGTGTTTCAGGGGACGAGTTAGAGGACAGAAGTGATGGAAACATGTTTCAGAGGAAGAGTTAGAGGACCGAAGTGATGGAGACATGTTTCAGAGGACGAGTTAGAGGACAGGAGTGATGGAGACATGTTTCAGAGGAAGAGTTAGAGGACAGAGGTGAAGGAGACATGTTTCAGAGGACGAGTTAGAGGACAGAAGTGATGGAGACATGTTTCAGAGGACAAGTTAGAGGACAGAAGTGATGGAGACATGTTTCAGAGGAAGAGTTAGAGGACAGAAGTGATTGAGACATGTTTCAGAGGATGAGTTAGAGGACAGAAGTGATGGAGACATGTTTCAGAGGAAGAGTTAGATTACAGAAGTGATGGAGACATGTTTCAGAGGACGAGTTAGTGGACAGAAGTGATGGAGGCATGTTTCAGAGGACGAGTTAGAGGACCGAAGTGATGGAGACATGTTTCAGAGGACGAGTTAGAGGACAGGAGTGATGGAGACATGTTTCAGATTTAAGAGTTAGAGGACAGAAGTGATGAAGACGTGTTTCAGAGGAAGAGTTAGAGGACAGAGGTGAAGGAGACATGTTTCAGAGGACGAGTTAGAGGACAGAAGTGATGGAGACATGTTTCAGAGGAAGAGTTAGAGGACAGAAGTGATGGACACTGAGAAGAGTTGAACAGACTGACACTTATAGTATCACAACACAACATATTCTATATTATTACACCATAAAAACATCTTTAATATCCAGATGTTGATTTCTTCAGTAACAGACTGAAGGTCAGCTCTGATCCTGAGCTCCTTTTCTCTTCAGTCTGTTTTTTTCCAGTGTTACCTCTCTGCCAAGTCGATGGTGTTTCCACAAGAAGACATTGTTTTGAAAGAATCCCCGACAGGGCGATGCTGAGGGTCTCTCATCCCCCTGAAGGGGATTCTTTCACAACAATGACCCGCTAGCTGTAAATTATACTGCTTATTACACGGCTACTTACTGAAGAAATCAATATTTTGACACAAAAACGGTCCTCCAGAGTCCAACATCAGAACTGCGCCCATAGCAACGGTCTGTTATACATAGCAATGGACTGTTTTACAGAAATTACAGACCGCAGAACACCATGATTGAACATCAGAATCCAGTATTCAACACAGCCGTGTAATAATCAGGATTTAAATAATGGATTTTTTCCAAAGAAGAGAGAAAAAATATTTGATAAATGATGCTGAGATTTGGTAATGGTTTATTTCAACCAATTACTCTTTTATATATTTTGATCTCCGTCTTGCCTCTATAGACCAGCCTCTACTGGTGTGGCTGCTTCAGACTAGTGAGAAAAATAAGGACTCAATAAAAGAAATATAAAGGATAACAGCTCAAGACTAAAAAAAACTGTAAATGTAAATGTAAAAATGTGTAAATATTCTATCTGGAGGGCAGTGTGAAGGATTTCCTGAGGTCAAAAAACAAGAAAAGTTTCTTCTTATTGATAACATCAAACTTCCATATATACGTCTAAACTTAATTATTCTGCATGTAAACATACTGATTAATACTTATATTTATATTCCAGGGCCAAAAGTCGTGGAAGAAGGAAGTGATGTCATCTTACCCTGTTCCCTCAGCACCAAGCAAAACATTACGTCAGAGCTGTTTGACTGGAAGAAAGATGGTCCGAGTGATGAACGCGAGGTGTTCATGTGTGATGCAGGCATTCATTACAACAATGGACGTTCAGGTCAGAGTAAGACGTTCAAAGGTCGAGTCTCACATTTTAAAGACCAACTGAAGTACGGCAACGCCTCCATAACCATCAAAAAAACAGAGGTGACCGACAGTGGAAACTACACCTGTGATTTTCCACGTCTTCAGCCACATCAGATATTCCGCCTTGAGCTTATTGTTGGTGAGTACTTTGATAAAACAGTTAAAGATGTCCGCTCATTTACTGACATTACAGCAGTCTGATGAAATCTGAAATCTTGTTATAAGCATACTCCGACTTTAATCCATCCAGGACTGACTAAAACCAGTCAGATCTGTGAGCGTGTTTTAGATGGAATAAAAAATCTGTTCAATAAACAGGAAAACTCATTTCTGTTTCAGCTGTGTGATAATATTTCACAAGCACTCTAACTTGTGTTTTGTTTTGCCTTTTAGATCGTGTCTTAACCTCTTGAGGCTCATTTAGATTAGGAGCATTTCTGTCTCTTAATACCGACACATTTTAAACTGTATAATAGCAGGACCACGAGGAGCTGATGCATGTAGATTACATCACTGTAAAGCAAAAACTCCTCAGGTTTCATCAGGTGTGTTGATCTCACTTCAGGCTCTCACAGAGTTTAATGGCTTAAATATTTAACAGGTAAAAATAGAAACTTTATTGTTTTTGTTCCCTTTTACCTCATCTTTTAAATACAGTAGATCAGTCATAATAAGGGCCATCATGCTGAAATTCACAGGATCTCTCCCTCAACTTGTCTATAATGTCTGTACCAAATTTGATGTTGATTGGCAGAAGTGTGTGTGAGATATTTTAGAAAGTGCAGTACAGAGCATCTCCAGCAGAGGACTTCAGAGCTCTCTAAAACTGTTCCAAAGTGACCAAATGATGATAATTAATCTCTTTATGATTCTGACAAAATGTCCCTCAGTGTTGAATCTGACTATAAACAGATGTTGTTAATGTTTAAATACAGATTTACATGTTTATTATCATTGAATCACGCCTCCATCAACATATAAATACAGTTTCTCTGTTATGTGGCTGTCCCACCACCACAGGAAGTCCAGCTACATTAACTTCCATATATGGTCAGGCAGGTGATTTAAGTGGCTACAAACTCACCGTGTTTTCACGGTGCTGACTTCCCATTGGATGACAGTAGCTGTCAATAACACCCACGTGGAGCGCACGTAGAGATGCGCTGCTGTGATTGGTTGATTGAGTTAAAGTCCTGTAGGGACGTCACTGTAGGTCGTAGAAAGATGCTGATTGGTTGATTTAGTTCCGGGGCGTTTCCTGATTTCAGAGATACTGAAGCTCATTGGTCAAATCTTTGGTCAATACTTTAAATGGACAGAAAACACGTTGCTATGGAAGTTTGACGAGCGGCGCTAAAACTAAACGAGGAACACAATCGACTTTTATTCTCCTTATTTTAACTTCCGCTTGAACTTAACGAGGTACATGTAATCAGTGGACTCTTGTTCTTTAAAACGAGCCCCCGTTTGTCTGTAAATGTGTGTTTTTAGAGCTTTAAATACATTTTAACTGTTGCTAGGCAGGATAGCAGGTAAGATGATAACGGTTTACTGCCGTAAAGTAAGACGCTGCTGTTGCTATGTCGTAAATCCTACAGTTCCATTCTTCAATCCGTTGATAAAGCAACATTTAAGGTTTCTAACGAGCTATAATATGTCTGAACTGACTTCTACAGTCACATGGAAACATACACTTTATTCAGTTATTCATGTTTACATGGACATCTCGGGTCGCGTGCATCCTCCGCGCTTTATAACGTTAAAAGACAGAACAGGTGAAAACATCCCAGGTGAGTCCTGCTTATTATGACGTCACTCTACCTCTCACAGGTATGTGACGTTAGTCTTCACAGGTCTGATATCATTTATAAAACTTTATTCATCACTGTGTGAAACAGATTGAGATCATTCTTCTTCACATTAGATTAGATTCAACTTTACTGTCATTACACAGAGTAACGTTACAGGTACTGAGACAACCACATGCAGTTTAGCATCCAACCAGCAGTGTAGTAGTAAAGAGTATATACAGCATGAACAGTATATATATAATAAATATAGAATGCAGAATAAATGGTAAGGGGAACATATATTATGTTAAGATACAGTATGAACATGTGCAGCAGTTACAGTAGACAGTGCATTTATAAACATAAGAAAAATATATATTAAGGTACAGAAGTAAGTACAGGAAATGCTCAATAGACATTATATACAGACAAACGCCATTTATACGCAAGTATCTCTGTGTGAATACATGTTAATGATTTAAAAGTTTTATTTAACAAGAGACTTTCTTTTTTTTACTATTATTATTCCTGGCTTTGAAGATGTATGATATCTCTTTTTTTCCACTCTTTCCACATTGCTTGTATATCCATTTGTACTGCCTGTGGATGGAACAACAATGCATTTTGAAATTAAAAGAAATACAATAGTATTATATAAAAGGTTTATTTAAAAAAAAGTTAACTATTTTTGCAACGACAGTGACTAGAAATAGTTTTTATTGTGCTTTGGTTACACTTTGTTGTCCATCCCAATGGAAAAACACAAAAAACACCAACACTCAATTCCCAATATATTAGATACACATAACTAAAACTAAGCAGTGTTATTAAACAACCCAGGAATATAAATCTTCATGTTCAGTTTCTGTTGAAGCTGTTCTAGAGAGGTGTTATTGTGTTATACTGAGAGGTGTTTCTAATATTTAGTCTACCCTCATTGACATTAAATTCTCTATTTATGTTTTACAAAAATAAAATTATAAAAATAAAATAAAGCACTCCACTGAAATCTTTAATAAAATATTAATTAAATATATATCTCACAAACACGATTAAGACCCAATGACACAGCTGATGTATAATGTGTATAGCTTACCTTTGAAGGCTCTATCTTTCCTATTTTGCAACACATTTTTTATGTTGTTGTAGCACAACACATTTAGTAGTTCTTCACTGTATACTGTATGTGCAGCACAAATACAGTGATTTTAAAAGTTAAATGTGTTTGAAATATCATGCACTGTTGTGCTTTTCCATTTCTCTCTGACATTGTAAACCACATTTACAAGGGATGAAAAGAACAGATTATATTTATAATGCTGTAATTATCCTCAATAATCTATTGTTGTTATTGTGTTCACAGGTGCAGCTCCAGAGCCGTCTGTCACGTCACTTGATGAAACAAAGGACTGGTCACGTCTGCAGTGTAAAGTTCGAGGTGCATCTCCAGAACCTAAAGTAGAGTGGCAGGACAGTGCTGGAAACATCCTTCCTGCTGAAAAACCTCAGGTGTCTAAAAGTGGAGACCGCTACGACGTCATCCTCCAGGTTACTGTGAACAAGACCGACTACTATTGCTGTGTAGCCACACAGGAGACAATCAGCCATCAGACTTATACTAAGACTTATGTGTATATCCATGGTAAGATTCTTCCTTATCATATCTTTATATTCTATTCATTTCAACTGTTTATGTGTTAATGTGTCTTCAGACTGAACTCAAAGCAAATTGTGATGAAGAATCTATTGAAAACGTTTCAAAGTGAGTGAAGACTTGTCTGTCCTACTGAGACTCTGAGACTCGTCTTCATGAATCTACAGAGATTAGAGGAAGAATGAGATGAAGAAACAACAGACAAAAGTGGAGGATGTGGTACATTTCTAGTTGAGGATGAACTGTTCCATAAACACACAGTTGGTGTGTTGATCGTCAGCCAGCTCCAGCTAACGTCTGTGTTGTCAGTATTTCTGTGCTGAATAAACACAAACAGTCAAATTCACACATTAAATAGAGACAAAAGTGAAGTCAGTGTTCAGTCTGAATTCATCTTTTAGGAGCATCTTCATCATGAATCATTAAGACCATCTACAGCTGTGATTCTACTCTGATACCAGATGTGCTGCTCTACATGATCCTCAGTCACATCCTCACTGTCACATGTACTGGTTGAGACATGTTTCAGAGGACGAGTTAGAGGACAGAAGTGATGGAGACATGTTTCAGAGGACGAGTTAGAGGACAGAAGTGATGGAGACGTGTTTCAGAGGACGAGTTAGAGGACAGAAGTGATGGAGACATGTTTCAGAGGAAGAGTTAGAGGACAGAAGTGATGGAGACATGTTTCAGAGGAAGAGTTAGAGGACAGAAGTGATGGAGACATGTTTCAGAGGACGAGTTGGAGGACAGAAGTGATGGAGACATGTTTCAGAGGACGAGTTGGAGGACAGAAATGATGGAGACATGTTTCAGAGGAAGAGTTAGAGGACAGAAGAGATGGAGACATGTTTCAGAGGAAGAGTTAGAGGACAGAAGTGATGGAGACATGTTTCAGAGGAAGAGTTAGAGGACAGAAGTGATGGAGACATGTTTCAGAGGAAGAGTTAGAGGACAGAAGTGATAGAGACATGTTTCAGAGGAAGAGTTAGAGGACAGAAGTGATGGAGACATGTTTCAGAGGAAGAGTTAGAGGACAGAAGTGATGGAGACATGTTTCAGAGGAAGATTTAGAGGACAGGAGTGATGGAGACATGTTTCAGAGGAAGAGTTAGAGGACAGAAGTGACGGAGACATGTTTCAGAGGACTAGCTAGAGGACAGAAGTGATGGAGACATGTTTCAGAAGACGAGTTAGATCACAGAAGTGATGGAGACATGTTTCAGAGGACGAGTTAGAGGACAGAAGTGATGGACACATGTTTCAGAGGAAGAGTTAGAGGACAGAAGTGATGAAGACGTGTTTCAGAGGAAGAGTTAGAGGACAGAAGTGATGGAGACATGTTTCAGAGGAAGAGTTAGAGGACAGAAGTGATGGAGACATGTTTCAGAGGAAGAGTTAGAGGACAGATGTGATAGAGACATGTTTCAGAGGAAGAGTTAGAGGACAGAAGTGATGGAGACATGTTTCAGAGGAAGAGTTAGAGGACAGAAGTGATGGAGAGATGTTTCAGAGGACGAGTTAGAGGACAGAAGTGATGGAGACGTGTTTCAGAGGAAGAGTTAGAAGACAGAAGTGATGGAGACATGTTTCAGAGGAAGAGTTAGAAGACAGAAGTGATGGAGACATGTTTCAGAGGAAGAGTTAGAGGACAGAAGTGATGGAGACATGTTTCAGAGGAAGAGTTAGAGGACAGAAGTGATGGAGACATGTTTCAGAGGACGAGTTAGAGGACAGAAGTGATGGAGACATGTTTCAGAGGAAGAGTTAGAAGACAGAAGTGATGGAGACATGTTTCAGAGGAAGAGTTAGAGGACAGAAGTGATTGAGACATGTTTCAGAGGAAGAGTTAGAAGACAGAAGTGATGGAGACATGTTTCAGAGGAAGAGTTAGGGGACAGAAGTGATTGAGACATGTTTCAGAGGAAGAGTTAGAGGACAGAAGTGATGGAGACATGTTTCAGAGGACAAGCTAGAGGACAGAAGTGACGGAGACATGTTTCAGAGGACTAGCTAGAGGACAGAAGTGATGGAGACATGTTTCAGAAGACGAGTTAGATCACAGAAGTGATGGAGACATGTTTCAGAGGACGAGTTAGAGGACAGAAGTGATGGACACATGTTTCAGAGGAAGAGTTAGAGGACAGAAGTGATGAAGACGTGTTTCAGAGGAAGAGTTAGAGGACAGAAGTGATGGAGACATGTTTCAGAGGAAGAGTTAGAGGACAGAAGTGATGGAGACATGTTTCAGAGGAAGAGTTAGAGGACAGATGTGATAGAGACATGTTTCAGAGGAAGAGTTAGAGGACAGAAGTGATGGAGACATGTTTCAGAGGAAGAGTTAGAGGACAGAAGTGATGGAGAGATGTTTCAGAGGACGAGTTAGAGGACAGAAGTGATGGAGACGTGTTTCAGAGGAAGAGTTAGAAGACAGAAGTGATGGAGACATGTTTCAGAGGAAGAGTTAGAAAACAGAAGTGATGGAGACATGTTTCAGAGGAAGAGTTAGAGGACAGAAGTGATGGAGACATGTTTCAGAGGACGAGTTAGAGGACAGAAGTGATAGAGACATGTTTTAGAGGAAGAGTTAGAGGACAGAAGTGATAGAGACATGTTTCAGAGGAAGAGTTAGAGGACAGAAGTGATGGAGACATGTTTCAGAGGAAGAGGTAGAGGACAGAAGTGATGGAGACATGTATCACAGGAAGAGTTAGAGGACAGAAGTGATGGAGACATGTTTCAGAGGACGAGTTAGAGGACAGAAGTGATGGAGACATGTTTCAGAGGAAGAGTTAGAGGACAGAAGTGATGGAGACATGTTTCAGAGGACGAGTTAGAGGACAGATGTGATGGAGACATGTTTCAGAGGAAGAGTTAGAGGACAGAAGTGATGGAGACATGTTTCAGAGGAAGAGTTAGAGGACAGATGTGATGGAGACATGTTTCAGAGGAAGAGTTAGAGGACAGAAGTGATGGAGACATGTTTCAGAGGACGAGTTAGAGGACAGAAGTGATGGACACTGAGAAGAGTTGAACAGACTGACACTCATAGTATCACAACACAACATATTCTATATTATTACACCATAAAAACATCTCTAATATCCAGATGTTGATTTCTTCAGTGACAGACTGAAGGTCAGCTCTGATCCTGAGCCTCTTTTCTCTTCAGTCTGTTTCTGCTTTCATGTTAGAGACTGAAATCACAGCAACCAGAGACCAGATAAAAACATTAGTCTCAGCTGTTAGATAGAGACAGAGAGAGAGATTCAGCCAAGTGACACATGAATCACAGAACCAACAACATGAGGATCACATCAAGCTTCAGACAAACTGATGATCACATCATCAAACTGTGTCTGAGGGAAACTAAAGATGAAACGTTGTGAAATCTGAGAGTCACAATCACTTTTACATTACAAACAAAGTTCAGGTTTTTCAGGTTCAGGTTTTTTCCAGTTACCTCTCTGCCAAGTCGATGCTATTTCACAAGAACTTACATGTTTGTTTTTCTTTTTAGGAGACAGATCAGAGGGAAACTCAGGTGAGTCCTGATTCTGATCTCATCACCATGTACAGTATGTGACGTAACTCTTCACTGACATTTAAACACCAACACAGTTTGAGTTTGTACAAATTATAATGATTAATTATGAGAATGTGTCAGTTAAAATGTTTCTAAGAGTTTCCTCTGAGCTGTGATGCTGAGCAGGAGGAAACTGTCCATCAGATCTCAGCTAACATCTTTGTAGCTGTGAGATTCATCTCTCTGATGTTTTTATCTGCTAACAGGTTCAGATTTCAGGTTTCAGCAGCAGGTTCACCTTTAGTTGTTCTCTCTGTGTAGACTGATGTTCAGTCTGCTGGATATGATATGATATGATATGATATGTTATGATATGATATACAGTTATAGTCTGAGTACTATGTTAACGTTTAGTCTTCTGTTTCAGAGTCCCCCACTGGATTGATTGTTGCTGTTGCTGTTCTCGCTGTGCTTTTGGTCTGATGTGTTATTGGTTTGCTTGTACGGAGGTATCACACCAAGTAAGTTAAGTTTATTATTTATTATTATTATATTTATATTTATTTGGACATTTGTGTGTGAAATATTAGATCATTTTACTGTTTTGGGGCTCAAACATTTATTGAAACGAGACGATGTGAGAAGTTTAGAGGTGAAATGTCTCTTTGATGAACTGATAACAACTTCACATCTGAAACGTGACGAGGAGCCTCAACTGGATTCTTTTAACGGATCACAAGTCTAAAACACTGAGAACCACTGGTTTAATGGTTAACGGTGCATTTTAAGAGCTTTTATAATCTCATGTTTTTATTATAAATCTTAATCTGTAAAGTAACTATCAGCTACTGTATCACTGTCAGATAAACTGGATTAAAAGTACAATATTCATGATGAGCAGACAACAGATTCTTTATATGTATCTCATGTTCAGAGTCCTGACAGTAGTTTCATCTTCTCAGTCATGTAGCAGTCTGTTGGTATTTACAGCCAGCGTAGGATCAGGTCACTTCTTCTTCATCTGAACTGTTGTTTTCACTTCCTGCAGACGAGGAGAAAAGAAGGAACTCCCCAGATGCCAATTCAGGAGCTTCTCTACCTCTTAAGTCCACAGACAACAACTAGCCAGCAACATGTAGACAACAGAAGAGAGGAAGTGTCCTTTAATGATGACTGAACTGATTAATAATGAATCATTCTGGTAAGAGAGAATTAAATAAATAGTTTGAGTTGAACTCTGATAAATATATATATATATATGTATATATACATATATATATGTATATATACATATATATACATATATATATATATAGTGTGTTTATAGAGACTGAATTCCACTTCCATTCCAAAAATGACTTAATTAATGTCGTTGAAGACGACGACTTCCTGCACTCTGTTCTATGATGCTTTTGTTCTATTGTTTTTATACATTACTGCTGCTACTGCTACTTTTATATTATCTTTTGCGTCTGATTTTTACTCGTCAACGTAGATTGATTTCATTCCAGGTCATTTATTTGTTATTGTACTTTAGTATCTGGATGAATACGATGGAGCTCCATAGAAACTGATGAAAATGTGATAAATAATGAGATCTCAACGCAGGATAATAGAACAAGTATAAAATAACAACAGTAACACATTAAAGTTGACCAAGTTAAAAAGGGACCTGATTAAACTCTATAGGAGTATATCCCAGAATTCACCAGTCCTCCATTACAGTCAGTTTATTCATAATAAGCTTTCCAATAATAAATATTTACATACATTTGCATAAAGCAGCATATTTATCCACTCCCATGTTGATAAGAGTATTAAATACTTGGCAAATCTCCCTTTAAGGTACATTTTGAACAGATAAAACGTGATTAATTTGCAATTAATTGTGATTAACTATGGATAATCATGTGATTAATGTTGATTAAATATTTTAATAGATTGACAGCTCTAGACAGAACACATCCACGACTCAAAGAGTTTTCATTTAGAGTTGATTTCAGGTTCATCAGACGGTTCAAGAATCCAAAATAGTGATTCTTCAGTCGTTAAGCTCCATCTGGTGGCAGAATGTGGAAACTCAGGAGCAGTCAACCAAATATGAAAAGAATAATGAAAACGCTGCTGAAGTTATTGCGTTCACACGGCCAATCTGTGGCGGCAGACGCTGTCCCGCTAAAACCATAATATATATTTTAAGATCAGTGCTGAAAGCTGAGGAGCTCGGACCATAAAAGTCTGTCCCTCTTTATAATGAAGTGAGACAACCAGGAGACTCCTGACTGAAGATTTCTGTCTGCGCTGCAGATCACAACAGATTCAGATGTCTGTAATGTAACTTGTAGTTTGACCATGAAGTGAAAACTTTACTAACAGAATCTTAAACTGTAAAACTGTCAGGCAGCTAATGAAGAATAGACGATGTTCAACTGTAGATCCTCCTGTCCTCATGTCCAAGTGTCCTGTGAATGGATGAATGAGGGACATATAAAGTACTTTATAAATGTAGTCCTTTTACCAGATGTGATCCTGCTGCTTGTAGTTGTTAAAGGTCCTAACTGAGCTAGACATGGACGTTAACAACAACAACAGAAGACTCCACTGAACTAAAGCCTGCTGTCACGCTGGAAAGAAATGAGAATATATTGCAGCTAAAGTGAAATATAATGTGACTTATTTTTAATTGTGATATTGTTTTTATACTGGCATTATTTGGGACAAGCATGTACTGCTTCTTTTTATTTGTTAACCCAGCTAAAACTAATGCAGTGTGATACAACAGTCCTGCAGTAAATCCTCCTTCATGAAGGTTATAACGTTCAGTTTGTGTTGGAGCTGTTTTAATAAACTGGACTCTGGGTGTTTCCTGTTGTTGACTGTGATATATTAGAGTTGTTCATGTGTGTTTATGTTGTTCACTGATGATGCTCTTACAGCGGATCTGGTGATTTCAGGCACTGCTTCATCATTTCTATCCAAACGTTTGAATAAAACATGAAAAATGTCAAACTGGTCTCTTTGTAGTCATTCTGTGTCTCTTTGTAGTCATTCTGTCTCTCTTTGTAGTTGTTTTGTGATGTTTCTGTGTTCAAACTTTGATAAAAGAAACAAAAATGATTCTAAAATGATTCATATTTAACAACAGTTGTTTTTTAATAAAGACTTTTCAAGGATTAGACAACGCAGCAGATAAACTGCATGTTTAAAACAAGACTTCTAACAAACAGAGAGAGAGTTTAACACACTGACAGCTTCATGAATGGATGTTAATCACACCAATAGAAAAGTTTAACTCTTGTTATTGTTATTATTGAGCATATTATTCCTTTATTAGATAGTGATAATATCTCCATCTGGACTCTTTGTGGTTCACGGTTGACCCTTGACCTCTAAACCAGAACAATCTGAATCAGGTTTATTACCCAGGTTGTCTGGTGTTTTAGTGCGTAACGGTCACAAGAAACACAGCAAGAGAAAAGAGAAAGAAACTAATGCTGCAAGGCAAGAGTCTTCAAAATAAAATAGAAATTTACAATAAAAAACATGTCAAATATATTTGTTTTAAAACAAAAAGAGCTGCAGTGTTATACCCACTGTTTACTGGTATTATAGAAAACATTATCTACACACTAGACAGGCTTCAGTATTTCAGACAGATCAAGTTTCAACAATTACAGAGAAACCATCATTGTGAAATAAATTCATGGATCTCAGGCTCCTCCAACAATGATCATTAAATATGTATAAAGAGACAAAAACATGCAAATAAAAATGAGAAAAGTTAAAATACATCTTATAATATGAATTATTTTATATTTTTTTATATGTTTTAATTTATGTTTTATTTTTATGTTATATGTTAAAATATAACAAAATATAAAATAAAATAATATATATGTGGTAGACAGGTGTACAATAATTGCAAAATGAATAAACTGAATATAAACAGGACTGTAAAATGTGTATTTTTGTTATGAAAAGTTAGAAATATATACATAGATGTAAACAGGTTATAAAAGGTATATAAAGGTAAAACATAAACTCGTTAATTTTCCCAATTCAGGCTTTGTCTCCTAACACACAATAATATAATATAACAATAATTATAATAATAATATATCAAATAAAAGTAAAGAAACAGAGCTCATCTCAAATTAATTTTTACATATCAAATAAAGAGAATAATTGAACAGCTTTTGTGTCAGTCATAATCAACAATGATTTACTGAACAGTTTTAGCTCATTCTTCATACTAGTCAGACGGGTTTAGTTTTGAGGTATCTGCATTTATGTATGAAAAAAGTACTTAATAACAGTAAAATATTGATAACAAAATCCAAATTCCGATTCCCAGCAAAGATACCACATGTGACCGTTTTCTCTGTCAGTGGTGACAGCTCAGTGCTCTTTGATAGTAACCAGCTCTGCAGGTCATTCCAGAAAAACTTCACTGATTCACAATGAAAAGACACATGTTCCAAACATTCAATTTCACTTTCACAGAATACACAGTTATTCACATCAAAGTTAAACCTCCGTCTTAAGAATTGTTCGTTGGGTAAATCTCATTCAGGATTTTGAAGTTCACCTCTTTCACGTTATAGGAGGGAGAGGAGATGAAATATATCTTCTCCGTATTCTCTTAACCTCTTCAGCTTCAAATTCCTTGAAAACATCATTTCTCCTAACTGAGTTAGGGAAGTATTCTTTTAACAGAATATTCCTAATAACTTTGTTGGTAATCACACAAATCAATTCCTTCTATACAGAGTTGTGTTAGACTAGGGGACATATTTGAAGAAAAGCTGTCTTCTTTCACCATTGATCTAATGGAAGCTGGTATGGTGTTAATCATTTTATTATAGTTCTTAACACATTGGATTGAGAACTTCTCACAACACTCTTCATGCTGTAATAACTTTCCACTGTCATCCATGAAAAGGGCTACAGCCCAAATCCCTTTGGATTTCTAATCCTCTATGTAGTCACACACAGTCCTGTACTAGCAGCAACAACCACCACCCCCCTTTCTACATGTATATTTCCCTGGCTTTGTACTTGTGTGTTCCCTGATATCTGTTATTTTGTCTTGTCGATCTTCTTACAGATTTGCACCTTTCTTTGTAATTGAACATGTATAACCGGTTATTGAAAATCAGCCAATCACAGGTGTCTATGTCACACAACTCCCTGTGATAGGTAACTGATATGAGTGACAGGCTGCACAGCCTCTAAGAACACAACCTTCACTGAAAACTCACTAACTCCAATAACAGACCTTTTTAACTTTATCTGAACATAACTCAGTCTTAACAGTGTCAGTATAACATCACAGTGAACACCACATGTCAGCCAGTCTGTTACAATAGAATCAGCGTTTTCACTCTAAAACAGCGGCTGTTGTCAGAAAAGCAGCAGAAAGAGTTTCCTGTTTGCTCCACTTTTTACTTTCGGTTTGTTTGTCCTCGTTTGTCCTCGCGCAGTCAGAGTTCGTTCTCTCGTGCAGTGATTCTAGAACTATGAAGCTCGTTGCTCTCGTGGGTCTGTGTCTCGTGACTCGGTGTGGAATAACGGCTGCTGGTGTAAACGGTGAGAACATCTACTGGTTTCTATTGTAGCATCATGTGGAGTCACTTTATCACTGCTGGAGAGAACATCTCTGATACTTCTGATCACATATCAAACCTGCGTGTGTCCTCTGCCTCAGGGTTAGGAGAGGTTGTATTGAGGAGGAAATAATAATAATACATAATTAAATTAGAATCAGAAAAAGTTAATTAGTTACTCTGATTATTAATACAAAATATAATCAACTAATAAATGATGATGTAATATTATAGATTAAGATCAAACATTATTGATCCCTTGGTGAACTTCACAGTCCACCCAGCAGGATATAAAGACATTAAAGTGTTTCTGAGAAAAGCTTCTTTAGGCCTACTTGAGTAAAAGTACTAAAGTACTCCACTACAAGTAAAAGTACTGCATTCAAAACCTTCTTTAAGTAAAAGTATGTCCATATTATCATCTAAATGTAGTTATAAAGTACTGCTGTGTTTTCTTATTATCTATCTGATGTTTCTGGATTAATATTACTGCTGCATTAATGTGTGTGTTGTATTTTAACCCCTCTTTATCTAGTTTAATCTGCAGCATTGCATCATGGTCTATAAAATCATTTTAACTTGTAAAATGAATGATTATAACAGCAGTAATAATAATAATTATTATTATTGTTATTATTATTTTTAATAATAATAATAATAATAATAATAATAAATGAAAATAAAATAAATAATACTAATACAAATGATAAATAGAAATAATAACAAAAATAAATAATAAAATAAGAAGCAGAGAAAGTTTTTTCACTCCTCTCATATTTCTAATTCAAAGAATATGATTGTGATGATTCAGAGACATTATTACCACATCACCTCATGAATACTGACATAAACATTCATTTCTTCAGTTGGTTGTATATGATGCAGCAGCGTGTTGATGTGTTTCTGACTGAAGACGGATCATATCTGTAATCTTGAATAGGAGTTCTCCTGATCTGTTGTTAGCGAACATGTGCAGCATCAAACAGGTTTTATATGTCATGTTTCTGCAGTATAGTAGATGATGAAATCTGAGAGCAGTTCAGTACACTGAGTCATCACTCAACACTTTCTTCTTCTTTCTTCTTCTTCTTCTTCTTCTTCTTCTTCTTTGTCATCACTTGGGGGGAAAAGAAAGTGTTAAATGTAATTAATTATTAATGAGTGTGGCTGCTTCAGACTAGTTTGAAAAATAAGGACTCGATAAAAGAAATATAAAGGATCACAGCTCAAGATTAAAAAAAGTTTAAAAAAAAACAACCAAAGGGTAAATATGTGTAAATATTCTATCTGGAGGGCAGTGTGAAGGATTTCCTGAGGTCATTGATAAATAACAGGCATGTTGTAGTTTGTGATCTGGATGCTTGATGTGGAGGAAGTGTCATGGCGCTGTGAGAGCGGCAGCCTGTTGCAGCAGCTCCCCTGTATTCTTGTGTTATTTCTGTGTGTTTGGATACTCCAGCTATCTACGATGGCTGGGTGTTGGGTGAGGAGCGCCTTTACTTTCTTACTAGCCCTGGCAATACATTTTTTGTCTAGTTGCAGTACGAGTTAAAACTCAGGTAACACGCTCAGTACCTAAAAGAGGGCTTATCCTACCTCGGTGTGCCACGGAGCGGCACAGAAGGTCCTTCCTACCCAACGCCATCAAACTGCACAACTCATCTCTGGACTAACTGAATAACACCCCCCGTAACACAAACACACACACACACACACACACACACAAACACACTGTTACTCATCCATTCACCGTTGCAGTCAGACACGCATCACAATTGGACATTAGTACTGGCACTTGCTAACCAGCTTTTTTAAGAGTATTTATTGCTAATACCTATTTTTAATCTAATATATTCTTATTCTATTCTTATTCTTGTTGTGTGCTGGATCTATCATTTGCTGCTGTAACTCAGAAATTTCCCTTCAGGGATTAATTAAGCACCTACCTACCTAATAACAAACTTCCATATGTCCGTCTAAACTTAATTTTTCTGCATGTAAACATACTGATTAATACATATTTTTATCTTCCAGGGCAAGAAGTCGTCAAAGTGTTTGCAACAGAAGGAAGTGATGTCATCTTACCCTGTTCCCTCAGCACCAAGGAGAACATTCAGTCAGAGCTGTTTGACTGGAAGAAAGTTGCTCAGAAGGATGACGGTCAGAAGGAGGTGTTCCTGTATGATAAAGAAGATAAATACAACAGTGGACGTTCAGGTCAGAGTGAGACGTTCAAAGGTCGAGTCTCACATTTTCCAGACCAACTGAAGTACGGCAACGCCTCCATAACCATCACAAATACAAAGGTGACCGACAGTGGAATCTACACCTGTGAATTTCCACGTCTTAAACCAGATCAGAAATTCTACATTGAGCTTATTTTTGGTGAGTACTCTCATAAAACAGTTAAAGATGTCTGCTCATTTACTGAAATTTCAGCATTCTCAAGTAAATTAAATCTGAAATCTTGTTTCAAGCATACTCCGACTTTAATCCATCCAGGACTGACTCAAACCAGTCAGATCTGTGAGCAAGTTTTAGATGGAATAAAAAATTAGTTCAATAAACAGGAAAACTAATTTCTGTTTCAGCTGTCTGATAATATTTCACAAGCACTCTAATATATGTTTTGTTTTGCCTTTTAGATCGTGTCTTAAAGGGACTATTTGTAACTTTCAGAAATGCTTGTTAACAGCGACACCTGTGGCCGTGAAGTCAACGAAAGTCAGCGTCCTGTTGCTCGCGCTTGCTCGCTCTAAATAGACATGAACGAGCATCGCTCAAAACAGTGAGGTGACACACGTCAGCTAAAACCACAACATCACTCTATATTTCAGCTGCTTGGCAGTAATGTTAGCTGACCAGACGAAGGTCTCTCCATGAATCAATGCTGATCCTAGTGTTGGCTTTTCCTGCTTCAGCCTACGGGGTTGAAGCAGGAAGAGAAACGCTGCTTCACAAGACACGGGAAACCTCTGTTGGTCTGGAGGAGCTGCAGCATTTATTTCTGCACAAACGTCCACTGTACATTCACTAGATATTCTCAGAGCTACTAACTCTTCTGCAGTGTGGAGTGAACGCGCATGAACGTGAGGTGGAGCGAGAACGCGCGCGTTGTGTGAGTGAAGACAAGCAGGCAGCGGAGCGGTCTGAACAGCGTAGACACACGCGAGCGCGCATATGCGAGCGCGCATGGGACACCGACCTGGTAGATTTATACCTGTAAAAAGTTACAAACAGTCCCTTTAACCTCTTGAGGCTTGAGGTTCTGTTCTGTTTATCATGTTGTAATAACACATAATCACTCTGACATTAATAATTATGATCTGTTTTTATTTTTAGATCCTGACCCAGAGCGCTCCGTCTTAACCTCTTGAGGCTCATTTAGATTAGGAGCATTTCTGTCTCTTAATACCGACACATTTTAAACTGTATAATAGCAGGACCACGAGGAGCTGATGCATGTAGATTACATCACTGTAAAGCAAACACTCCTCAGGTTTCATCAGGTGTGTTGATCTCACTTCAGGCTCTCAGAGAGTTTAATGGGTTAAATATTTAACAGGTAAAAATAGAAACTTTATTGTTTTTTCTTTCTTTTACTTCATTTTTAAATACAGTAAATCAGTCATAATAAGGGCCATCAGGCTGAAATTCACAGGATCTCTCCTTCAACTTGTCTTTAATGTCTGTACCAAATTTGATGTTGATTTTCAGAAGTGTGTGTGAGATATTTTAGAAAGTGCAGTACAGAGCATCTTCAGCAGAGGACTTCAGAGCTCTCTAAAACTGTTCCAAAGTGACCAAATGATGATAATTAGTCTCTTTATGATTCTGACAAAATGTCCCTCAGTGTTAAATCTGACTATAAACAGATGTTGTTAATGTTTAAATACAGATTTACATGTTTATTATCATTGAATCACGCCTCCATCAACATATAAATACAGTTTCTCTGTTATGTGGCTGTCCCAGCACCACAGGAAGTCCAGCTACATTAACTTCCATATATGGTCAGGCAGGTGATTTAAGTGGCTACAAACTCACCGTGTTTTCACGGTGCTGACTTCCCATTGGATGACAGTAGCTGTCAATAACACCCACGTGGAGCGCACGTAGAGATGCGCTGCTGTGATTGGTTGATTGAGTTAAAGTCCGGTAGGGACGTCACTGTAGGTCGTAGAAAGATGCTGATTGGTTGATTTAGTTCCGGGGCGTTTCCTGATTTCAGAGATACTGAAGCTCATTGGTCAAATCTTTGGTCAATACTTTAAATGGACAGAAAACACGTTGCTATGGAAGTTTGACGAGCGGCGCTAAAACTAAACGAGGAACACAACCGACTTTTATTCTCCTTATTTTAACTTCCGCTTGAACTTAACGAGGTACATGTAATCAGTGGACTCTTGTTCTTTAAAACGAGCCCCCGTTTGTCTCTAAATGTGTGTTTTTAGAGCTTTAAATACATTTTAACTGTTGCTAGGCAGGATAGCAGGTAAGATGATAACGGTTTACTGCCGTAAAGTAAGACGCTGCTGTTGCTATGTCGTAAATCCTACAGTTCCATTCTTCAATCCGTTGATAAAGCAACATTTAAGGTTTCTAACGAGCTATAATATGTCTGAACTGACTTCTACAGTCACATGGAAACACACACTTTATTCAGTTATTCATGTTTACATGGACATCTCGGGTCGCGTGCATCCTCCGCGCTTTATAACGTTAAAAGACAGAACAGGTGAAAACACAGGTGAGTCCTGCTTATTATGACGTCACTCTACCTCTCACAGGTATGTGACGTCAGTTCAGCCAGAAACAAACAGTATAAGGCTGTAATTATCTCCACAGGTCTGATATCACTAAAACAACTTTAACTGTTATCACTGTTTCAAAGTGTGTCACACTGACACTTATAACACACTAAATACAATAGTTATTAATGTTTTATAACACAGACTACCTAAAAACCTAAATACTTCAAGTTACCTGAACCAAAGTCAATCCAGTATATCGGTCAGTGTATCTTTATATTTAATGATATGTTGATATTAATAAATTGATTTGTCCTCAGCAGGTAGAGCTGTTCAACTCAATGAGAAACCACATTACAAACCAAATACACTCAGTGTCCAGTTTATTAGGTACACCTATCTAAAACTAAAACAGTCTGATACAACAGTGCTGTAATACATCCTCCTTCATGAAGGTTGTAATGTTTAGTTTGTGTTGAAGCTGTGTTAGAAATGTTATGATCATTTAAGAGGCTATAGTTTTATTGGATTGCATATAGATTGTTCAGGTGTACCTAATAAAGTGGACATTGATAGAATACATCACTGACACAATTAAGCACTGATAACACAAGATGTGCACATGCTTAAATACCCCATTTTTATATTTCATAACACAGTTTTGTATATTAATTTATTGTAACAGAAAATATTGTCTGCATATCAGACAACACATTTCATGTGATTTCATTCAAAGATAATTGTTATAGCACAACAAAAATTCAAGAGTTGTCCAAACATCTTCATTGTAAATGTGCCTCTGTCATGATATCAGTCAGAAACAGTGTTTGTAGATTAAATAGTTAACGTTATATAGTTTATTAGAAGTTAAATGTGTCCAATAAAACAATGCAGGGATGTGCAAGTCTTATTTTGTGCTTTTCTGTTTTTTTCTGTTCCTCGTGTTTTTCTTCACTCTGTAATCCTCATTTACAACTAAAGATAGAGATGAACACAATAAGTGATGTGTCACGGCTGTTTACTCTGTATTTACAGGTGCAGCTCCAGAGCCGTCTGTCAAGACACTTGATCAAACAAAGGACTGGTCACGGCTGCAGTGTCAGGTTCGAGGTGCTTCTCCAGAACCTAAAGTAGAGTGGCAGGACAGTGATGGAAACATCCTTCCTGCTGAAGAACCACAAGTGTCTAAAAGAGGAGACCGCTACGATGTCATCCTCCAGGTTACTGTGACCAAGACCGACAACTATAGCTGTGTAGCCACACAGGAGACAATAAAGCACAGGATTGCTTTTGACACTTATGTATATATCGGTGGTAAGATTCTTCCTTGTCATATTTTTTATTCAATTCATATTAACTGTTTATGTGTTAATTTTAACTGTTCCATAAACACACAGTTGGTGTGTTGATCGTCAGCCAGCTTCAGCTAACGTCTGTGTTCTCAGTATTTCTGTGCTGAATAAACACAAACAGTCAAATTCACACATTAAATAGAGACAAAAGTGAAGTCAGTGTTCAGTCTGAATTCACCTTTTAGGAGCATCTTCATCATGAATCATTGTGACCATCTACAGCTGTGATTCTACTCTGATACCAGATGTGCTGCTCTACATGATCCTCAGTCACATCCTCACTGTCACATTTACTGGTTGGAGACGTGTTTCAGAGGACGAGTTAGAGGACAGAAGTGATGGAGACATGTTTCAGAGGAAGAGTTAGAGGACAGAAGTGATGGAGACATGTTTCAGAGGAAGAGTTAGAGGACAGAAGTGATGGAGACATGTTTCAGAGGACAAGTTAGAGGACAGAAGTGAAGTAGACGTGTTTCAGAGGATGAGTTAAGAGGACAGAAGTGATGGACACTGAGAAGAGTTGAACAGACTGACACTCATAGTATCACAACACAACATATTCTATATTATTACACCATAAAAACATTTTATATAAATATATGTGTGTCTTCTCAAATATAAATCTCTAAAGATCAGTGTGTGGAAAAATAAGAATTTGAAAAAATAAAGATACAAAATATTAGATTTTATATTATATTATAAATTTAAAAAATGTGTAAATATGCGTTCTGGAGGATTTTGTTTGTGCAAGACAAGGTCAACAAAAATTGTTTTTCTTGTTATATCATAATTTGATATTTTGTTGTAACAACAAACTTCCAGATGTCTGTCTGAACAGTCATTCTGCATGTAAACATACTGATCAATACATGTTTTTGTCTTCCAGCTGTCGTTAAAGTGGTTGCAGCAGGAAGTGATGTCGTTTTACCCTGTTCCTCCAGCACCAAGCAGAACATTCAGTCAGAGCTGTTTGACTGGAAGAAAGATGGTCAGAAGGATGTGTTCTTTTATGAAGACGGCGTTCAACACAACAACGGCAATCCTGGTCAAGATGAGCAGTTCAAAGGTCGAGTCTCACATTTCCAAGATGAACTGAAGAATGGCAACGCCTCTATAATCATCAGAAATACGAAGGTGGCCGACAGTGGAGACTACACCTGTGATTTTCCACGTCTTCAGCCACGTCAGATATTCCACATTACGCTATTTGTTGGTGAGTTTCATTAAACAGTTAAAGATGTCCGCTCATTTACTGATGCAGCTGTTTAAGAGCCCTAGATGGACTTTTGTCAAGTAGTCAGAATACTGGCAGGGCGGCGTCCCCACAGCGCTGCAGCCACATCTGGAGTGATTACCTCTACAATGGCCATTTTTAAAACATTGATATTATTCTAGAGGCTATGTAACATGACGGAAAAAAATACTGCAACTTGCTCATGTACGCGCATATTGTGAGGTCGCCCTGGAAACCACCAGGTGGTAGCGTCATCACAGTAAGCAACAACTTCCTGTCAGTGGCGATTTGATATGAGTATAGAATTTCAACAGCATTTGCAGTATAGATAAACATGCCGCCACTTTCTGAATCTATTTTATGTTAACATAAACATTTATCAGACAGGGAAACTGTGTCAGACCTTTCTGACTTCTTTCGTTTTCCAGTAGTTATAGTTTATGCAAGTGCTGTCTGGTGGAACAAAGAGATCCATGACGGGATTTCAGCACATGTTGTGACGGTCATCCCGCGGCTAGCGACCATGCTAGCAACAGGGACGGCATATTATCTTTTGGTAAATAGCTAGTTAGATGGTAAAATAACGTTAGCTTTAGCTCATTCCATAAATACATTACTAGACTTTTGTTGACCGAGTATAGCACAGATGGCAATAGTCCGAGTCGAGATGCCTTACTGGGGTGCCGTTCTTCACTGTGGAAACTACGAGCTGCTGCTGCAAGCTGTTGACTCTACCACCTGGTGGTTTCCAGGGCGATCTCACAATATGCGCGTACATGAGCAAGTTGCAGTATTTTTTCCATCATGTTACATGGCCTCTAGAATAATGTGTTTTAAAAATGGCCGTTTTCCCCCTTTAATGTTTGTGACACATTGCTGATTACAAACTAAGGATGGAATACAGTGTGTTGTTTGAGGCTCTTCTCCAAAACCTAAAGCGGAGCTGCGGGACAGTGCTGGGAACATCCTTCCTGCTGAGGAGACAGAGGTCTGTGAAAGAGGAGACCGTTTATATTTTACTCTTCAAACTACTCTCTAAGAGATTCAGCCAAGTGACACATGAATCACATAACCAACAACATGAGGATCACATCAAGCTTCAGACAAACTGATGATCACATCATCAAACTGTGTCTGAGGGAAACTAAAGATGACACGTTGTGAAATCTGAGAGTCACAATCACTTTTAGATTAAAAACAAAGTTCAGGTTTTTCAGGTTCAGGTTTTTTCCAGTTACCTCTCTGCCAAGTCGATGCTATTTCACAAGAACTTACATGTTTGTTTTTCTTTTTAGGAGACAGATCAGAGGGAAAATCAGGTGAGTCCTGATTCTGATCTCATCACCATGTACAGTATGTGACGTAACTCTTCACTGACATTTAAACACCAACACAGTTTGAGTTTGTACAAATTCTAATGATTAATTATGAGAATGTGTAAGTTAAAATGTTTCTAAGAGTTTCCTCTGAGCTGTGATGCTGAGCAGGAGGAAACTGTCCATCAGATCTCAGCTAACATCTTTGTAGCTGTGAGATTCATCTGATGTTTTTATCTGCTAACAGGTTCAGATTTCAGGTTTCAGCAGCATATTCACCTTTAGTTGTTCTCTCTGTGTAGACTGATGTTCAGTCTGCTGGATATGATATGTTATGATATGATGTGATATGATATGATATGATATACGATTACAGTCTGAGTGCTACATTAACGTTTAGTCTTCTGTTTCAGAGTCCTCCACTGGATGGGGTGTTGCTGCTGTTCTCGGTGCTCTTTTTGTTGGTGTTTTAATTGGTGTTGGTGTTCTTCTAGCTGTTCTTGTAGCCAAGGGTTGCATCCCACTAAATTGTAATAAAGGTAAGTTTATTATTTATTATTATTATATTAAATTTGTATTCATTATTTGGACATTTGTGTGTGAAATATTAGATCATTTTACTGTTTTGGGGCTCAAACATTTATTGAAACGAGACGATGTGAGAAGTTTAGAGGTGAAATGTCTCTTTGATGAACTGATAACAACTTCACATCTGAAACGTGACGAGGAGCCTCAACTGGACTCTTAAAGGTCACAAGTCTAAAACACTGAGAACCACTGGTTTAATGGTTAACGGTGCATTTTAAGAGCTTTTATAATCTCATGTTTTTATTATAAATCTTAATCTGTAAAGTAACTATCAGCTACTGTATCACTGTCAGATAAACTGGATTAAAAGTACAATATTCATGATGAGCAGACAACAGATTCTTTATATGTATCTCATGTTCAGAGTCCTGACAGTAGTTTCATCTTCTCAGTCATGTAGCAGTCTGTTGGTATTTACAGCCAGCGTAGGATCAGGTCACTTCTTCTTCATCTGAACTGTTGTTTTCACTTCCTGCAGACGAGGAGAACACGAGGAACTCCCCAGACGCCAATTCAGGAGCTTCTCTACCTCTTAAGCCCACAGACAACAACTAGCCAGCAACATGCAGACAACAGAAGAGAGGAAGTGTCCTTTAATGATGACTGAGCTGATTATTAATGAATCATTCTGGTAAGAGAGAATTAAATAAATAGCTTGTGTTGAACTCTGACATATATATATATAGTGTGTGTTTATGGAGACTGAATTCAACTCGTGCAGCTTTAAGAGAAAAAATGACTTAATTAATGTCGTTGAAGACGACGACTTCCTGCACTCTGTTCTATGATGCTTTTGTTCTATTGTTTTTATACATTACTGCTGCTACTGCTACTTTTATATTATCCTTTGCGTCTGATTTTTACTCGTCAACGTAGATTGATTTCATTCCAGGTCATTTATTTGTTATTGTACTTTAGTATCTGGATGAATACGATGGAGCTCCATAGAAACTGATGAAAATGTGATAAATAATGAGATCTCAACGCAGGATAATAGAACAAGTATAAAATAACAACAGTAACACATTAAAGTTGACCAAGTTAAAAAGGGACCTGATTAAACTCTATAGGAGTATATCCCAGAACTCACCAGTCCTCCATTAGAGTAATTTTATTCATAATAAGCTTTCCAATAATAAATATATATGCATATATTTGCATAAAGCAGCATATTTGTCCACTCCCATGTTGATAAGAGTATTAAATACTTGACAAATCTCCCTTTAAGGTACATTTTGAACAGATAAAACGGGATTAATTTTCAATTAATTGCGATTAACTGTGGATAATCATGTGATTAATCTTGATTTACTATTTTAGTAATTTGACAGCTCTAGACAGAACACATCCATGACTCAAAGAGTTTTATTTAGAGTTGATTTCAGGTTCATCAGACGGTTCAAGAATCCAAAACAGTGATTCTTCTGACTGAAGATTTCTGTCTGCGCTGCAGATCACAACAGATTCAGATGTCTGTAATATAACTTGAATTATTAACAGAATCTTAAACTGTAAAACTGTCAGGCAGCTAGTGAAGAATAGACGATGTTCAACTGTAGATCCTCCTGTCCTCATGTCCAAGTGTCCTCCAGTGTGTGAATGGATGAATGAGGGACATATAAAGTACTTTATAAATGTAGTCCTTTTACCAGATGTGATCCTGCTGCTTGTAGTTGTTAAAGGTCCTAACTGAGCTAGACATGGACGTTAACAACAGAAGACTTCACTGAACTAAAGCCTGCTGTCACGCTGGAAAGAAATGAGAGTATATTGCAGCTAAAGTGAAATATAATGTGACTTATTTTTTATTGTGATATTGTTTTTATACTGGCATTATTTGGTACTGCTTCTTTTCATTTGTTAAGGTGCTCAGCCAGAGTCTGTCAGGTCCAGTTCCACACCTAACTGTCCACTCAGTGACCAGTTTATTAGGTACACCCAGCTAAAGCTAATGCAGTGTGATACAACAGTCCTTCAAGAAATCCTCCTTCATGAAGATTATAATGTTCAGTTTGTGTTGGAGCTGTTTTAATAAACTGTTCTCTGAGTGTTTCCTGTTGTTGACTGTTACTGTATATATTAGAGTTGTTCATGTGTTTTTATGTTGTTCACTTACAGCGTATCTGGGGATTTCAGGCAATGCTTTATCATTCCTATATAAACGTTTGAATAAAAAATGACATGAAAAATGTCAAACTGGTATCTCTTTGTAGTCATTTTGTCTCTCTTGTAGTTGTTTTATGTCTCTATGTAGTCATTCTGTCTCTCTTTGTAGTCATTTTGTCTCTTTGAAGTTGTATGTCTCTTTGTAGCTGTTTTGTCTCTCTTTGTAGTCATTTTGTGTCTCTTTGTAGTTGTTTTGTGTCTCTTTGTAGTCATTCTGTCTCTTTGTAGTTGATGACATGTAGTTGATGTTTCTGTGTTCAAACTTTGATAAAAGAAACAAAAGTGATTCTAGGATCCATATTTTACAGCAGTTGTTTTTTAATAAAGACTTTTCAAGGATTAGACAACGCAGCAGATAAACCACATGTTTAAAACAAGACTTCTAACAAACAGAGAGAGAGTTTAACACACTGATGGCTTAATGAATGGATGTTAATCACACCAATAGAAAAGTTTAACTCTCTTGTTATTGTTATTATTGAGCATATTAAACCTTTATTAGATAGTGATAATATCTCCATCTGGACTCTTTTTGGTTCATGTTGACCCTTGACCTCTAAACCAGAACAATCTGAATCAGGTTTATTACCCAGGTTGTCTGGTGTTTTAGTGCGTAACGGTCACAAGAAACACAGCAAGAGAAAAGAGAAAGAAACTAATGCTGCAAGGCAAGAGTCTTCAAAATAAAATAGAAATTTACAATAAAAAACATGTCAAATATATTTGTTTTAAAACAAAAAGAGCTGCAGTGTTATACCCACTGTTTACTGGTATTATGGAAAACATTATCTACACACTAGACAGGCTTCAGTATTTCAGACAGATCAAGTTTCAACAATTACAGAGAAACCATCATCGTGAAATAAATTCATGGATCTCAGGCTTCAACAATGATCATTAAATATGTATAAAGAGACAAAAACATGCAAATAAAAATGAGAAAAGTTAAAATACAACATATATATTAATATATTTTATATTTTATATTTGTTTATATATATATATATATATATATATATATATATATATATATATATATATATATATATATATATATATATATATATATATATACACGTAACTGCAGCCAGTTTTTGTTTTTTAATATCAGTAGAAATTACGCTTTTATTGTGAAGGATGATCTCCGGAAGTGCTCCTGTTGTTGCAGCTCGCGGGAGATGCGGTTCTTGTTGGTAGTGTCTAGAAGGGAACCCGCAAGATGAGGAAACTCTTGCGACATCTTTAAGGTTAGAATAGGTCGTTTGATAGTAAATCTCGCGATATGTTCTGTAGCGCTCTGCTGAGATTTCACAGCTTGCGGGTTACCTTCTGGTCACGAGCCAGCTCGTCCCGTGGATGTATAGAGAGTCCTCGAGCAGCCAGACGCCGGTAGATGTCCGACGTCCCAGTGACGTCAGAGTGGTGTCTCTCGTGCAGTGACTCTAGAACTATGAAGCTCGTTGCTCTCGTGGGTCTGTGTCTCGTGACTCGGTGTGGAATAACGGCTGCTGGTGTAAACGGTGAGAACATCTACTGGTTTCTATTGTAGCATCATGTGGAGTCACTTTATCACTGCTGGAGAGAAGAACGAGAACATTCAGCTCCATTTAACATCAACACACATATCGATCCTGATCATTAGTACTGATCAATATCATAATAATCAGCCTCCTTCTGGTTCATTGCAGTCCTTTAATGAGCTGCGCACTATTTAGCAGGGCGTCGTCTGTTTCTACTTCCTGTCAGACCTGATCGATATCTGCTGAACATCTCTGATACTTCTGATCACATATCAAACCTGATCAATACCTGCTGAACATCTCTGATACTTCTGATCACATATCAAACCTGATCAATACCTGCTGAACATCTCTGATACTTCTGATCACATATCAAACCTGATCAATACACTCCTCATACACAATTAATACATCAAAACGTAGGTAGTGACGGTCACGTGATGCGGTCATCGTGAGGAGTCTTTTTTCGCTGACCTCCCGTCACCACCAGATACAATTTACAATTTAAAGTTACTTTTTGACCCAGGCTGGACTTTCTAAAGGTGGCTATCTATGTATGAACATGTCCGCTTCTGATCCAAACCAAGTTCAACGTGATGCCGTGGCCAGAACTCGCTCAGAGCTGAAGAAACTCCAGACCACTAGCATGGAAGCTACAGCTAACGTTAGCCAGCATGGCGCCGCCACCTGCGAGGAGGAGGGCTTGGCTACTCTCCTCGCGCAGGATGTCACGCAGAAAATCAGCGCCTTAATGGATCAGAAGTTTACCGAACTTCATCTGACTCTGGAAGGATTTAACAACCGTATCGAAGGCAACACCAAGCGCATAACGGAGGCTGAATCACGTATCTCAGATGCTGAAGACTTCGTGACTTCATTGTCTAACAAGATCACGGCTCTAGAAAAGGAAGTGAATACTCTCTCACAACGAGCCGAGGACAGCGAAAACCGCAGCCGCAGGGAGAACATCAGGATTATCGGTCTGAAGGAAGGCACGGAGGGACAACAACCAACTTCATTTTTCGAATCATGGCTCCCCAAACTACTGGGTTTGCAAACCAAACGAGGGACGATTAAAATCGACAGAGCGCACAGATCCCTCGGCCCTCAGAAAGAAAAGTATACAAGACCGGTGATCATCAAGCTGCACAATTTCTGCGACAAACAGAGGGTCATGGCTGCAGTCAAGGAAAAAGAGAAGCTTCTGTACAACGGAAACCAAATATACATTCGCCAGGACCTCTCGGTCCAGGTGAGGCAGACCCGACAGGAGTTCAATGATGTTTGCCAGCGTCTCATCATGCGAGGGATACGCTTCCAGATGCGCTTTCCAGCCAGCCTGTGCTTTTCGTACAACAACCAGGACTACACTTTCAAGTCTCCACGCAAGGCTTGGGAGTTTGTGAAGGACTGGGACAAATGAAAAACTTGGTCAGGTACAATCCGTCTCTTTCCTGCTCTCTGTGGGATGGGGACATGAAGGAATATTTTGAACTAGTTATGGGCGACTCAGCTGTCTCTTGTACATATTCTAAGCTTCATACACCCGAACATTATACACGTTTCCTATACATCCATGAGCGCACACACACATTCACATTAGCTGGTTGTAGAACCCTGCATTACGCACATGCACACAATTACGCACGTAAATAGTCCCGTAGGCTACAGCCGAGCGCGCGCTCTGGCAGATACAGACACTCTTTATAATATACCCAGCTCTCACGTGTTATTTATATTCTGTTTTGAGAAAATAACGGGGTCAATACTTTGTTTTAAAACGGTCATTGCATTTCTTTTTTGTGTGTGAATAATTTAATGGACTGGATAAAGTCAAGGCTGACCTCAGTTTATTATGATCTTGGCCCTTGATAACGTCTTTTTCAGTTCATGTGGTGTTTCTGCCATACATAATCTCTCCTTTTGACAACTGCCTGTTCTTTTTGAGTTGCATAATTAAGACCTTTAAAATGCTGAGTCGCCCACCACCTTTTATCTTTATCTTTTTTTTTATCGCCACACTAATAAGTTGTTGCCTCTAATGATTTTTTTTTTTTTTTTGTAACACTGGAATGAGTAATAATTAGTATAGCCCTATACTGTTGGACAACTGTACTTTTCTAGGTGGCGGGAGGGTGACAGAAGTTGATCTGGATCTTTAGGGGTAAGTTATGGGATCTAGATTTCTCTCCTGGTTTGGTGGAATGTTACTTCTCAGCTTCACGCACCCAAATGTGTTCACCATTTGTGATTTTGGTTGTGTTTTCTTTGGGAAAGTGTTCGATAGGCTCCAGCTGTCAGGCTTTGTTTTTGAGGGTAATGTTTTGTGTTTTATTTTTTGTTATCCTGTTCCATTGTTTTCAGTTTTCTCATGTAATAAGATGTCCTCTCTCTCATGTAAGACTAGATCTTATCAGACTTCTCATCTTAGTTTGGGTTTTGTAAACCCATTTGCAAATATGCTTCCACCCATTTACCTTGTTAGTGGTTGTACTTATGAGTGATCTCAAAATTACCTCGCTAAATGTTAAAGGTTTAAACCATGTCGTCAAGCGCCAAAAGATTCTTACTTTACTAAAAAAGGAGAAGTGCCACATTGCCTTCTTACAGGAAACCCACCTGTCCGATCTGGAACATATTAAATTACGTAGAAATTGGGTTGGGCAAGTTTTTTATTCCTCCTTTAAATCCAACAGTCGAGGTGTGGCTATTCTCTTACATCGCAGCCTTCCTTTTACATTGGATAGAACAGTAACCGATAAAGAAGGGCGTTATGTGCTTATTTCCGGATACATCTATGGAGAGCACATTTTACTGGGTTGCATTTACGCCCCCAATATATATGAATCTACCTTTTTTCCCAAACTTCTGGCAGACATGTCTGACTTTTCTACCTCCTCTACTTTGATAGGTGGTGACTTTAATTGTACCCCTGACTCTACTGTCGATCAATCTCCTCCTAGGCCTATTCCTTCTCGCAAAAGTCTTAAACTGGCTGAATTTTGTACTGACTTGGACTTGAATGATGCATGGAGAGTTCTTAACCCAACAGGCCGGGACTATACCTTCTTCTCTAAGCCTCACCAGTCCTTCTCTAGAATTGATTTTTTCCTTTCTTCCAGGACACTTTTAGATAGAATTAAAGACTGTATTATAGGAAGTCAGACTATATCTGACCACGCCCCTATCAGCGTAACCATTGGTCCCCCGTATAAAGACCCCTCTTGTAGACACTGGCGCCTGAGCCCTTCCTTATTAAGCAGCCCACCCTTTGTTGATTTCCTTAGTAAAGAACTTAAACAATTCCTTGCTGAGAATAAATCACCTGAAGTGAGTTCTACTACTTTGTGGGAGGCGGCAAAGGCTTACCTCCGTGGGGCTATCATATCCTACACATCAGCACAAAAGAAAAAGGCTCTCAAAACCCAGTTAGAGTTGGAGAAGAAAATTAAGGAGTTGGAGGGAGAATTTAAAAGTTCTCCATTCAGGTCCATTGGGGAACAGTTGGATGCTACGCGTTCTGCTTTAAATCAACTGTTAACAAAGAATGCAGAGTCTTCAATATTTTTTGCAAAACATAGGCTCTATGAATCAGGTAATAAACCAGGTCGCCTGCTGGCCCGTCTGGCCAAGGGGGGGAGCGGTTCAACCTCAATATCGGCGCTCCAAGACACCAATGGAGTTAGATGTCACAAATCTACTGAAATAAATAAAATTATGAAGGTCTTTTATCAGAAACTATATTCATCAGATGGTCTCACCTCTGAGGAGACAAGGGGAAGATTCCTTGACAAAATAAAATTACCAACTCTCTCAGATGACCAAAAGGAAGGCTTATGCAAACCAATCACAGAGGAGGAGGTTCTGGAAACTATTCGGGTACTTAAAGGAGGGAAGGCGGCAGGGCCTGATGGGTACTGCCCAGAATTTTATAAAAAACTAGGGAATATCATAGTAAGCCCTCTTACAGACATGTATAGAGATTCTTTTGAAAATGGCTGCCTCCCCTCAACTCTTAATCTAGCTAATATCTCCCTTATTCTGAAGAAGGGCAAACCCCCCGACCTATGTGGCTCCTATAGGCCTATTAGCCTTATCCCGGTAGAAAATAAGTTGCTTACTAAACTACTTGCTAGGAGGTTAGAATTACTTCTGCCCTGTATTATTAATCCTGACCAGACGGGTTTTGTTCATGGGCGCTACTCACATACAAACATTAGACAGCTGTTGAATATTATCCAATTTACTAACCATTTTAAAAAGAAGGCCTTCGCCATTTCTTTAGATGCCGAAAAGGCGTTCGATAGAGTTGAGTGGCACTATCTATATGACGTCCTTGAAAGGTTTGGTTTGGGGGGGGATTTCCTTAAGTGGATCCAAACTATTTACCACTCCCCCACGGCCTGTATTATAACTAATGGTCTGCGCTCGGGCTCCTTCCCTTTGGAAAGGTCCACACGCCAGGGCTGCCCTCTAAGCCCTCTGCTCTTCGCCATCGCTCTCGAGCCGTTGGCAGAAGCCATTAGATGCCATGGAGATGTGAGGGGTATAGCTGTCGAGGGTACCACTCACAAAATTGCGTTATATGCTGACGACATCCTTTTATTCCTTACCTCTCCTGAAACTTCTGTTCCCACCATCCTAGCAATAATAAACGAATTTAGCTATATCTCAGGCTACAAGATAAACTTTAGCAAATCCGAGGCTATGCCCCTGGGCAGCTTCAGTGATACCAGAATGTTAGTAAATTTCCCTTTCAAGTGGTCCACTGCTGGTTTCACGTACCTAGGTCTAAAAATATCGCCAGATAACCACGACTCATGGAAATTTAACTTTGCCCCTGTACTTAATACAGTGAAACAAGATCTGATTCGGTGGCATGATCTTCCGCTTTCACTTATTGGTCGTGTTAGCCTGATAAAGATGAACGTACTCCCTCGACTTCTATACCCTCTACAAATGTTGCCACTGCGCATCTCCAAAAAAGTTAACAAAGACTTGGAGAGATCCTTTTCAAAATTTATTTGGCACGGTAAAAGGCCGAGACAAAAGTTTAGTTCTCTGCAGTTGCCCAAAGAAAAAGGTGGTTTAGCGGTACCCAACATGCTCTTTTACAACTGGGCCTGTCACATTCGTACTCTTTGGACTTGGTTACACTCATATCTTAGGCTCGAAACTTGTGTAGACTCTTGGGCGTGCTCCCCTGAGTCCCTTTGGAGTTTGGTGACATGTGGACCGGAAAAAATTAAAATGAACATTAAGAATAACCCTTTAATTATCAACTCTATTAAAGTGTGGCGGGAGATCTCCGATTACATGGATAGACGAGGTGTCAAATCCATGCTGTCTCCCATCTGTAATAATCAGGAATTTTTACCAGGCTTGAGGCTTTCTTTATTCCACTCATGGCGTGACAAAGGGATTCATGTGATAGGGGACGTGTTTGAGGTTAATACCTTGAAGTCCTTTCAGCAGCTTCAAGACAAATTTAATCTCCCTAAAGATCACTTTTTTGCATATTTACAATTAAGGCATTTTGTTAATACACTTGTAAAGCCTACAGAGGACATTTCCATCTATAGTGAGACAGAAAAGTTTATCCGTGAGCAGAAGGGTTTTAAGCACGGAATATCCCGTTTCTATTCTGTACTTTACTCTCAGGATAAATATGACACGACCAAATTATCACGCAAATGGGAGGGTGACCTGGGTAATGACTACAATGAGGAAGACTGGCGGGAGGCAGTGCACCTGGTGCAATCAACCTTCACTTGCAACAGGAGATTCAATATAAAATATTACATAGGCTCCATATAGCCCCTGTTACCCTCCACAAAATATCTCGAACCATCTCTCCCATTTGCGGTAAGTGTAACACAGACCTTGGGTCCCATTACCATTACTTTTGGGGGTGCGATCGGATTGCTAGATACTGGAATCACGTAGCCCGAGAACTGAGCGGGATCTTTAAGACTACAATAAGAAAGGATCCAGGGTTATTTTTACTGGGTTTGCCCTCTAAAGTAGTTTCTCTCTCGAGAAATCAGTACAAATTGCTGGACAAACTTCTACTCCTTGCTCGTAAATGCATCCTGCTAAAATGGGTGAAAGACACTCCACCCACAGTAACTTTCTGGTACAGAGAGATCTTCAACGTACTGCCACATGAAAGGATGAGTGCAGTCCTTAGGGGTGTTGAGGGCTCATTTATTAAGATCTGGAACCCTGTCCTGGACTATATACCATCAGAGCTCAAACACACTCTGTTGAAAGGCCAATACCCTTCAGGGTGGAAGCAAATTATGTCTAGTGCCACGTAAAACATAAAATATATTTCTAGGATCACCGTTTACCATTCATGAGAGTCTGAGGACAATATACTTTACTCTATGAGATACTATCTGCTATTCTTATTGTCTTCTTTTTTTCTTTTTTCTTTTTTTTTTTTTTTTATGTATTTATTTTTATGTATGGTTATGTAGGTATATGTGTATGTATATGTAGGTATGTATATGTAGGTATGTATGTGTATATATGTATATATATATATATATTTATTTTTACGGTCAGTTTAACCACTGTTATTTTATGTAAAATGTCCCTTTTCACCCATTTTTATAATTCATTTATTTTTATTTATTGGTTTTGGGGGAGGGTGGGGGGGGTCTGACTGTATAGAATAACTGTTGAACATAACATTGCTGTGAGCCTTCTGTTCTGAAAATAATAAAAATATGTTGAAAAAAAAAAAAACGTAGGTAGTTTTGTCTTCTTTCAGCAATAGGTCTTACAGTTTGGGATTTATCTGCTTCAAAGCACCAAGAGATCCCTTCCTCTCTCTCATCCGCTGCAATGTTAATTCACCTCTGAAAGTCTGGAACAAAAACTCAACTGTGGAGACTTTTTAAACTGTCAGTTCTCAGTCATTTTTAACTTTATCCACACAAATGACACGTCTACATCTTCGTCAAAGTCTTGAGGTGCTCAAACTGAAGACATTTATATACCATTTATATATTTATACAACGTATAGTTTTTAACTGAGGGAGTCTTTTTCAGGTAGTACCTTCTCTGTGTTTTCACCAGTCATTCCCAACCATGACTCAGCACTTTCAGACACAAACAGGTGTATCTGATTGGCTGATTAGAGCACCATCAGTCTCTGCCTGTCTCCGATTGGCTGATTAGAGCTCCATCAGTCTCTGCCTGTCTCTGATTGGCTGATTGGAGCTCAATCAGTCTCTGCCTGTCTCTGATTGGCTGATTAGAGCTCCATCAGTCTCTGCATACTACTTTATGTCTAACGACTTGTTGTTTTAAAGGTTTATTCCACCCAAATATTACTTTATGTCTAACGACTTGTTGTTTTAAGGTTTATTCCACTGAAATACTACTTTATGTCTAACGACTTGTAGTTTTAAAGGTCTTTTCCACCCAAATACTACTTTATGTCTAACGACTTGTAGTTTTAAGGTTTATTCCACCCAAATACTACTTTATGTCTAACGACTTGTTGTTTTAAGGTTTATTCCACCCAAATACTACTTTATGTCTAACAACTTGTTGTTTTAAAGGTTTATTCCACCCAAATACTACTTTATGTCCAACGACTTGTTGTTTTAAGGTTTATTCCACCCAAATACTACTTTATGTCTAACGACTTGTTGTTTTAGAGGTCTATTCCACCCAAATACTACTTTATGTCTAACAACTTGTTGTTTTAGAGGTCTATTCCACCCAAATACTACTTTATATCTAACAACTTGTAGTTTTAAGGTTTATTCCACTGAAATACTACTTTATGTCTAACGACTTGTTGTTTTAAAGGTCTATTCCACCCAAATGCTACTCTATGTCTAACGACTTGTAGTTTTAAAGGTTTATTCCACCCAAATACTACTTTAAGTCTAACGACTTGTAGTTTTAAGGTTCATTCCACCCAAATACTACTTTATGTCTAACGACTTGTTGTTTTAAATGTTTATTCCACCCAAATACTACTTTATGTCTAACAACTTGTTGTTTTAAAGGGCTATTCCACCCAAATACTACTTTATGTCTAACGACTTGTTGTTTTAAGGTTTATTCCACCCAAATACTACTTTATGTCTAACGACTTGTAGTTTTAAGGTTTATTCCACCCAAATACTACTTTATGTCTAACGACTTGTTGTTTTAAGGTTTATTCCACCCAAATACTACTTTATGTCTAACGACTTGTAGTTTTAATGGTCTATTCCACCCAAATACTACTTTATGTCTAACGACTTGTTGTTTTAAGGTTTATTCCACCCAAATACTACTTTATGTCTAACGACTTTTAGTTTTAACGGTTTACTCCACCCAAATACTACTTTAAGTCTAACGACTTGTAGTTTTAAGGTTCATTCCACCCAAATACTACTTTATGTCTAATGACTTGTTGTTTTAAATGTTTATTCCACCCAAATACTACTTTATGTCTGACGACTTGTTGTTTTAAATGTTTATTCCACCCAAATACTACTTTATGTCTAACAACTTGTTGTTTTAAGGTTTATTCCACCCAAATACTACTTTATGTCTAACGACTTGTAGTTTTAAGGTTTATTCCACCCAAATACTACTTTATGTCTAACGATTTGTAGTTTTAAAGGTTTATTCCACCGAAATACTACTTTATGTCTAACGACTTGTAGTTTTAAAGGTTTATTCCACCGAAATACTACTTTATGTCTAACGACTTGTAGTTTTAAAGGTCTATTCCACCCAAATGCTACTTTATGTCTAACGACTTGTAATTTTAAAGGTGTATTCCAACCAAATGCTACTTTATGTCTAACGACTTGTTGTTTTAAAGGTTTATTCCACCCAAATATTACTTTATGTCTAACGACTTGTTGTTTTAAGGTTTATTCCACCCAAATACTACTTTATGTCTAACGACTTGTAGTTTTAAAGGTCTTTTCCACCCAAATACTACTTCAAGTCTAACGACTTGTAGTTTTAAAGGTCTATTCCACCCAAATACTACTTTATGTCTAACGACTTGTTGTTTTAAGGTTTATTCCACCCAAATACTACTTTATGTCTAACGACTTTTAGTTTTAAATGTCTATTCCACCCAAATACTACTTTATGTCTAACGACTTTTAGTTTTAAATGTCTATTCCACCCAAATACTACTTTATGTCAAATGACTTTTAGTTTTAAGGTTTATTCCACCGAAATACTACTTTATGTCTAACGACTTGTAGTTTTAAGGTTTATTCCACCCAAATACTACTTTATGTCTAACGACTTGTTGTTTTAAGGTTTATTCCACCCAAATACTACTTTATGTCTAACAACTTGTTGTTTTAAAGGTTTATTCCACCCAAATACTACTTTATGTCCAACGACTTGTTGTTTTAAGGTTTATTCCACCCAAATACTACTTTATGTCTAACAACTTGTTGTTTTAGAGGTCTATTCCACCCAAATACTACTTTATATCTAACAACTTGTAGTTTTAAGGTTTATTCCACTGAAATACTACTTTATGTCTAACGACTTGTTGTTTTAAAGGTCTATTCCACCCAAATGCTACTCTATGTCTAACGACTTGTAGTTTTAAAGGTTTATTCCACCCAAATACTACTTTAAGTCTAACGACTTGTAGTTTTAAGGTTCATTCCACCCAAATACTACTTTATGTCTAACGACTTGTTGTTTTAAATGTTTATTCCACCCAAATACTACTTTATGTCTAACAACTTGTTGTTTTAAAGGGCTATTCCACCCAAATACTACTTTATGTCTAACGACTTATTGTTTTAAGGTTTATTCCACCCAAATACTACTTTATGTCTAACGACTTGTAGTTTTAAGGTTTATTCCACCCAAATACTACTTTATATCTAACGACTTGTAGTTTTAATGGTCTATTCCACCCAAATACTACTTTATGTCTAACGACTTGTTGTTTTAAGGTTTATTCCACCCAAATACTACTTTATGTCTGACGACTTTTAGTTTTAACGGTTTACTCCACCCAAATACTACTTTAAGTCTAACGACTTGTAGTTTTAAGGTTCATTCCACCCAAATACTACTTTATGTCTAATGACTTGTTGTTTTAAATGTTTATTCCACCCAAATACTACTTTATGTCTGACGACTTGTTGTTTTAAATGTTTATTCCACCCAAATACTACTTTATGTCTAACAACTTGTTGTTTTAAGGTTTATTCCACCCAAATACTACTTTATGTCTAACGACTTGTAGTTTTAAGGTTTATTCCACCCAAATACTACTTTATGTCTAACGACTTGTAGTTTTAAGGTTTATTCCACCCAGATACTACTTTATGTCTAACGACTTATAGTTTTAAAGGTTTATTCCACCGAAATGCTACTTTATGTCTAACGACTTGTAGTTTTAAAGGTTTATTCCACCGAAATGCTACTTTATGTCTAACGACTTGTAGTTTTAAAGGTCTATTCCACCCAAATGCTACTTTATGTCTAACGACTTGTTGTTTTAAAGGTGTATTCCACCCAAATGCTACTTTATGTCTAACGACTTGTTGTTTTAAAGGTGTATTCCACCCAAATGCTACTTTATGTCTAACGACTTGTAGTTTTAATGGTCTATTCCACCCAAATACTACTTTATGTCTAACGACTTGTTGTTTTAAATGTTTATTCCACCCAAATACTACTTTATGTCTAACAACTTGTTGTTTTAAGGTTTATTCCACCCAAATACTACTTTATGTCTAACAACTTGTTGTTTTAAAGGTTTATTCCACCCAAATACTACTTTATGTCTAACGACTTGTAGTTTTAAGGTTTATTCCACCCAAATACTACTTTATGTCTAACGACTTGTAGTTTTAAGGTTTATTCTACCCAAATACTACTTTATGTCTAACGACTTGTAGTTTTAAGGTTTGTTCCACCCAGATACTACTTTATGTCTAACGACTTGTAGTTTTAAAGGTTTATTCCACCCAAATGCTACTTTATGTCTAACGACTTGTAGTTTTAAAGGTCTATTCCACCCAAATGCTACTTTATGTCTAACGACTTGTAGTTTTAAAGGTCTATTCCACCCAAATGCTACTTTATGTCTAACGACTTGTTGTTTTAAAGGTCTATTCCACCCAAATGCTACTTTATGTCTAACAACTTGTAGTTTTAATGGTCTATTCCACCCAAATGCTACTTTATGTCTAACAACTTGTAGTTTTAATGGTCTATTCCACCCAAATACTACTTTATGTCTAACAACTTGTTGTTTTAAAGGTCTATTCCACCCAAATGCTACTTTATGTCTAACAACTTGTAGTTTTAATGGTCTATTCCACCCAAATGCTACTTTATGTCTAACGACTTGTTGTTTTAAAGGTCTATTCCACCCAAATGCTACTCTATGTCTAACGACTTGTAGTTTTAATGGTCTGTTCCACCCAAATACTACTTTATGTCTAACGACTTGTAATTTTAAAGGTCTATTCCACCCAAATACTACTTTATGTCTAACAACTTGTTGTTTTAAAGGTCTATTCCACCCAAATGCTACTTTATGTCTAACAACTTGTAGTTTTAATGGTCTATTCCACCCAAATGCTACTTTATGTCTAACGACTTGTTGTTTTAATGGTCTATTCCACCCAAATACTACTTTATGTCTAACGACTTGTAGTTTTAATGGTCTATTCCACCCAAATACTACTTTATGTCTAACGACTTGTTGTTTCAAAGGTCTATTCCACCCAAATACTACTCTATGTCTAACAACTTGTTGTTTTAAAGGTGTATTCCACGCAAATACTACTTTATGTCTAACGACTTGTTGTTTTAAGGTTTATTCCACCGAAATACTACTTTATGTCTAACGACTTGTAGTTTTAAGGTTTATTCCACCCAGATACTACTTTATGTCTAACGACTTGTAGTTTTAAAGGTTTATTTCCCCCAAATACTACTTTATGTCTCACGACTTGTTGTTTTAAAGGTTTATTCCACCCAAATACTACTTTATGTCCAACAACTTGTTGTTTTAAGGTTTATTCCACCCAAATACTACTTTATGTCAAACGACTTGTAGTTTTAATGTTTATTCCACCCAAATACTACTTTATGTCTAACGACTTGTAGTTTTAAATGTCTATTCCACCCAAATACTACTTTATGTCTAACAACTTGTTGTTTTAAAGGGCTATTCCACCCAAATACTACTTTATGTCTAACGACTTGTAGTTTTAAAGGTCTATTCCACCCAAATACTAGTTTATGTCTAACGACTTGTAGTTTTAAGGTTGTGACGGCCCCTGCCTCACTACTGAGATGCCAGTGTGGATTTGGCCATTCATTCTTTCCCTGTGTCCTTGAAGGTATCACGGGAGAGGATGCCTGATGCAGAGCACCTGATGCTGGCGCGTCCTGAGTATAAAAGCCCCAATCAAGTGCTGCTCTGCCCTCTTTTCCTTCACCTTGACTCATCCCTGTCAGAACCTGCCGGGCTGCCTTTGTTTGGCTTTTCTTTAGTTTCCACTCACAACACATCACACTTCATCATGCTCACACATCCACATCTACATTACTGGTGTTACTGACTGACACACTCCACATTTGTAGTTATTTCTGTATATCCTTAATTTATTTGTAATAAATATCTTTAATTTACAATCAATCACTGCGTCCTTTCCCGTATTTGTCATGGCCTAGGAGCCGGGCTATGACAAATTGGGGGCTCGTCCAGCTTTTTTCCCGTTTGTGACAACGTACTTGGGATGCTTTACAGGGTAAATTTAATGACTTTTATAGGACTTTGGATTTGTAGTTGTTTCTTACCTGGATTTTGTGGAGAGAGGAGTTTGTTTCGCCGTCTTTGTTTGTGCTTAGATCAGCTGGTCCAGATGACACTTGCGAGTTGCTCTGTGCGTAATTGTTGCAAAGTGGTGCAGAGTTTTCCCTTGTAGGCTGTAGCGACGTTCCCTTTGGGTTCGTTGAGCTGATTTATTTGTAGTGCTGTGGCAAAAGTGGTTGAAGCTTTCATGCTTCACGGGAGCATATCCGTGGTTTCAGGGGGTTGCTAGCTTGCTAGTCGCTCTGCTGGGCCAGCGGTCTTCAGTGCATAAATACCCACCGCAAGTAGCTGCATGAAGAATAGGGATGAGCTTAGTTAACTGGGTTTTTCTTTAGATAGCGGGGAAACTCTAAACCGTGTTGAGGAGTATTCCTCTTTGAGCGTAAGAGTAGACATTGTGGTGTCTGCCTGGTGCGGTTGTGTGCGTAACGGTGGATTTGCTCAGTTGTCAGTTGGCTTTTTGAATTTGTAAATGTCTGAGATTGAGGCGTTCATTGCTGCTCCGTCTCTGGAGTCCCTGGATACCTGCACAAAAGAGCAGTTGCTCTTGATTGCCGAGCATTATTCAGTGGTTGTTGTAGGAGACAAGCGTATGAAAGAAAATATTAAAGAGTCTATAAAATCAAAATTAATCGAAATAGGAATTATGTCCGGAGATGAAGAGAAGTCTTCTCCAATTCCTTCTGCTATGTCCTTTCAGACTCAAGGACTAACTTTTGAGCAACAGAAGGAGATTTTGATGTTGCAGCTTGAACATGACAAAATGAAACATGAATTGGAAATTAAAAAGTAAATTGAAGTAGAGCGAATCCGTCAGCAATCAGAGGCGGAAAGATTAAATATGGAGGGATATCGTTTGTCTATGATCAAAGATGGCGTGTTGTCTGGTGAGAATGAGGGCGGACAAGTGCCCAGGTCTTCTGTGAATTGTTTTGATGTGAATAACTTGCGCTTGTTACCGAAGTTTAATGAGAAAGATCCAGACACCTTTTTCTTGCTGTTCGAGCGTGTAGCCAAGGCTAGAAATTGGCCTGAGGCTGACTGTGCACTTATGCTTCAGTGTGTCCTCTCAGGGAAAGCGCAGGAGGCTTATTCATCATTGAGCCTTAAGGATAGCTCTAGCTATGATAAAATAAAATCTGCTGTTCTTAAGGTGTATGAGCTTGTGCCAGAGGCTTATCGCCAGCGTTTTAGATCATGGGAGAGAAAAAGTGGCCAAACATACGTGGAGTTGGCAAGAGACCAGTCAACACACTTTAAGCGGTGGTTAAGCGCCCTTGACGTCACCACTTTTGAGGATCAGTGTGACTTAATGATTTTGGAGCAGTTTAAAAATTGTCTTCCGGATCGTATTGCGACATACATCACAGAGCGGAGAAACACTACTGCGGCTGAGGCTGCTGTGTCAGCTGATGAGTATGTGTTGCTCCATAAGAGCAGTTTTAAAGAACGCTCTGTGGCACGTGATGGTTTTGGTTGGAGAGGAATCAGTTCTGATGCTGTTTCATATGAGATGCGTTCAAGGAGAGTGGGTTTTTCGAAACCTGACTTTAAAGCAGGTGGTAACTTGAACAGCAGTGATGGCTGTAACTATTGTCGTGAGAAAGGACATTGGAAGGCAGATTGTCCTTTGTTAAAAGTTAAAACTAAGGGAATGAGAGCTTATGTTAAACCTGCTGCATTTGCTGCTCCTGTTAAAAACTGCTGTGCTGCTGAGTTGCTAACTTCTCACTCTTGTGAAGTGGATGTTTTGGCAGCCTATGTTCCCTTCATACGAGATGGGTTCGTGTCACTGGTAGACAGTGATGTGAAAGTCCCAATAAAGATTTTGAGGGATACAGGTGCCTATGATTCATACATTGTTGACTCTGTTTTGCCTCTGTCTGAGGAGTCTGATACTGGTGACAGTGTTCTCAGTCGTGGGATGGGATTGAAAATTCTCCCTGTTCCTTTGCACAGGATGGTTCTCAGCTGTGAGCTGGTTAATGGCGAGGTAGCTGTTGGCGTGCGTCCAGCGTTGCCTATTGATGGTGTCCATTTTATTTTGGGCAACGGCTTGGCTGGTAGCCGAGTTTGGACCGATTCTCATCCCGCACCTGTGGTTACATCTTGTCCAACTGAGTCTGTGTCTGGCGAGAGCTCCAGGGTGTTACCAGAAGTCTTTTCATCCTGTGTGATTACACGTGCTATGAGCAAAGTAGACCCTGACATGTCATCTGACATCAACAGTGATGATGTACTTTTGGAGGTCCCATCTCTGTCTGAGCTTCCGGTGTCGCTGTCACACTGTGAGGTGTTAAAGGAACAACGTAGCGATTCTTCTTTGAAAGACATATTTGAACGTGTTTTGCCTGGCTCTGAGATAAATAGTGCTGCAAATGGATACTTCTTATGTAATGAGTTGTTGTTCAGAAAATGGGTTCCTGTTGATGAGGATGGTGTGAAAAATTATGTTTTCCAGATGGTGGTGCCAACTAAGTTTCGTTCCCTTGTTTTGAAAGTGGCACATGACGAGTGTGGACATTTTGGTGTCCGGAAAACATACTTGAACATCCTGAAACATTACTTTTGGCCACGGGTCAAAAGGGATGTGGCCGCATACATTAAAACCTGCTATGTGTGCCAGTTAACTGGAAAACCTAATCAGAGGATCAAGCCTGCACCACTGCAGCCTATCCCAGCTTTGAGTGAACCCTTTACACATCTCATTGTGGACTGTGTGGGTCCGTTGCCCTGTTCCAAGTCCGGTTGTAAATATCTGCTCACGGTAATGTGTCAGACCACCAGGTATCTAGCTGCCTATCCTTTGAGGTCGATTACGACCAAGGCTGTGGTTAAGGCCTTATCACAGTTCATATCTATATTTGGTATCCCTAAGGTGATCCAGAGTGACCAAGGGTCAAATTTTTCGTCTCATTTATTTGGGCAAGTGTTGAAGATGTTGCGCATTAAACAGAACCAATCATCGGCCTATCATGCGCAAAGCCAGGGGGCCTTGGAAAGGTTCCACCAGACTCTTAAGTCTCTTCTACGTGCATATTGTACGGAGCTAGATAGAGACTGGGAGGAGGGGCTTCCATGGCTGATGTTGGCTGCAAGGGAGGCTGTACAGGAAAGTACAGGCTTCAGCCCTAATGAGTTGGTCTTTGGACATTCTGTGCGTGGGCCCTTGTCAGTGTTGAAAGATGGCTGTGTTGACACTGAGCCGCCAAGGAGCCTAGTTGACTATGTCAATGGATTTAGACATCGTTTGTTTGTTGCTGGTAGTATGGCACAGGAAAAGTTGTGCGTGTCTCAAGGTAAGATGAAGAAGCTGTATGACCGTCGTACAGAGCGACATGAGTTCAATCCAGGAGACCAGGTTTTGTCACTTATGCCTATTATTGGGTCACCATTTCAGGCTAAGTACACAGGTCCATACACCGTCACAGAGAAAAGGTCTGACTTGAATTATATCATAGCAACACCAGAGCGGAAGAAAACCAAACGTCTTTGCCATGTGAATCTCCTGAAACCATACTATAGGCGTGAAATTGACACAGACCTAGATCATGAGGTGAAAGATGGTGTTCATCCAGCTCTTACTGTGACTTCGGAGGGTTCGGTGCATGAGGGAGATGGAGTGCCAGAACCTGACGATAGTCTGCTGTATGGAAGGTTGAAAAACTCAGAATCACTTTGTAATTTGGACAAGTTGCTGGCTCATTTGTCGGAGTCGAAGCGGGAGCAGTTGTCAGAGTTGGTACGCAAGTATCCGTGTTTGTTTGGCGACATTCCTTCACAAACTGATTGGGCGGAACATGATATTGATGTTGGAGATGCAAAGCCGATTAAGCAACACTTTTACCGCATGGCACCATCTAAACGTGGTTATTTGGATGCTGAGGTTGAGTATATGCTTCAAAATAATATTGCTGTACCATCGTCATCTATATCTTATTTCTTCAGGCCTACAACCTTGATATTAGACATATTAAAGGAACAGACAACATTATTGCTGATGCGCTATCACGCGCCCCTCTGTATTGATTAGTCACTAGTGTGACTGGCTAGAATGATATATTGTCCTGTTGTACTGTTTCATACACCTGTTCTTTCTGTGCCACCTTCTTAAATTGCTTCTCAGGTACCGGGGTTGCTGATGATGGGGTAGAAAGCTGCGGGAAGAATATTCAGTGCTAAGGTCGTATATTATTTCTGTTATTTGTTTTTGTTTGCCTTTTGTTTGTTAGTTAGTCCTTTTGAGTAGTGGTATTTGTTCTGGTAGGATGGGTTTAAAGTATGCCGGTGTTCCCTTGGGACACCGACTTTAAGTCTACCGACTTGTTGTTTTAAGGTTTATTCCACCGAAATACTACTTTATGTCTAACGACTTGTAGTTTTAAGGTTTATTCCACCCAGATACTACTTTATGTCTAACGACTTGTAGTTTTAAAGGTTTATTTCCCCCAAATACTACTTTATGTCTAACGACTTGTTGTTTTAAAGGTTTATTCCACCCAAATACTACTTTATGTCCAACGACTTGTTGTTTTAAGGTTTATTCCACCCAAATACTACTTTATGTCCAACGACTTGTTGTTTTAAGGTTTATTCCACCCAAATACTACTTTATGTCTACCGACTTGTAGTTTTAAAGGTCTTTTCCACCCAAATACTACTTTATGTCTAACGACTTGTAGTTTTAAGGTTTATTCTACCCAAATACTAGTTTATGTCTAACGACTTGTAGTTTTAAAGGTCTATTCCACCCAAATACTACTCTATGTCTAACGACTTGTAGTTTTAAAGGTCTATTCCACCCAAATACTACTTTATGTCTAACGACTTGTAATTTTAAAGGTTTATTCCACCCAAAAACTACTTTATGTCTAACGAATTGTAATTTTAAAGGTTTATTCCACCCAAATACTACTTTATGTCTAACGACTTATAGTTTTAAAGGTTTATTCCACCCAAATACTACTCTCTCTCTCTCTCTCTCTCTCTCTCTCTTTGTCTGTGTTTGTGTTTAGCAATGCAGTTCATCTGTCTGATATACATAAAAAGCATTTCTTCTTTCCGCCTATTCAGGAAAATTCCAATTTACCACTTTTGACAGTATTACAGTTTAGCTTCCAGCTTTTCTAGCAATGTATTTCAGCTCTTAGCTTCTTTAGGTAATGCAGTTCAGCTTCCAACTTTGCCAGTTGTACATTTCATCTTCTAGGGTTTTCAGCAGTGCAGTGCAATGCATTTGAGCTTTAACATTTTTAGGCAAGTCATTTCACATTTCCACATTTTCAGCAATGCTTTGCTAATTAATTTTAGTTGTCAGCATTCCCACGCATTTTCAGCAGGAATGCATTTTCTAGTTCTATTATATATTCTATTACATTTTATTATTATTACTTTATTATTTTATTTCTATACATTTTAATTTTTAAACTTTATTTACCTTTATTTAAACTTAATTATGGACCATGTATATCTGGTTTTATCTTCCAGGACCAGGTGTCATCATACTGCTGCTCCTCAGTAACTGAGCTGAACCATGTAAATCTGGTTTTATCTTCCAGGACCAGGTGTCATCAACCTGCTGCTCTACAGTAACTGAGCTGAACCATGTAAATCTGGTTTTATCTTCCAGGACCAGGAGTCATCAACGTGGCCGTGGAAGAAGGAAGTGATGTCGTTTTACTCTGTTCCCTCAGCACCAAGGACGACATCGAGAAAATGGTGTTTGACTGGAAGAAAGATGGTCAGAAGGAGAAGGAGGTGTTCTTTTATCAGGCAGGCAAACATTACAATAACGGCCGAGGAGGTCAGAGCGAGCAGTTCAAAGGTCGCGTGTCTCATTTTCAAGATGAACTCAAGTACGGCAACGCCTCCATAAAGCTCCAAAAAACAAAGATGTCTGACAGCGGAAACTACACCTGTACGTTCCCAAACAAACAAACATCCCACATTACGCTTGTTGTAGGTGAGTATGTTTCACTGGTATCTGTTAAAGGAACAGTTTGTAGTATTTAGAAGGGTTTATTATCAGAAATATAATATTGATAACTATGTTTTCATTAGTGTATAATCACCTGAAACTAAGAATGGTTGTGTTTGTTAGCTTAGAATGAGTCCTTCATATCTACAGAGGGAGCTGGTCCTCTTCACAGAGTCCTCCATGTTGTTCCTCCATGTTTCTACAGTAGTCAGTGATCAACCTCCAGCTCTGAGAAGTGAAGTCAACGCTGAAGTGTTTTAAACTTAAAAGCATTCTGTCTACCAGCCAGCAGGAGGCGACTCCTCTGGTTGTATAGAAGTCTATGAGAAAATGAGCCTACTTCTCTCTTGATTTATTACCTCAGTAAACATTGTAAACATGAGTTTATGGTCTCAATCACTAGTTTCAAGTCTTCTTCAATACAGCATGATGTTCATTTAGTAAATTATGGTCCCATTTAGAGTCAAATAGACCATAAAGCAGGGGATGCTTTAGGGCGGGGCTACCTTGTGATTGACAGGTCGCTACCACGGCGTTGTCCAGTCTGGGAGTTGTCCGTGTTTTCGTCTTATAACTTTAACCCTTTCACAGTGTGTTTTCACTTCATCAAAGTTAATTATAACATTTTGGTCACCTAAAAATCTCTTATTCAGTGTTGGTTTGTACTTACCTCCACCCTCTCGTGTCACTTCCGGTTGCAAAAAAAACAAGATGGCAACGACCAAAAAACCAAGATGGTGACTTCGAAAATGCCACACTTGTGGCTTCAAAATGGCAGTCCACTAACCAATGGGTGTCGTCACAGTGACTACGTCCACTTCTTACATACAGTCACCGGCAGCTGTCGTCAGCTTTCCGTTGCTCCTAAAGTAGTGTTGTTATGGTATGGATGGCCTCTCAGCAAGGCCGACACCATTACCACGGTTTTGCGCTCGGCTGCTCACGTTACCTCAGTCTGTGAAAGGGAGGAGTGAATGGAGGGGTACTCAGTTGGTTGTAATCTGCAACCACACCACTAGATGTCACCAAATACTACACATTGTTCCTTTCAGTCACTTCCTAAAACTTATTTATATACAAAGAGATTCTCTTAACTTTTATTTTATTGATTATTTTAATTATTTTATATTGTTTTAATTTACTTAACTTTTTCTCATATGTAGCTCCTTTTGCTCAATGTTGTCTAACTTTTAGACTATTTTTAATAGTTTTTTAATTATTGTTTGTCTACCATTTTTGTGTTTGGTAAAACACTTTGTAACTTTGTTTTGTATTTGTTGTTTTATTATTATTTGTTATTATTGTAAAACACATTAATATTGAAAGTAATGTTATAATATAAAATTTAAAATTATTATTGCGTTTCCAAACACTGAGGGTTTGTTTGTGCGGTGGAGAGACTCCATAAATACCTGAAGCTTTGTCAGTCGGCTGCTGGTGAGGTATTCAAGTGCTGGTGATGTGTTCAAGTGCTCCAGACTGAGATGTTTCCACAACTATTGAATGGAACCACTCAGAGCTCATTTAATAGTTCTGGGTTAATAAATCAAGTTGATGACGAGCTATGAGAGATCAATCATCCAGAACCAATAACAGTCTCAGGTTTTGATCAGTTTATCATGTTGTAATATCACATAATCACTCTGACATTAATAATTATGATCTGTTTTTATTTTTAGATCCTGACCCAGAGCGCTCCGTCTTAACCTCTTGAGGCTCATTTAGATTAGGAGCATTTCTGTCTCTTAATACCGACACATTTTAAACTGTATAATAGCAGGACCACGAGGAGCTGATGCATGTAGATTACATCACTGCAAAGCAAACACTCCTCAGGTTTCATCAGGTGTGTTGATCTCACTTCAGGCTCTCAAAGAGTTTAATTGGTGAAATATTTAACAGGTAAAAATAGAAACTTTATTGTTTTTCCTTCTTTTACTTCATCTTTTAAATACAGTAAATCAGTCATAATAAGAGCCATCGGGCTGAAATTCACAGGATCTCTCCCTCAACTTGTCTTTAATGTCTGTACCAAATTTGATGTTGATTGACAGAAGTGTGTGTGAGATATTTTAGAAAGTGCAGTACAGAGCATCTCCAGCAGAGGACTTCAGAGCTCTCTAAAACTGTTCCAAAGTGACCAAATGATGATAATTAATCTCTTTATGATTCTGACAAAATGTCCCTTAGTGTTAAATTTGACTATAAACAGATGTTGTTAATGTTTAAATACAGATTTACATGTTTATTATCATTGAATCACGCCTCCATCAACATATAAATACAGTTTCTCTGTTATGTGGCTGTCCCAGCACCACAGGAAGTCCAGCTACATTAACTTCCATATATGGTCAGGCAGGTGATTTAAGTGGCTACAAACTCACCGTGTTTTCACGGTGCTGACTTCCCATTGGATGACAGTAGCTGTCAATAACACCCACGTGGAGCGCACGTAGAGATGCGCTGCTGTGATTGGTTGATTGAGATAAAGTCCGGTAGGGACGTCACTGTAGGTCGTAGAAAGATGCTGATTGGTTGATTTAGTTCCGGGGCGTTTCCTGATTTCAGAGATACTGAAGCTCATTGGTCAAATCTTTGGTCAATACTTTAAATGGACAGAAAACACGTTGCTATGGAAGTTTGACGAGCGGCGCTAAAACTAAACGAGGAACACAACCGACTTTTATTCTCCTTATTTTAACTTCCGCTTGAACTTAACGAGGTACATGTAATCAGTGGACTCTTGTTCTTTAAAACGAGCCCCCGTTTGTCTCTAAATGTGTGTTTTTAGAGCTTTAAATACATTTTAACTGTTGCTAGGCAGGATAGCAGGTAAGATGATAACTGTTTACTGCCGTAAAGTAAGACGCTGCTGTTGCTATGTCGTAAATCCTACAGTTCCATTCTTCAATCCGTTGATAAACCAACATTTAAGGTTTCTAACGAGCTATAATATGTCTGAACTGACTTCTACAGTCACATGGAAACATACACTTTATTCAGTTATTCATGTTTACATGGACATCTCGGGTCGCGTGCATCCTCCGCGCTTTATAACGTTAAAGGACAGAACAGGTGAAAACACAGGTGAGTCCTGCTTATTATGACGTCACTCTACCTCTCACAGGTATGTGACGTTTGTCTTCACAGGTCTGATATCATTTATAAACCTTTATTCATCACTGTGTGAAACAGATTGAGATCATTCTTCTTCACATTAGATTAGATTCAACTTTACTGTCATTACACAGAGTAACGTTACAGGTACTGAGACAACCACATGCAGTTTAGCATCCAACCAGCAGTGTAGTAGTAAAGAGTATATACAGCATGAACAGTATATATATTATAAATATAGAATGCAGAATAAATGGTAAGGGGAACATATATTAAGATACAGTATGAACATGTGCAGCAGTTACAGAAGACAGTGCATTTATGAGTATAAAAAATATATAAATATATTTAGGAACAGATGTAAGTACAGGAAATGTGAATAGTAAGACATTATATACTGTACAGAACAAACAGCTGGAGGTATGATATGAATACATTTATGCGCAAACATCACTTAAGTTTGTGTGAATACATGTTAATGATTTGAAGTTTTATTTAACAAGAGACTTTATTTTTATTTTACTATTAATATTTCTGGCTTTGAAAATGTATGATATTTCTTTTTTCCACTCTTTCCACATGGCTTGTATATCCATTTGGACTGCCTGTGGATGTAACAACAATGCATTTTGAAATAAAAAAATAAATATTTTATAATCTATTGTTTCCACTGTGTTCACAGGTGCAGCTCCAAAACCATACGTCACGTCACTTGATGAAACAAAGGACTGGAGGCTGCTGCAGTGTGAAGTTCATGGTAATCCAGAACCTAAAGTAGAGTGGCAGGACAGTGATGGAAACATCCTTCCTGCTGGGGAGACGCAGACCTCAGAAAGAGGAGGAAGCTTCTACATCACTCTCCAAGTTACTGTGACCAAGACCGACCGCTATCGCTGTGTAGCCACACAGGAGACAATCAGCCATCAGACTTATGCTGAGACCTACGTGCGTATGAATGGTCAGTGGGTATTTTAATCTTCTCAGATTTAAAATAGCCTAGTACAACCTGATCCTGAGGTCAGGAAAAGACCTCAGAGAAAATGATAAAGAAAATATATATCCTATGTGACTTAGGTCTCATTCAAGTTGTAAACCTTAATTATAATTTTATAATTGTAGTAATTGTGACTATTAAACCAGCAGAAGCTGATGAGAATCTTCTGAGTGGATTTTAGATTGAAGTATGAATTTAGATTCATAAATCATGACCATACCTGATGTTTCACAGAAAAATAAATCATCATACTCTTAAACACTTTCATAAAATAAAATATAGATTAAAACTGTGATCGTTTGTCTGATTAAACAGAAGAATTGTATCACGACTATATTATTTTAAACTGTGTGGAGAGATCTGAAACTGTACCTCAGTCTGTACATGTGTTCTCAAATAATAATTAAATATTCATTAGATATGTATATATGTAAAATAATCAGAAAATATGCACTAATAACTGAAAGTAAACAGCCTTTTATTCCAGAGTTAAAGTGTATTAATCTTAAAGAGTCTCATGCTGGGCGCCTGGGTTAGCTCAGTTGGTAGAGCGGGGCGTCCATGTATCAAGGCTTGGTCCTGACCGCTGCGGCGCGGGTTCGAATCCGGCCTGTGGCCCTTTCCGCATCCACTCTCTCTCTCCCCCCTTTCCAAGACTCTATCCACTGTCCTCCCAATAAAAATGGAAAAATGTCCCCAAAAAAATAACTTTAAAAAAAAAAAAGAGTCTCATGCTGCATAAATCCAGAGTGTTTGTCTTATTGAGCCTCAATAACTGCAGACTGTCGACCCTCCACCAACAAACACATCAGCATCTGAATCTAAAAACCTCTCTGAGTTACTGTAGTCAGTGATGGAAGAATCACTCCGGTTCTCTACTGAAGTAAAAGTACTAATACCACAATGTAGAAATACTCTGTTACAAGTAAAAGTCCTGAATTCAAAGTTACTACTCAAATAAAAGTATCAGCAAAATGTACTTAAAGTAGCAAAAGTATTATAAACAAGTATTTTATAAGTTGATGACATGTTTTCTATTTAAGATCAAAATAGTGCAGTAGAAGTACAAAGTATGTATGAAGTATAAAGTAGTATAACATGTAAAAGTTCATCTCTTGTCTCATTTGGGGCTGATTTGATCGATGTAAAATATTTGAAATATATGTTGTTGAAATAAATTTCTATATTTTAGAGTGATGGATAAATTAATATTTTAAACATGAACAAACTTGTAGTTTTAATGAAAACATAAATGATGAAATACACTCTGTGGCCACTTTATTAGGTACACCTGTACAGTCTAATGTAATTAAATCCAACCTTTACAAAGTGAATAATGTTCAGTTTTAGTTGACTTTGTGTGAAATTTATAAATGAAACTCATGTTTATGACTGAGGTGACAGTTAAAGGAGGAGTTGTTCTGGACTACATTATACTGAGAGCTGTTTCTCGTTATTTCTCCTCCCTGTTTACAGAATATTAGAAACATCTCTGAATAAAATCAACTCCTCCACTAACTACGACCTCAGTCATTAAACATGTGATTTAATAAACTCCTCTGTGACAGTAAATAATCATTATAGGCATCAGAACAGTAAACAGTTGTATTAGATCACATTAGATTGTTCAGGTGTACCTAATAAAGTGGACACTGAGTGACACAGTTTAAGTCCTGATAACAAGAGGTGCACCTGCTTTTAAAGACCCCATGTTTCATATTTCATAACACATTTTATATATTACTTTAGTGAAATAGAAAATATTGTTGACACATCAGACAACAAATGTAGAATTAGATTCAAGAGTTATCCAAACGTCTTCAGTGTAAATGTGCTTCTGTTATAATATGAGTCAGAAATAATGTTTGCAGAGTAAATAGTTATTAAACAATGCAGTGATGTGCATCTAAGGCTTATTTTGTGTCTTACTTGTCTGTTCCTCATGTTTTTCTTCTGTGATTCTCATTTACAAGCAGAGAAAGGATGAACAGAAAACATCATATAATCCTGTAAACATTATGTATGATCTGTAGTTTCTACTGTGTTCACAGGTGCAGCTCCAGAGCCGTCTGTCACTACACTTGATCAAACAGAGGATGGGGCTCTGCTGCAGTGTCGGGTTCGAGGTGCTTCTCCAGAACCACGTCTACAGTGGCAGGACAGTGATGGAAACATCCTTACTGCTGAGGAACCTCAGGTGTCAGAAAGAGGAGGAAGCTATGATGTCATCCTCCAGGTTACTGTGACCAAGACCGACCGCTATCGCTGTGTAGCCACACAGGAGACAATCAGCCATCAGGTTTATACTGAGACCTACGTGTCGGTCAATGGTGAGATGATGTTTTAATATTTATATAGATGTTATTAGTTGTCAAAAATGTCTACGTGTCAGACTAAACTCAAAGCAAATTGTGATGAAGAATTGTCGTGAAGGAGGATAAATAACACTCCAAACTTACGCAAAAGTTTGGCGAGGAAAAACTGTCATGGCCGTTTTCAAAGGGGTCCCTTGACCTCTGACCTCTGACCTCAGTGTGATGAATCTCACAGGAACAGAGATGTTAGCAGCTAAGAGGTTGATCAGGACTCAACACTAACTTTTAAAAGTGGTTGCTATGCTGGTAACCAGGCGTCAGCTGAAACTGAACCTGAAAATACGGTTGCCATTTTTAGTCACCTTGTATTTTGAGTAATGAGACATTATGCAGTTATACGTCAGCTTAATAATGAAAACGTGACATAAAACAATAAAAGCTTTAATACAGAATAAGAGCAAAATCCTTTAGTTTGTGTTTTATCTGAAACTTTACAGAATTTGAACCTTAAGTGTCATCAGGAGGGCTGTCAGAGTTAACGTGATAATAACACAAATACGTTTTAACGCCACTAATTTCTTTAATGCATTAATACAATCAATGTTTCAGAGGGTGTAGAGGGTTCAGTTTGAAAGCTAGAGTGAAGAGACTGGTCTCATATGAAACTAGAAAACCTAAAGAATCCAACCATGTCATACTAGCTTGTCATGAAGGAGGTTAAATAACGCTCCAAACTTATGCTACATTTTGGTGAGGAAAAACTGTCATGGCCATTTTCAAAGGGGTCCCTTGACCTCTGACCTCCAGATATGTGAATGTAAATGGGTTCTATGGGTACCCACGAGTCTCCCCTTTACAGACATGCCCACTTTATGATAATCACATGCAGTTTGGGGCAAGTCATAGTCAAGTCAGCACACTGACACACTGACAGCTGTTGTTGTCTGTTGGGCTGCAGTTTAACATGCAACAATGCATATACATACATTTACATAAAGCAGCATATTTTTCCACTCCCATGTTGATAAGAGTATTAAATAAAAATAAAATTTAACTATTTTAGATCTACAGTAGATAAATATTCCTACATACTAACTAGGAGGTGTAACTGTGGAGTAGCTGGTTGTTCTCTGTATGTGAGTAAAAGAGCTAATAGAGAATTATTCTACTGTTACTATTCTAATGTCAAACTGTGATGATGACAACATGAATCACCACATCATCACAGATCTTAACTCACTCTGACTAAATGTGCATGAAATGATAAAGAAGTGTTATATTTTATATTTTTAAGTCGATCACATGTTTTGTGTGTCAGGTCAGAGTAACTAGTATCCATATAAAGTAGCATAAAATAGAAATACTCAGTAAAGTACCTCAGAGTTGTTCTTGTACTGCTCAGTGAAACATGAACCTAACTAAGCTGCATGTTTAGACAGACGTGTCATATCTTATTTTAACATTTTAATTAATGTGTGTATTATGCAAAGAGGGAACCGCAATCAATAGAGGAAAAGTCCACAACACCATCATTAAGAATGACACAGACAGAGAAAGTGACCCAATAGAATAACCCCCCACCCATAGAAATATTAATAACATTAACAATTAAACACAGAGATTTAAAAAAAAGTAAATTAATTAATTAAATGATATAAATCTAAATAAAATTAAAATAATAAATATACCTACAAAAAAATAACTTTATATAAATCGATTTAAATAAGTAAATAAAAATAAAAAATAAATAAATACAAGAAATTAAATTTAAAAAAATAGATAAATAAATAATATATATATATATAATAAACCCAACTGACCATAAAGACATCATAAAATCACCAAATTTTAAATACATCTGAGACCAGGTTTCAGCAGAATGTTCACCTTTAGTTGTTCTCTCTGTGTAGACTGATGTTCAGTCTGCTGGATATGATATGATATGATATGATATGATATGATATGATATGATATGATATACAGTTAGAGTCTGAGTGCTACGTTAACATTTTATCTTCAGTTTCAGAGTCCTCCACTGGATGGGTTGGATGGACAGTCCTCGGTGGTGTTTTTGTTGGTGTTTTAATTGGTGTTCTTCTAGCTGTGCTGCGAGCCAAGGGTTGCATCACACTGAGTTGTAATAAAGGTACGTTTATTATTTATTATTATTGTATTTAATTTTTATTCATTATTTTGACTTTTTTCCTGAAATATTAGATCATTTTACTGTTTAGGGGCTCAAACAGTTGAAATGAGACGATGTGAGAAGTTTAGAGGTGAAATGTTTCTTTGATGAACTGATAACAACTTCACATCTGAAACGTTGAGGAGCCTCAACTGGATTCTTTTAAAGGGTCACAAGTCTAAAACACTGAGAACCACTGGTTTAATGTTTAACAGTGCATTTTAAGAGCTTTTATAATCTCATGTTTTTATTATGAATCTTAATCTGTAAAGTAACTATCAGCTACTGTATCACTGTCAGATAAACTGGATTAAAAGTACAATATTCATGATGAGCAGACAACAGATTCTTTATATGTATCTCATGTTCAGAGTCCTGACAGTAGTTTTATCTTCTCAGTCATGTAGCAGTCTGTTGGTATTTACATCCAGCGTAGGATCAGGTCACTTCTTCTTCATCTGAACTGTTGTTTTCACTTCCTGCAGACGAGGAGAAGAGGAGGGACTCTCTAGACGACCCCAGTCAGCAGCTACAGGTTCAACCTTAACTGACTTTACATGATATGCTGCTGCTGCTGTGTGTTAGACTCACTGAGAACCAGTGTGAGTTTCAGAGCGTACTGTGTGATGGGGAGGACATTTATTCTGATTTGAGGCATTGTGAGAGCTGAGAGCTGGTTTCCAGGTGAAGGTTAGGATCAGGGTTGTGGTTAGACAGATAGTTGTGATGGTAGAACGGTGAAGTGAGGTTGTTGAGGTGGAGAATGTCCCGTTACCACGACCACAATCTTTCCCCGACCTTAACCAGGTGTTTTATATACCGTCCTCATAATGAGTCCTCCTCATCAAGATCATGACAGGAACATCACAGCATGCCTGCCTCCTGAGCTAACTAGCTAACATTAAATACATATATAAACATATATATAGTTATTAAATAGACGTTTATCTTGATGTGTCCAACTCCTAATATTAACATAACAGTCGTGGATAGAAATGCACATTACTTTGCATTTTATTTTGCTGATTTTCTGCAAAGTCTGTTCAAATTTGCACCACATCTGGATGAAAACTTGACTTTTCACTCTGTGAAAACAAAACAACACGTTTACCTTCAGAGGTGGTTGGTTTTTGGCCGTCACCATCTTGACACAAGAGGGTGGAGTTAAGTACAACCGAACACTGAAGAGACATTTCTAGATGACCAAAATGTTATAATTAACTTTGATGAGGTGAAAACACACTGTGAAAGAGTTAAAGTTGTAAGACAAAAACACGGACATCTCCCAGACCGAACAACGCCGTGGTAGCGACCTGTCATCACAAGGTAGCCACGTCCTAAAGCATCCCCTGCTTTATGGTCTATTTGACTCTAAACGGGACCATAATTTACTAAATGAACATCATGCTGTATTGAAGAAGACTTGAAACTAGCGATTGAGACCGTAAACTCATGTTTACAATGTTTACTGAGGTAATAAATCAAGAGAGAAGTAGGCTCATCTTCTCATAGACTTCTATACAACCAGAGGAGTCGCCTCCTGCTGGCTGTTAGACAGAATGCAGCTTTAAGACACTTCAGCGTTGACTTCACTTCTCAGACCTGGAGGTTACGTCCTCTGCTTGTAGCTGTTAAACGTCCTAACTGAGCTAGACATGGACGTTAACAACAACAGAAGACTTCACTGAACTAAAGCCTGCTGTCACGCTGGAAAGAAATGAGAATATATTGCAGCTAAAGTGAAATATAATGTGACTTATTTTTTATTGTGATATTGTTTTTATACTGTCATTATTTGGGACAAGCATGTACTGCTTCTTTTTATTTGTTAAGGTGCTCAGCCAGAGTCTGTCAGGTCCAGTTCCACACTGAACTGTCCACTCAGTGACCAGTTTATTAGGTACACCCAGCTAAAACTAATGCAGTGTGATACAACAGTCCTGCAGTAAATCCTCCTTCATGAAGGTTATAATGTTCAGTTTGTGTTGGAGCTGTTTTAATAAACTGGACTCTGAGTGTTTCCTGTTGTTGACTGTGATATATTAGAGTTGTTCATGTGTGTTTATGTTGTTCACTGATGATGTTCTTACAGCGTATCTGGTGATTTCAGGCACTGCTTCATCATTTCTATCTAAACGTTTGAATAAAACATGAAAAATGTTGAACTGGTGTCTCTTTGTAGTCATTCTGTGTCTCTTTGTAGTCATTCTGTGTCTCTTTGTAGTCATTCTGTCTTTCTTTGTAGTTGTTTTGTGATGTTTCTGTGTTCAAACTTTGATAAAAGAAACAAAAGTGATTCTAAAATGATTCCTATTTTACAACAGTTGTTCTTTAATAAAGACTTTTCAAGGATTAGACAATGCAGCAGATAAACTGCATGTTTAAAACAAGACTTCTAACAAATAGAGAGAGAGTTCAACACACTGACAACTTCATGAATGGATGTTAATCACACCGATAGAAAACGTTCACTCTTGTTATTATTATTGAGCATATTAAACCTTTATTAGATAGTGATAATATCTCCATCTGGACTCTTTGTGGTTCATGGTTGACCCTTGACCTCTAAACCAGAACAATCTGAATCAGGTTTATTACCCAGGTTGTCTGGTGTTTTAGTGCGTAACGGTCACAAGAAACACAGCAAGAGAAAAGAGAAAGAAACTAATGCTGCAAGGCAAGAGTCTTCAAAATAAAATAGAAATTTACAATAAAAAACATGTCAAATATATTTGTTTTAAAACAAAAAGAGCTGCAGTGTTATACCCACTGTTTACTGGTATTATGGAAGACATTATCTACACACTAGACAGGCTTCAGTATTTCAGACAGATCAAGTTTCAACAATTACAGAGAAACCGTCGTCGTGAAATAAATTCATGGATCTCAGGATCCAACAATGATCATTAAATATGTATAAAGAGACAAGTTAAAATAATAATGTATGTTTTATTTTATGTTTTATTTTATATTTTATGTTATATGTTAAAATATGACATAAAATATTAAATAAAATAAATATTTGTGGTAGACAGGTGTACAGTAATTGCTAAATGAATAAACTGAATGTAAACAGGAAAATAGTAAATGTATATTTGTAATGAAAAGTAATAAATATATACAGAGATGTAAACAGGTTGTAAAACAGGAAGTAGCCTAAAGGTATATAAAGGTAAAACATGAACTCATTAATTTGCCTAATTCAGGCTTTTTTCCTCACACAACTACAGATTAAATATCAGAGTCAAGATATTTATTGACATGTACAGTTTTTGTTTTTTAATATCAGTAGAAATGACGCTTTTATTGTGAAGGATGATCGCCGGAAGTGCTCCTGTTGTTGCAGCTCGCGGGAGAAGCGGTTCTTGTCGGTAGTGTCTAGAAGGGAACCCGCAAGATGAGGAAACTCTCGCGAGATCTTCGAGGTCAGGATAGTTCGTCGGATAGTAAATCTCGCGATATGTTCTGTAGCGCTCAGCTGAGATTTCACAACTTGCGGGTTACCTTCTGGACACGAGCCGGCTCGTCCCGTGGATGTATAGAGAGTCTTCGCGCAGCCAGACGCCGGTAGATGTCCGTTAGACGTCCCGGTGACGTCAGAGTGGTGTCTCTCGTGCAGTGATTCTAGAACTATGAAGCTCGTTGCTCTCGTGGGTCTGTGTCTCGTGACTCGGTGTGGAATAACGGCTGCTGGTGTAAACGGTGAGAACATCTACTGGTTTCTATTGTAGCATCATGTGGAGTCACTTTATCACTGCTGGAGAGAAGAACGAGAACATTCAGCTCCATTTAACATCAACACACATATCGATCCTGATCATTAGTACTGATCAATATCAGAATAATCAGCCTCCTTCTGGTTCATTGCAGTCCTTTAATGAGCTGCGCACTATTTAGCAGGGCGTCGTCTGTTTCTACTTCCTGTCAGACCTGATCGATATCTGCTGAACATCTCTGATACTTCTGATCACATATCAAACCTGATCAATATCTGCTGAACATCTCTGATACTTCTGATCACATATCAAACCTGATCGATATCTGCTGAACATCTCTGATACTTCTGATCACATATCAAACCTGATCAATATCTGCTGAACATCTCTGATACTTCTGATCACATATCAAACCTGATCAATACACTTCTCATACATAATTAATACATCAAAACGTAGGTAGTTTTGTCTTCTTTCAGCAATAGGTCTTACAGTTTGGGATTTATCTGCTTCAAAGCACCAAGAGATCCCTTCCTCTCTCTCATCTGCTGCAATGTTAATTCACCTCTGAAAGTCTGGAACAAAAACTCAACTGTGGAGACTTTTTAAACTGTCAGTTCTCAGTCATTTTTAACTTTATCCAAACAAATGACACATTTACATCTTCATCAAAGTCTTTAGGTGCTCAAGCTGAAGAGATTTAAGGTATACAACGCAGAGTTTTTAACTGAGGGAGACTTTTTCAGGTAGTACCTTCTCTGTGTTTTCACCAGTCATTGCCAACCATGACTCAGCACTTTCAGACACAAACAGGTGTTTCTGATTGGCTGATTAGAGCTCCATCAGTCTCTGATTGTCTCTGATTGATGATTGATGTGTCTTAAGCTCTTTTTAAACTGTACAAGTTTAATTTCTATTTAAGCCTTTACAGTTACTGTATTATAGTTTTAAAGGTTTATTCCACCCGAATACTACTTAATGTCTAACGACTTGTAGTTTTAAAGGTTTATTCCACCCGAATACTACTTAATGTCTAATGACTTGTAGTTTTAAAGGCTTATTCCACCCAAATACTACTTTATGTCTAACGACTTGTAGTTTTAAAGGTTTATTCCACCCAAATAAGATAAGATAAGATAAGATGAACCTTTATTAATCCCCGGAGGGAAATTCAGGTGTTAAAGCAGCAACATCAGCAAACAGAGTGAAACACAGGAGAGGTAAAGGTATACAAAAATTATAAAAACAATAATAGAGATATAAAAGATACAGAGTGAATGGGTGAACATAGTGTATGCAGTCCGTCAATAAATAAATAAATGTAGTATGTGCAATAAATAAATGTAATATGTAATACTACTTTATGTCTAACGACTTGTAGTTTTAAAGGCTTATTCCACCCAAATACTACTCTCTCTCTCTCTCTCTCTCTCTCTCTCTCTCTTTGTCTCTCTTTGTGTTTAGCAATGCAGTTCATGTATTTCAGCTCTTAGCTTCTTTAGCTAATGCAGTTCAGCTTCCAACTCTGCCAGTTGTACATTTCATCTTCTAGGGTTTTCAGCAGTGCAGTGCAATGCATTTGAGCTTTTACATTTTTAGGCAAGTCATTTCACATTTCTGCATTTTCAGCTATGCTTTGCAATAAATTTCAGCTTTCAGCATTCCCACGCATTTTCAGCAGGAAATTCATTTTCTAGTTCTATTATATATTCTATTACATTTTATTATTATTACTTTATTATTTTATTTCTATACATTTTAATTTTTAAACTGTATTTACCTTTATTTAAACTTTAATATGAACCATGTAAATCTGGTTTTATCTTCCAGGACCAGGTGTCATCATACTGCTGCTCCTCAGTAACTGAGCTGAACCATGTAAATCTGGTTTTATCTTCCAGGACCAGGTGTCATCACACTGCTGCTCTACAGTAACTGAGCTGAACCATGTAAATCTGGTTTTATCTTCCAGGATCAGGTGTCATCATACTGCTGCTCCTCAGTAACTGAGCTGAACCATGTAAATCTGGTTTTATCTTCCAGGATCAGGTGTCATCATACTGCTGCTCCTCAGTAACTGAGCTGAACCATGTAAATCTGGTTTTATCTTCCAGGATCAGGTGTCATCATACTGCTGCTCCTCAGTAACTGAGCTGAACCATGTAAATCTGGTTTTATCTTCCAGGACCAGGTGTCATCAACCTGCTGCTCTACAGTAACTGAGCTGAACCATGTAAATCTGGTTTTATCTTCCAGGACCAGGTGTCATCAACCTGCTGCTCTGCAGTAACTGAGCTGAACCATGTAAATCTGGTTTTATCTTCCAGGACCAGGAGTCATCAACGTGGCCGTGGAAGAAGGAAGTGATGTCGTTTTACTCTGTTCCCTCAGCACCAAGGACGACATCGAGAAAATGGTGTTTGACTGGAAGAAAGATGGTCAGAAGGAGAAGGAGGTGTTCTTTTATCAGGCAGGCAAACATTACAATAACGGCCGAGGAGGTCAGAGCGAGCAGTTCAAAGGTCGCGTGTCTCATTTTCAAGATGAACTCAAGTACGGCAACGCCTCCATAAAGCTCCAAAAAACAAAGATGTCTGACAGCGGAAACTACACCTGTACGTTCCCAAACAAACAAACATCCCACATTACGCTTGTTGTAGGTGAGTATGTTTCACTGGTATCTGTTAAAGGAACAGTTTGTAGTATTTAGAAGGGTTTATTATCAGAAATATAATATTGATAACTATGTTTTCATTAGTGTATAATCACCTGAAACTAAGAATGGTTGTGTTTGTTAGCTTAGAATGAGTCCTTCATATCTACAGAGGGAGCTGGTCCTCTTCACAGAGTCCTCCATGTTGTTCCTCCATGTTTCTACAGTAGTCAGTGATCAACCTCCAGCTCTGAGAAATGAAGTCAACGCTGAAGTGTCTTAAACCTAAAAGCATTCTCTCTAACAGTCAGCAGGAGGCGACTCCTCTGGTTGTATAGAAGTCTATGAGAAAATGAGCCTACTTCTCTCTTGATTTATTACCTCAGTAAACATTGTAAACATGAGTTTATGGTCTCAATCACTAGTTTCAAGTCTTCTTCTATACAGCATGATGTTCATTTAGTAAATGATGGTCCCGTTTAGAGTTAAATAGACCATAAAGCAGGGGATGCTTTAGGGCGGGGCTACCTTGTGATTGACAGGTCGCTACCACGGCGTTGTCCGGTCTGGGAGTTGTCCGTGTTTTCCTCTTACAACTTTAACCCTTTCACAGTGTGTTTTCACTTCATCAAAGTTAATTATAACGTTTTTGGTCGCCTAAAGATGTCTTATTCAGTGTTTGGTTGTGCTTAACTCCACCCTCTCGTGTCACTTCTGGTTGCAAAAAAACAAGATGGCGACTGTCTAAAACCAAGATGGCAACGACCACAAAAACCAAGATGGTTACGGCTAGGGATTGAAGGAACTGGCCTTCTACCTCCGAGAGGTCAAGGCCCAGTTACGTGCTGGTTAATCTTGTGTGACAAAGAGAATTTCCAAACAGACGGGTTAAAGCATAATAATACAATTTATTCCGAACAATCAATGTTGCATAAGTAAAATAAAAGAGTTTACAGATATCTGGATCCAACCTACGTGTCCCTGACAACATACAGTGCATGGGTCAGTTCGCGAAGTCTGAACCCCGAGCTATCCCTGATCCAGCCTATTCATGGTTTACACAATATTAATATTCATGAGCTTATGGCACGTGATGTTTCTGCTGCATGTCTTCTTCTTCTGTTATCTCCTTCTGACTCCTTCCTCCCTTTGGCCTTGAAAAAGAAGAACAGCACCTCCCTCTCCTCTCTTTCCCCACAATTCACTCTATTCATAACAAATCCGACAGTCAGGTTATTGTAGATCATAGTAAGCACTTTTGTACATAATAAATCCAACAGACCCTCTTTTGAACTTAACTAAGTTCACCTACAGATAATGTTACATACAGATATATTTATTATAAGCATAGATAATGTTACGTACAGATGTATTAATTATAAGCATCATCACACAACCTCTTCAGGATCAACATCTTCACTATCCCCCACCATTTCCAGGAGACCCTGTCTCTCCGCCTGGAACATGGCCATCTGATAAGAAGGAGGTGCATCCGGATGCTTTCGTTGCACAGCAGAAATGATCACACGCTCAGTGAGGTGGCGAATACATGGAATACAACAACAACCGCATAAGACTAAGCATGTACACACAGCAAGGATTGAGGAGAATAGAGATACCACCATGGACTTCCATTTCCCAAAGGTACGGTCTAACCAGTCGTTAATGGGGCTGTTGATACCTGAGTCATCGTGCATGGATTCAGACAGCGTCCGGAGCCCCTCTAGCGCCTTAGTTACAGTCCCGTCCGGCGCTGTATTGTTTGGGATGAAAATACAACATGAGTCTTGGAACATTGAGCATACACCGCCTTTCTCTGCCAGCAGCATATCTAATGCCATTCTATTTTGGATCACCATCAGTGACGTAGGAGCCGTTTGTTCAGCTAGTCCGGCAATTGCATCACGGGTTAGATTAGTCAAACGGAGAACATTATAGTGAATGTAGTTAATGCGGTCAATATTTTTGTTAGGAGTGATAGGGATCAGAGCACTTATTATAGGTATGTTTTCAAAACCTGCAGCTATTTTATATTCATTAGGGAAGCTACCTCACTACATCATTCTTTATAATCTTGGTTTAGCCTTCCCCCCCTTGTAGCCCACACCTTCCACCCTGCTTCTGAGTGAAAGCATTGTCTATTGTTAAAAAGAGTTACTTGTGATTAGCTAGTTTTAGCAGAGTGCAGAGGCGAGGATGATAAGTAATGTATCTAAACTAGTACAGTCTGTGCTTTCCCAGGTTATTCTTTATCCTTTTATCATGAATAACTAAAATGGTAACTGAAAACACGAAAATACATGAATTGCATTAAGATAGTAATATGAAATGAAAACATTAAACATATATGATATATAATATTAAAACATTATAGCTGAAAATATTTAAAATACACGACAAATCACATTAAGAAAGTTTGTACAGAAGAACGAGGACAAGAGAGGTAAACACAAATGCTACAGCACACGCTACTAGCAGTTTGTCGTACTGCATGATGCTTCTAGTTTGTTTTCCTGCGCGCAACTGAAAAACTTTTATCTGGGTGATCCTATTTTATACTGGTTTGGGAAAGGAAGTGAAATTTCTCTCTGGTGGATTCTCCCCACCCCTGGTTTCTCTTTTTTATCTATTTTTATCTATTTTTGTCTATTTTTGTCTATTTTAGCATTTATTCTAAGCAACAATTTTTAATACAATGTGATATATAATGTTTTTCAAAAACCACCTAGATGAGTCCACCTAAACAACCATGTTAGCCTGATTTAACTGTAAATACAGGCAAGACCTTGTAACCTTCTTTCCCTTATGTGTATCTCATCACAGTCACAGTTTATACAGTATATGAAAAATAAAAAATTATACGTGACCCTCTTTTCACGTAGCCTGGGCTCCTTGTGGGGCTGCCTCCTCTGCTTCAGGTCCTGTCCTGCTGCTGGAGCACTGTGTTAGGTGCCACCAGTTGAGTCCTTTTCCTGCGAGCTGCACAGCTGTTGCAGTTCTGGCCAGAACCTTGTGTGGGCCTGTCCAACGTGGCTCCGACCACTTCCTCTTTAACACCTTCAACCAAAGGTGTTCCGGTGGTCCGGGGTCAGGTCCTGGAACGTCCTCTGTGACAGGGGTGACAGGTTTGTCACCTGTATAGGAGAGAGCTGACACAAGAGCATTAACCTTCAAATAGTATGGTCTGTAACCGAGGTCAGGAAGGGGAGAGGGGTTTTGGGACGGCCCTGGGAAAGGTCGGCCACACGTAAGCTCAAATGGTGTGAGTCCTGTTATTGTGGATCATACACAGTGCCAAATTTGTGTTGTAGTCCCAGAGCCTTTTCAACAGATTGCAGGTCTTTATTTTTGAAATGTGAACCATTATCTGACCTGATCAATTTAGGAAACCCATGTTTCGGAATGTACTCATTCACCAGACATTTAATGACTGATTTTGCGTCCTCTTTTCCCGTAGGGTAGGCCTCAACCCAACGTGAAAATGCGTCCACAATTACTAGGAGGAATCTTTTCCCCCCAGCCCTTACTCCCATATCTGTGAAATCAATAAAGATTTCCTGTCCCGGGGCAGTGGGAGAAGGATGTTTTCCTGCCCTAGGAGTGATGGTAGGTCTGATGTTACATGTACTACATACGTCACACTTAGTCAAGAAGTCAGTTATAGTAGCATGTTTCCGGGGAATCCACCAGTGGCGGAGATCTCGTAACATCTGTTTGTGGCTTTTATGGTCAAGTCCATGAGTCTGAGTCAATATTGAGGACATCCAACAGGGGGGCATAACTATTTGATCTCCGTTATACCATATACCATCAAACTGTTCTATAGCTCCCTTATCTTCCCAGATGGTTCGTTCTGCTGCTGTGGCAGATTCTTGAGCTTGTATGATGGAGAAATCAGTTATCTCAGAACCGAGATCTGCTGTGGTCATGACCATCATAGTAGCTAAATACCTTGCCGCCTTTTTAGCGGCTGCATCAGCTGCTTCGTTTCCTATACTCTCTAAATCAGTGCCCTGACTGTGTCCTTTCACTTTGATCACAGCTACCCTCTGTGGTAACTGGATTGCTTCCAACAACTCTTTCATCAACTCCTCATGAGCCATAGGTTTATTCTGACTAGTCTTAAAACCCGCTTGCACCCAGCCAGACATATCTCTGTGAATTGCATTGCACACATACGCAGAGTCTGTGAAAATATTCACTGCCTTCCCTTCCGCTAACCGCAGAGCACAAACTACAGCCGTAAGTTCTGCTGCCTGAGCAGATTGTTTCCCATCAAGAGGTAACACATTATATGTCAGCCTTTGGCCTTCATATGTAAATGAGAAAATGTCCTGTAAATGATCTGCTAAGGGCAGGCAAAAGAAGGCGTTAGCCAAATCTATACATGTGAAAGATGTATGGGCTGGGGTGAGCATCGAGAGAGCAGAGTGGGGGTTCGGTACTGGTGTAACAGGAGTCAAAATCAGCTCATTGATGGCTCTTAAATCATGAGCCATTCTGTATGAGCCGGAGGGTTTGATTACTGGCAAAATGGGAGTGTTCCACTGAGAGTAAGATTTTCTTAATACTCCCGCCTTTATCAGTCCTTCAATCGTAGGGGAGATACCCTGGGCTGCTTCCACTTTATGCTTATACTGAGGTCTCCAGATAGGGCAGTAAGTATTCATCTCGAAAGTTACCGGTTCCATGCTGTACCTGCCAACATCAAAGGGGCCCGTAGACCACAGTGAGGAAGGGAGAGCTGCCAACATGGAAGTGGCTCCTTCACCATCTAACATCTCCCTACCGTGGTGGCGTGTTAGTAACTCATGTTTGCAAATACCTGACACTGCATTGTAGAAGGAGAGTCTATATATGTTAGAGAATGGTGAGATTGAAACCCCCAAAAGGGAAATGGGAACCCAGTCTGTCAGAGCGACTGCTGCTTTAACCATGGGGCCTAAGTCTTTAGCCTGATGTTTTGGAGCTATGGCTAGGGACACATGGGGAACAGCTTCTTCTGACATGCAATACCATTGTTCTTGTGCTGGGGTTAATTTTACTGCGGCTGCTACTCCTGCTGGTGCTATATAAACATCTCTTACTCCTATCCCCCAGGTTGTATCTAACAGGTTCTGTTGGAACTCATCTTGATACGTAAGATCATTATTTCTGTCATAATTCAGAGTGCAGTGGAGAGGATCGGGAACAGGGAGGTAAGGGTGTAGAGCCCTAATCCATGGTTGCCACATGTTGTAAAAGTCAATCAGAGGGTTTCTGTCGGCTAGCAGGGCCCAATATATGTCTGCACAGGGTGGTGGGGCATCAGGTGAGGTATCAGGACTCAACATGCACATGCGATCAGCACTGGAGGGCGAGGAGCACACCATTTCTTCTCCTCCGGGGAAACTCACTATCACAGCTTCTGGTGAACAATGTACAGAAGCCCCCAGTGCTGCCAAAACATCTCTTCCCAGGAGATCACGTGGACAATCAGGTGCATACAAAAAGGGGTGTTCCATCACCTGTCTCCCAAGCCGGACAGGAAGGGGAACAGTAAAAGGCAGTCTTTGTTCAGTGCCGGAAAATCCCAAAACGGAAACATAGTGAGAGGAAAGGGAACACATAGGTTCAGCTAAGGTGGAGTAACGTGCTCCCGTATCCAACATGAACCATCTTCGCTTTCCGTTCACTGTCAACTGGAGACAGGGCTCTGCCAGCCCCTACCCCTCCATCTCCGTCGGGCACCCCTATGGGAACATTCCTGGTGTATATGGACCAGGTGGAGGTCCCTGCGCAGAGTACCCGCTGTATGCCTGCATTGGAGCTAGCTGTTGGTTTGGTGGAGTCTGTATTGTTGGCTGATATGACTGCTGTGGAGGCCCTCTCATCTGCTGTTGTTGTTTCTGAGGACAGTCACGTGCCCAGTGATCCGGGCTTTCGCAGATGTAACAACTGCCTCCTCTTGGTTGGGCATACCCCCTCCCCCTGCCTCCTCCTCTCCCTCTGCCTCTATTCCGGCCTTCATGATAAGGGGGCTGCTGATATGGGGCAGCTTGGTAAGGAACATGATACTGGGGTTGATACATAGCCTGTGACTGGCCCTGCAGTGGATAAGGATTCTGTGGCGGGGCTGGAGCTGGTGTTAAAATTTGAGCCATCTGGGTATCTTTCTCTTTCCCTCCCTTTTTCTTATCTGTCGCACGAGTCCGTGCATCTGCCAACTGTAATTTAGTCAACTGAGCTACCATCTCTTTTAATGACTCATTTTCCTCTTCCTCCTCCTTGGTTTCTGCATCCTGATGATGGCAGAAATGTGTTTCCCATCTTGATGATTTTGCCCCTGCCATATCTGGATTCTCTTGCATCTTTCTCTTAACTCCTTCCGGAGCATGTTTTAACAGAGCTATTCTGAACAGAGACTGCTGTGATTCTTTATCTGGGTTCACCCCCGTAGCCCCCGCCCACTCTGTCTTTGCTCTTTCTATGAACGTGCGTCCACTCTCCCCGTTCTTAATCTTAAACACCAAGCTGTGGAGCTTACCCGCTGGTATGGGATACTTTTGTCTAATAGCATTACCGAAGGAGGTAGCGTAGGGGTTAAAGTTCCAAAGTACCACCTAACACTTGAAACAATGGTGCCATAACTTCGTTTGTATAATCACTGTCCTGTGGGGTTGGTACCGGACTAGGGGTAGGAGGAGGATAAGGAGGGGGGTTGGGATGTGGGCCAGGTGGGTACTGCTGATGGAGGGACATGTAATGTGGCGGCTGGCTAGTATGTGGGTTTGGTGGTGGGGGTGCGCTAGGACTGGGTGAGGGATTCACTAGTGGTTTTGCTTCAGCGGTTTTTGCGTGGGTGGCTTTCGTCTGGCTGCCTAAGGCTGATAGTGCAGCCATCTGTATCACATTATATTTTACCAATTTACTTGCCAACTCGTCTTCTTTCTTCCTCAATTTCCTCCTTACAAACATATGTCCCTTTTCTTTGTCTTGTCTTGCTTGCAGCAGCTTTCTATGAACCACCTGTATTAATGCTCTCATCACTGGCATCTCACCGTGGCTGGAAAATGCCCTTCCTTCACTGTCATGTTATACCACTCATCTAGGTCTTGAGTCTCTTTATTTCTAGTCTTGGGATCAAATGTACAGATTACATTGGTCCTGACTTTAGCCCATTGCTGTCCAAATGATAAACGGGGAGGCCCACAGCCACCCCGTTCCTCACAGTCTTTGTCAAATTCTCCGTCCATTCTGTCCAGTACTATTTCACACAGGTTTATTCAGTTTATGACAGTAACTAGATTCAGAGTAAATGGGTCGCTATGCCCCTCGCTGTGATCCTACCAACATAAGCTTCTACTGGACACTTTGATGTTCCAGCGATGTTGGCCCAGTATCAACAGTAAGTTTTAATTTTCCTCTGAATACTAGTTATTAATGTACACTCATACAGTTTTTATTACTAAACGGGCAGCTTTCCTCCTCTTAGTCTTTACCAAAAGGGCAGCTTGCTCCCCTAAATTAATTCAGCTTTCCTCCTTTTAGCTCTACTAAAAGGGCAGCTTTAATTCAGCTTTCCTCCTTTCAGCTTTACTAAAAGGGCAGCTTTAATTCAGCTTTCCTCCTTTTAGCTTTACCAAAAGGGCAGCTTTAATTCAGCTTTCCTCCTCTTGGATTTACCAAAAGGGCAGCTTTAATTCAGCTTTCCTCCTCTTGGATTTACCAAAAGGGCAGCTTTAATTCAGCTTTCCTCCTCTTGGATTTACCAAAAGGGCAGCTTTAATTGAGAAAGTCTTTACTTCTGCAACATTTATCACTACAAAGGAGATTCAGCACAACAAGAGAGATAATTTAGAGTAAGCCAATATGCAGAGTTCGATAAAACAGGTTCTGCTCACCTTTAAGATTTCAGGGATCCCTTTCTCTCTCTCGCCGGTCTGTCCGTCCTTTGGACACGCTTCTCAATGCCGAAGATCACGTCGGGGTCACCAATTGAAGGAACTGGCCTTCTACCTCCGAGAGGTCAAGGCCCAGTTACGTGCTGGTTAATCTTGTGTGACAAAGAGAATTTCCAAACAGACGGGTTAAAGCATAATAATACAATTTATTCCGAACAATCAATGTTGCATAAGTAAAATAAAAGAGTTTACAGATATCTGGATCCAACCTACGTGTCCCTGACAACATACAGTGCATGGGTCAGTTCGCGAAGTCTGAACCCCGAGCTATCCCTGATCCAGCCTATTCATGGTTTACACAATATTAATATTCATGAGCTTATGGCACGTGATGTTTCTGCTGCATGTCTTCTTCTTCTGTTATCTCCTTCTGACTCCTTCCTCCCTTTGGCCTTGAAAAAGAAGAACAGCACCTCCCTCTCCTCTCTTTCCCCACAATTCACTCTATTCATAACAAATCCGACAGTCAGGTTATTGTAGATCATAGTAAGCACTTTTGTACATAATAAATCCAACAGGATGCACTGATACCGATACCAGTATCAGGTATCAGGTGCGATACTGTGCTCATGTACTGGTACTTTTCCTCACAAAACAGCTCTGATACCCCGACGCTGCTGGGTCGGGATCCACCCGAGGCGGCGCGCACCGGCCCTCACTTTCATTGTGCCACGGGGTTTTGCTTGCATTCTCTGACTCGCACATGCGTTAGACTCCTTGGTCCATGTTTCAAGACGGGTCAGGTGGGTTGCAGACATCACCGCAGACCCCTGGCGCCTTTTACGTGGGCCGAACCCTGCCCTGGGGGCACGACGCGGTAGGTGCGCACTAAGGACAGTCCGCCGCGGTCGGCAGTTGCACCGGGAGCAGGGGGCGGCCCCCGGCGGGGAGAGAGCGCGCAGCGAGCCTTTAGTCCAAGGTGCAGCGAGGTCCGGGCGGGGAGCGCTGTAAAGCTGCGGCCATGAGCCACCTTCGCCCCGAGCCTTTCCAATCCGACCTAGAGCCGGTCGAGGCACACCGCCTCGTATGCATGACTCCCCAGCCTGTGTGTCGCTCACACCCTCCAGCTGGCTGTTAACGAGGGTCTTTTGGCACAGAGAAGTACTCGTATCGTTACTCGGTATCGGTAATCGTTATCGGCGAGTACCCAAATGTAAGTACTTGTACTTGTACTCAGTCTGAAGAAAAGTGGTATCGGTGCATCCCTAGTTACGGCCAAAAACCAAGATGGCGATGGGCAAAAATCTAGAAGGTGATAGCAAAAAACAACAAGATGGCTACGGCCAAAACCCAGGACTCGGCCACTTTTTATTAACAGTCTTTGGCACCGTCAGCCGCCGTCTGACTTCCATTGCTCCTAAAGTAGTGTTATTATGGTATGGATGACCTGTGAGCGAGGCCGACGCCCTTACCACGGTTTTGCGCTCGGCGGCTCACGTTACCTCATTCTGTGAAAGGGAGGAGTGAACGGAGGGGAATTCAGTTGGTTGCAATCTGCAACCACACCACTAGATGTCACCAAATACTACACACTGCACCTTTCAGTCACTTCTTTATATACGAAGAGATTCTCTTAACTTTTATTTTATTGATTATTTTAATTATTTTAAATTGTTTTACTTTACTTTTTCTCATATGTAGCTCCTTTTGCTCAGTGTTGTATAACTTTTAGACTGTTTTTAAATTGTTTTTAATCATTGTTTGTCTACCATTTTTATTTTGTTTTGTAAAACACTTTCTAACTTTGTTTTGAAAAGTGCTTTGTACATAAAGTTTATTATTTATGTATTCATTATTTTTATTTGTATTATTATTATTTTATTATAAAACACATTAAAGTGAATGTATTTATTAATTTTAAGTTTTGTATTTATTCATTTTAAGTTTTTCTAATGTATTTCTCTCATTCCATCTCTAGACTGCTTAACTGGTTCATGTCAACTATAAATTAATATAATATAATAATCACATTTTTATTTATTTATATGTTTATTCAGAGTTGCTTATTTACTGATGTTGAAGGTAATATTATATTATCAATATTAAAATTAATATCGCTTTTCTTAATACTGAGGGTTTGATTTTGCGGTGGAGAGACTCCATAAATACCTGAAGCTTTGTCAGTCGGCTGCTGGTGAGGTATTCAAGTGCTGGTGATGCGTTCAAGTGCTCCAGACTGAGATGTTTCCACAACTATTGGATGGAACCACTCAGAGCTCATTTAATAGTTCTGGGTTAATAAATCAAGTTGATGACGAGCTATGAGAAATCAATCATCCAGAACCAATAACAGTCTCAGGTTTTGATCAGTTTATCATGTTGTAATATCACATAATCACTCTGACATTAATAATTATGATCTGTTTTTATTTTTAGATCCTGACCCAGAGCGCTCAGTCTTAACCTCTTGAGGCTCATTTAGATTAGGAGCATTTCTGTCTCTTAATACCGACACATTTTAAACTGTATAATAGCAGGACCACGAGGAGCTGATGCATGTAGATTACATCACTGTAAAGCAAACACTCCTCAGGTTTCATCAGGTGTGTTGATCTCACTTCAGGCTCTCAGAGAGTTTAATGGGTTAAATATTTAACAGGTAAAAATAGAAACATTGTTTTTCTTTTCTTTTACTTCATCTTTTAAATACAGTAAATCAGTCATAATAAGGGCCATCAGGCTGAAATTCACAGGATCTATCCATCAACTTGTCAATAATGTCTGTACCAAATTTGATGTTGATTGACAGAAGTGTGTGTGAGATATTATAGAAAGTGCAGTACAGAGCATCTCCAGCAGAGGACTTCAGAGCTCTCTAAAACTGTTCCAAAGTGACCAAATGATGATAATTAATCTCTTTATGATTCAGACAAAATGTCCCTTAGTGTTAAATTTGACTATAAACAGATGTTGTTAATGTTTAAATACAGATTTACATGTTTATTATCATTGAATCACGCCTCCATCAACATATAAATACAGTTTCTCTGTTATGTGGCTGTCCCAGCACCACAGGAAGTCCAGCTACATTAACTTCCATATATGGTCAGGCAGGTGATTTAAGTGGCTACAAACTCACCGTGTTTTCACGGTGCTGACTTCCCATTGGATGACAGTAGCTGTCAATAACACCCACGTGGAGCGCACGTAGAGATGCGCTGCTGTGATTGGTTGACTGAGTTAAAGTCCGGTAGGGACGTCACTGTAGGTCGTAGAAAGATGCTGATTGGTTGATTTAGTTCCGGGGCGTTTCCTGATTTCAGAGATACTGAAGCTCATTGGTCAAATCTTTGGTCAATACTTTAAATGGACAGAAAACACGTTGCTATGGAAGTTTGACGAGCGGCGCTAAAACTAAACGAGGAACACAACCGACTTTTATTCTCCTTATTTTAACTTCCGCTTGAACTTAACGAGGTACATGTAATCAGTGGACTCTTGTTCTTTAAAACGAGCCCCCGTTTGTCTCTAAATGTGTGTTTTTAGAGCTTTAAATACATTTTAACTGTTGCTAGGCAGGATAGCAGGTAAGATGATAACTGTTTACTGCCGTAAAGTAAGACGCTGCTGTTGCTATGTCGTAAATCCTACAGTTCCATTCTTCAATCCGTTGATAAAGCAACATTTAAGGTTTCTAACGAGCTATAATATGTCTGAACTGACTTCTACAGTCACATGGAAACACACACTTTATTCATTTATTCATGTTTACATGGACATCTCGGGTCGCGTGCATCCTCCGCGCTTTATAACGTTAAAAGACAGAACAGGTGAAAACACAGGTGAGTCCTGCTTATTATGACGTCACTCTACCTCTCACAGGTATGTGACGTTTGTCTTCACAGACCTGGTATAATTTATAAAAACTTTATTCATCACTGTGTGAAACAGATTGAGATCATTCTTCTTCACATTAGATTAGATTCAACTTTACTGTCATTACACAGAGTAACGTTACAGGTACTGAGACAACAGAGTAGAGTATATACAGACTGATCAGTATTATATATAATAAATATAGAATGTAGAATAATGACAAGGGGAAGATATAATACACTAAGATATATTGTCCTTTCAAGTCAAGTCAATTTTTATTTAGGCTATATAGCCCAATACCACAAATCACAGTTTGCCTCAGGAGGCTTTACAGGATAAGACACCCTCTGCCCTTTACAGTACGACCCTCTTATCGGATGAGGAATAACTCAACCAAACAAAACCTTTCGACAGGGAGATAGAAACATTTTTTAGAAACCTCAGGAAGAGCAACAGAGGAGGGATCCCACTTCCAGGATGGACAGACATGCAATAGTCATGTGTACAGAGTAACAACATAATGAAAATACAACATACAATCCATATGACAAAATAAATGATACATGTAATGTAGAACATATGTGAAGAGATGGATCCAGTAGAACCAAACAGATAGAGGCTGAGCAACACAACCTCCTCTCCATCACGGAACCTAGAGCAGTGGTTCCCAACCTTTTCCTTAAGGGACTCCTTTTCTATCATAGAGTAAACTGACTAAGTGACATATTTTATGATTATTTCATATTTTCTTCAATGCATAACAATAACCGTACACCAGAATAACTGATAAACTGTATGATTAATCCAAATAGTGAACGTAATAACTGCAGGAAGTTTGTGTAAAACGAGCGATATGGATGATTTTTGAGAAGATTATTTCCTGTGATTATTGCATCATAGATGCATTTTCCTGTTGATTTTAGGATTTTTTAACACAATTCGGTATCATGTGTTTTTTAATCTAATATAGGCTTCTTCCTTTTTTGCAAATTCATTGTTTTGTTTGGTTGTTTTAACTGCGTACTGTTTAAAGGCTGTTTAGTGAATATAAGTGGTGTTCAGGTCTTCATCGTGCCCTGATCCTGTTTATATATTAAATAATAATCCAAACTTTAAAAATAACAATTTAATTTAGTGTTCTTCACAGAAATGAATCAAATACTGAGCTATAGACCAACTTATATTAAAAAAACAGTTCTCCTACACCCCTTAAAATCAAGAAGGGGTCATGACCCCCGTTACGCTTTGGTGACCCCTAGTGTAGGTCGGGACAAGATGTTTGTTTTTAGTTCACAGTTACTTAAGTAATGTAAATGTTTCCCGTGCCAGTAAGCCCCTTCATTGTATGAACATGTGCAAGTAGTGTAGGTAAAATAAAACATGTAGGTGTAAGTACATAAAATGCTAATTGTAAGACATTATAAACAGAATAAACAGCTGGAAATATGATATGAATACAAATACATTTACCCATCTCTTAAGTTTGTGTAAATGTTAATGATTTAAAAGGTTTATTTAAAAAAGGACAGTTGTCTATCCCAATGAAAAGCACATTGCAAACTACAGATTTTACAATTAATTTGCCATTCAGGCAGCATGATTAAAAATGTTTCTCACTAACACAATTAGGCCCCAATGACACAAGAGGTGTGCAAACTGTACCTTTGAAGGCTCGATGTTTCATATTTTATAACAAAATGTTTTCATTGTTGTAGCTCAACAAATTTAGCAGAAATTCAAGAGTTCTTCTGCCATGATATGAGACAGATCTGACTCAAACTGGAAGAAGATAAAGTTGTTTGTAATATTGTGCTCTCTCAAACAATGCTGAAATGTGTAATGAAGGCTCCCAATATTAGATTTGAATGTTGTAATTATCCTCTATAATCTTTTGTTTCTACTGTGTTCACAGGTGCAGCTCCAAAACCATCTGTCACAATACTAAAAACAAAGGATGGAGTGGTGCTGCAGTGTGAAGTTCATGGTAATCCAGAACCTAAAGTAGAGTGGCAGGACAGTGCCGGAAACATCCTTCCTGCTGAGGAACCACAGACCTCAGAAAGAGGAGGCCGTTTATATTTTACTCTCAACACCACTGTGACCAGGGCTGACAACTTCCGCTGTGTAGCCACACAGGAGACAATCAGCCATCAGATTTATGCTGACATTTACGTGCCGCTCAATGGTGAGTTTCTTCCTACTCATATTTTCATATTCAAATAATTTCACTGCTTGTGTTAATGTGTGTTGAGACTGAACTCAAAGCAAATTGTGATGAAGAATGTATTGAAGACTTGTCTGTTCTACTGAGACTCTGAGACTGGTCTTCATGAATCTACAGAGATTAGAGGAAGAATGAGATGAAGAAACAACAGACAGAAGTGGAGTTTGATCAGTCACACAAACACACGGACACGCCACACAGGAATGTAGAAAACTAGAATTATAGAACAGCACTTCTGCTACTAAACTTGAAATATGAAATATGTTTTCTAAGGTTTTACAGTGTTTCCTGTTACACTGAAGTAAAACAAAAGTTAATAAATGACCTTAAATCCAAAATAAGGAATGAACAAATACACACCTTCAGTCAGTGAAAATTATTTGAAAAAAAAATATCCTATGTGACTTAGGTCTCATTCAAGTTGTAAACCTTAATTATAATTTTATAATTGTAGTAATTGTGACTATTAAACCAGCAGAAGCTGATGAGAATCTTCTGAGTGGATTTTAGATTGAAGTATGAATTTAGATTCATAAATCATGACCATACCTGATGTTTCACAGAAAAATAAATCATCATACTCTTAAACACTTTCATAAAATAAAATATAGATTAAAACTGTGATCGTTTGTCTGATTAAACAGAAGAATTGTATCACGACTATATTATTTTAAACTGTGTGGAGAGATCTGAAACTGTACCTCAGTCTGTACATGTGTTCTCAAATAATAATTAAATATTCATTAGATATGTATATATGTAAAATAATCAGAAAATATGCACTAATAACTGAAAGTAAACAGCCTTTTATTCCAGAGTTAAAGTGTATTAATCTTAAAGAGTCTCATGCTGGGCGCCTGGGTTAGCTCAGTTGGTAGAGCGGGCGTCCATGTATCAAGGCTTGGTCCTGACCGCTGCGGCGCGGGTTCGAATCCGGCCTGTGGCCCTTTCCGCATCCACTCTCTCTCTCCCCCCTTTCCAAGACTCTATCCACTGTCCTCCCAATAAAAATGGAAAAATGTCCCCAAAAAAATAACTTTAAAAAAAAAAAAGAGTCTCATGCTGCATAAATCCAGAGTGTTTGTCTTATTGAGCCTCAATAACTGCAGACTGTCGACCCTCCACCAACAAACACATCAGCATCTGAATCTAAAAACCTCTCTGAGTTACTGTAGTCAGTGATGGAAGAATCACTCCGGTTCTCTACTGAAGTAAAAGTACTAATACCACAATGTAGAAATACTCTGTTACAAGTAAAAGTCCTGAATTCAAAGTTACTACTCAAATAAAAGTATCAGCAAAATGTACTTAAAGTAGCAAAAGTATTATAAACAAGTATTTTATAAGTTGATGACATGTTTTCTATTTAAGATCAAAATAGTGCAGTAGAAGTACAAAGTATGTATGAAGTATAAAGTAGTATAACATGTAAAAGTTCATCTCTTGTCTCATTTGGGGCTGATTTGATCGATGTAAAATATTTGAAATATATGTTGTTGAAATAAATTTCTATATTTTAGAGTGATGGATAAATTAATATTTTAAACATGAACAAACTTGTAGTTTTAATGAAAACATAAATGATGAAATACACTCTGTGGCCACTTTATTAGGTACACCTGTACAGTCTAATGTAATTAAATCCAACCTTTACAAAGTGAATAATGTTCAGTTTTAGTTGACTTTGTGTGAAATTTATAAATGAAACTCATGTTTATGACTGAGGTGACAGTTAAAGGAGGAGTTGTTCTGGACTACATTATACTGAGAGCTGTTTCTCGTTATTTCTCCTCCCTGTTTACAGAATATTAGAAACATCTCTGAATAAAATCAACTCCTCCACTAACTACGACCTCAGTCATTAAACATGTGATTTAATAAACTCCTCTGTGACAGTAAATAATCATTATAGGCATCAGAACAGTAAACAGTTGTATTAGATCACATTAGATTGTTCAGGTGTACCTAATAAAGTGGACACTGAGTGACACAGTTTAAGTCCTGATAACAAGAGGTGCACCTGCTTTTAAAGACCCCATGTTTCATATTTCATAACACATTTTATATATTACTTTAGTGAAATAGAAAATATTGTTGACACATCAGACAACAAATGTAGAATTAGATTCAAGAGTTATCCAAACGTCTTCAGTGTAAATGTGCTTCTGTTATAATATGAGTCAGAAATAATGTTTGCAGAGTAAATAGTTATTAAACAATGCAGTGATGTGCATCTAAGGCTTATTTTGTGTCTTACTTGTCTGTTCCTCATGTTTTTCTTCTGTGATTCTCATTTACAAGCAGAGAAAGGATGAACAGAAAACATCATATAATCCTGTAAACATTATGTATGATCTGTAGTTTCTACTGTGTTCACAGGTGCAGCTCCAGAGCCGTCTGTCACTACACTTGATCAAACAGAGGATGGGGCTCTGCTGCAGTGTCGGGTTCGAGGTGCTTCTCCAGAACCACGTCTACAGTGGCAGGACAGTGATGGAAACATCCTTACTGCTGAGGAACCTCAGGTGTCAGAAAGAGGAGGAAGCTATGATGTCATCCTCCAGGTTACTGTGACCAAGACCGACCGCTATCGCTGTGTAGCCACACAGGAGACAATCAGCCATCAGGTTTATACTGAGACCTACGTGTCGGTCAATGGTGAGATGATGTTTTAATATTTATATAGATGTTATTAGTTGTCAAAAATGTCTACGTGTCAGACTAAACTCAAAGCAAATTGTGATGAAGAATTGTCGTGAAGGAGGATAAATAACACTCCAAACTTACGCAAAAGTTTGGCGAGGAAAAACTGTCATGGCCGTTTTCAAAGGGGTCCCTTGACCTCTGACCTCTGACCTCAGTGTGATGAATCTCACAGGAACAGAGATGTTAGCAGCTAAGAGGTTGATCAGGACTCAACACTAACTTTTAAAAGTGGTTGCTATGCTGGTAACCAGGCGTCAGCTGAAACTGAACCTGAAAATACGGTTGCCATTTTTAGTCACCTTGTATTTTGAGTAATGAGACATTATGCAGTTATACGTCAGCTTAATAATGAAAACGTGACATAAAACAATAAAAGCTTTAATACAGAATAAGAGCAAAATCCTTTAGTTTGTGTTTTATCTGAAACTTTACAGAATTTGAACCTTAAGTGTCATCAGGAGGGCTGTCAGAGTTAACGTGATAATAACACAAATACGTTTTAACGCCACTAATTTCTTTAATGCATTAATACAATCAATGTTTCAGAGGGTGTAGAGGGTTCAGTTTGAAAGCTAGAGTGAAGAGACTGGTCTCATATGAAACTAGAAAACCTAAAGAATCCAACCATGTCATACTAGCTTGTCATGAAGGAGGTTAAATAACGCTCCAAACTTATGCTACATTTTGGTGAGGAAAAACTGTCATGGCCATTTTCAAAGGGGTCCCTTGACCTCTGACCTCCAGATATGTGAATGTAAATGGGTTCTATGGGTACCCACGAGTCTCCCCTTTACAGACATGCCCACTTTATGATAATCACATGCAGTTTGGGGCAAGTCATAGTCAAGTCAGCACACTGACACACTGACAGCTGTTGTTGTCTGTTGGGCTGCAGTTTAACATGCAACAATGCATATACATACATTTACATAAAGCAGCATATTTTTCCACTCCCATGTTGATAAGAGTATTAAATAAAAATAAAATTTAACTATTTTAGATCTACAGTAGATAAATATTCCTACATACTAACTAGGAGGTGTAACTGTGGAGTAGCTGGTTGTTCTCTGTATGTGAGTAAAAGAGCTAATAGAGAATTATTCTACTGTTACTATTCTAATGTCAAACTGTGATGATGACAACATGAATCACCACATCATCACAGATCTTAACTCACTCTGACTAAATGTGCATGAAATGATAAAGAAGTGTTATATTTTATATTTTTAAGTCGATCACATGTTTTGTGTGTCAGGTCAGAGTAACTAGTATCCATATAAAGTAGCATAAAATAGAAATACTCAGTAAAGTACCTCAGAGTTGTTCTTGTACTGCTCAGTGAAACATGAACCTAACTAAGCTGCATGTTTAGACAGACGTGTCATATCTTATTTTAACATTTTAATTAATGTGTGTATTATGCAAAGAGGGAACCGCAATCAATAGAGGAAAAGTCCACAACACCATCATTAAGAATGACACAGACAGAGAAAGTGACCCAATAGAATAACCCCCCACCCATAGAAATATTAATAACATTAACAATTAAACACAGAGATTTAAAAAAAAGTAAATTAATTAATTAAATGATATAAATCTAAATAAAATTAAAATAATAAATATACCTACAAAAAAATAACTTTATATAAATCGATTTAAATAAGTAAATAAAAATAAAAAATAAATAAATACAAGAAATTAAATTTAAAAAAATAGATAAATAAATAATATATATATATATAATAAACCCAACTGACCATAAAGACATCATAAAATCACCAAATTTTAAATACATCTGAGACCAGGTTTCAGCAGAATGTTCACCTTTAGTTGTTCTCTCTGTGTAGACTGATGTTCAGTCTGCTGGATATGATATGATATGATATGATATGATATGATATGATATGATATGATATACAGTTAGAGTCTGAGTGCTACGTTAACATTTTATCTTCAGTTTCAGAGTCCTCCACTGGATGGGTTGGATGGACAGTCCTCGGTGGTGTTTTTGTTGGTGTTTTAATTGGTGTTCTTCTAGCTGTGCTGCGAGCCAAGGGTTGCATCACACTGAGTTGTAATAAAGGTACGTTTATTATTTATTATTATTGTATTTAATTTTTATTCATTATTTTGACTTTTTTCCTGAAATATTAGATCATTTTACTGTTTAGGGGCTCAAACAGTTGAAATGAGACGATGTGAGAAGTTTAGAGGTGAAATGTTTCTTTGATGAACTGATAACAACTTCACATCTGAAACGTTGAGGAGCCTCAACTGGATTCTTTTAAAGGGTCACAAGTCTAAAACACTGAGAACCACTGGTTTAATGTTTAACAGTGCATTTTAAGAGCTTTTATAATCTCATGTTTTTATTATGAATCTTAATCTGTAAAGTAACTATCAGCTACTGTATCACTGTCAGATAAACTGGATTAAAAGTACAATATTCATGATGAGCAGACAACAGATTCTTTATATGTATCTCATGTTCAGAGTCCTGACAGTAGTTTTATCTTCTCAGTCATGTAGCAGTCTGTTGGTATTTACATCCAGCGTAGGATCAGGTCACTTCTTCTTCATCTGAACTGTTGTTTTCACTTCCTGCAGACGAGGAGAAGAGGAGGGACTCTCTAGACGACCCCAGTCAGCAGCTACAGGTTCAACCTTAACTGACTTTACATGATATGCTGCTGCTGCTGTGTGTTAGACTCACTGAGAACCAGTGTGAGTTTCAGAGCGTACTGTGTGATGGGGAGGACATTTATTCTGATTTGAGGCATTGTGAGAGCTGAGAGCTGGTTTCCAGGTGAAGGTTAGGATCAGGGTTGTGGTTAGACAGATAGTTGTGATGGTAGAACGGTGAAGTGAGGTTGTTGAGGTGGAGAATGTCCCGTTACCACGACCACAATCTTTCCCCGACCTTAACCAGGTGTTTTATATACCGTCCTCATAATGAGTCCTCCTCATCAAGATCATGACAGGAACATCACAGCATGCCTGCCTCCTGAGCTAACTAGCTAACATTAAATACATATATAAACATATATATAGTTATTAAATAGACGTTTATCTTGATGTGTCCAACTCCTAATATTAACATAACAGTCGTGGATAGAAATGCACATTACTTTGCATTTTATTTTGCTGATTTTCTGCAAAGTCTGTTCAAATTTGCACCACATCTGGATGAAAACTTGACTTTTCACTCTGTGAAAACAAAACAACACGTTTACCTTCAGAGGTGGTTGGTTTTTGGCCGTCACCATCTTGACACAAGAGGGTGGAGTTAAGTACAACCGAACACTGAAGAGACATTTCTAGATGACCAAAATGTTATAATTAACTTTGATGAGGTGAAAACACACTGTGAAAGAGTTAAAGTTGTAAGACAAAAACACGGACATCTCCCAGACCGAACAACGCCGTGGTAGCGACCTGTCATCACAAGGTAGCCACGTCCTAAAGCATCCCCTGCTTTATGGTCTATTTGACTCTAAACGGGACCATAATTTACTAAATGAACATCATGCTGTATTGAAGAAGACTTGAAACTAGCGATTGAGACCGTAAACTCATGTTTACAATGTTTACTGAGGTAATAAATCAAGAGAGAAGTAGGCTCATCTTCTCATAGACTTCTATACAACCAGAGGAGTCGCCTCCTGCTGGCTGTTAGACAGAATGCAGCTTTAAGACACTTCAGCGTTGACTTCACTTCTCAGACCTGGAGGTTACGTCCTCTGCTTGTAGCTGTTAAACGTCCTAACTGAGCTAGACATGGACGTTAACAACAACAGAAGACTTCACTGAACTAAAGCCTGCTGTCACGCTGGAAAGAAATGAGAATATATTGCAGCTAAAGTGAAATATAATGTGACTTATTTTTTATTGTGATATTGTTTTTATACTGTCATTATTTGGGACAAGCATGTACTGCTTCTTTTTATTTGTTAAGGTGCTCAGCCAGAGTCTGTCAGGTCCAGTTCCACACTGAACTGTCCACTCAGTGACCAGTTTATTAGGTACACCCAGCTAAAACTAATGCAGTGTGATACAACAGTCCTGCAGTAAATCCTCCTTCATGAAGGTTATAATGTTCAGTTTGTGTTGGAGCTGTTTTAATAAACTGGACTCTGAGTGTTTCCTGTTGTTGACTGTGATATATTAGAGTTGTTCATGTGTGTTTATGTTGTTCACTGATGATGTTCTTACAGCGTATCTGGTGATTTCAGGCACTGCTTCATCATTTCTATCTAAACGTTTGAATAAAACATGAAAAATGTTGAACTGGTGTCTCTTTGTAGTCATTCTGTGTCTCTTTGTAGTCATTCTGTCTTTCTTTGTAGTTGTTTTGTGATGTTTCTGTGTTCAAACTTTGATAAAAGAAACAAAAGTGATTCTAAAATGATTCCTATTTTACAACAGTTGTTCTTTAATAAAGACTTTTCAAGGATTAGACAACGCAGCAGATAAACTGCATGTTTAAAACAAGACTTCTAACAAATAGAGAGTTCAACACACTGACAACTTCATGAATGGATGTTAATCACACCGATAGAAAACGTTCACTCTTGTTATTATTATTAAGCATATTAAACCTTTATTAGATAGTGATAATATCTCCATCTGGACTCTTTGTGGTTCATGGTTGACCCTTGACCTCTAAACCAGAACAATCTGAATCAGGTTTATTACCCAGGTTGTCTGGTGTTTTAGTGCGTAACGGTCACAAGAAACACAGCAAGAGAAAAGAGAAAGAAACTAATGCTGCAAGGCAAGAGTCTTCAAAATAAAATAGAAATTTACAATAAAAAACATGTCAAATATATTTGTTTTAAAACAAAAAGAGCTGCAGTGTTATACCCACTGTTTACTGGTATTATGGAAGACATTATCTACACACTAGACAGGCTTCAGTATTTCAGACAGATCAAGTTTCAACAATTACAGAGAAACCGTCGTCGTGAAATAAATTCATGGATCTCAGGATCCAACAATGATCATTAAATATGTATAAAGAGACAAGTTAAAATAATAATGTATGTTTTATTTTATGTTTTATTTTATATTTTATGTTATATGTTAAAATATGACATAAAATATTAAATAAAATAAATATTTGTGGTAGACAGGTGTACAGTAATTGCTAAATGAATAAACTGAATGTAAACAGGAAAATAGTAAATGTATATTTGTAATGAAAAGTAATAAATATATACAGAGATGTAAACAGGTTGTAAAACAGGAAGTAGCCTAAAGGTATATAAAGGTAAAACATGAACTCATTAATTTGCCTAATTCAGGCTTTTTTCCTCACACAACTACAGATTAAATATCAGAGTCAAGATATTTATTGACATGTACAGTTTTTGTTTTTTAATATCAGTAGAAATGACGCTTTTATTGTGAAGGATGATCGCCGGAAGTGCTCCTGTTGTTGCAGCTCGCGGGAGAAGCGGTTCTTGTCGGTAGTGTCTAGAAGGGAACCCGCAAGATGAGGAAACTCTCGCGAGATCTTCGAGGTCAGGATAGTTCGTCGGATAGTAAATCTCGCGATATGTTCTGTAGCGCTCAGCTGAGATTTCACAACTTGCGGGTTACCTTCTGGACACGAGCCGGCTCGTCCCGTGGATGTATAGAGAGTCTTCGCGCAGCCAGACGCCGGTAGATGTCCGACGTCCCGGTGACGTCAGAGTGGTGTCTCTCGTGCAGTGATTCTAGAACTATGAAGCTCGTTGCTCTCGTGGGTCTGTGTCTCGTGACTCGGTGTGGAATAACGGCTGCTGGTGTAAACGGTGAGAACATCTACTGGTTTCTATTGTAGCATCATGTGGAGTCACTTTATCACTGCTGGAGAGAAGAACGAGAACATTCAGCTCCATTTAACATCAACACACATATCGATCCTGATCATTAGTACTGATCAATATCAGAATAATCAGCCTCCTTCTGGTTCATTGCAGTCCTTTAATGAGCTGCGCACTATTTAGCAGGGCGTCGTCTGTTTCTACTTCCTGTCAGACCTGATCGATATCTGCTGAACATCTCTGATACTTCTGATCACATATCAAACCTGATCAATATCTGCTGAACATCTCTGATACTTCTGATCACATATCAAACCTGATCAATACACTTCTCATACATAATTAATACATCAAAACGTAGGTAGTTTTGTCTTCTTTCAGCAATAGGTCTTACAGTTTGGGATTTATCTGCTTCAAAGCACCAAGAGATCCCTTCCTCTCTCTCATCTGCTGCAATGTTAATTCACCTCTGAAAGTCTGGAACAAAAACTCAACTGTGGAGACTTTTTAAACTGTCAGTTCTCAGTCATTTTTAACTTTATCCAAACAAATGACACATTTACATCTTCATCAAAGTCTTTAGGTGCTCAAGCTGAAGAGATTTAAGGTATACAACGCAGAGTTTTTAACTGAGGGAGACTTTTTCAGGTAGTACCTTCTCTGTGTTTTTACCAGTCATTCCCAACCATGACTCAGCACTTTCAGACACAAACAGGTGTTTCTGATTGGCTGATTAGAGCTCCATCAGTCTCTGATTGTCTCTGATTGATGATTGATGTGTCTTAAGCTCTTTTTAAACTGTACAAGTTTAATTTCTATTTAAGCCTTTACAGTTACTGTATTGTAGTTTTAAAGGTTTATTCCACCCAAATACTACTTAATGTCTAACGACTTGTAGTTTTAAAGGTTTATTCCACCCAAATACTACTTTATGTCTAACGACTTGTAGTTTTAAAGGTTTATTCCACCCAAATAAGATAAGATAAGATAAGATGAACCTTTATTAATCCCCGGAGGGAAATTCAGGTGTTAAAGCAGCAACATCAGCAAACAGAGTGAAACACAGGAGAGGTAAAGGTATACAAAAATTATAAAAACAATAATAGAGATATAAAAGATACAGAGTGAATGGGTGAACATAGTGTATGCAGTCCGTCAATAAATAAATAAATGTAGTATGTGCAATAAATAAATGTAATATGTAATACTACTTTATGTCTAACGACTTGTAGTTTTAAAGGCTTATTCCACCCAAATACTACTCTCTCTCTCTCTCTCTCTCTCTCTCTCTCTCTTTGTCTCTCTTTGTGTTTAGCAATGCAGTTCATGTATTTCAGCTCTTAGCTTCTTTAGCTAATGCAGTTCAGCTTCCAACTCTGCCAGTTGTACATTTCATCTTCTAGGGTTTTCAGCAGTGCAGTGCAATGCATTTGAGCTTTTACATTTTTAGGCAAGTCATTTCACATTTCTGCATTTTCAGCTATGCTTTGCAATAAATTTCAGCTTTCAGCATTCCCACGCATTTTCAGCAGGAAATTCATTTTCTAGTTCTATTATATATTCTATTACATTTTATTATTATTACTTTATTATTTTATTTCTATACATTTTAATTTTTAAACTGTATTTACCTTTATTTAAACTTTAATATGAACCATGTAAATCTGGTTTTATCTTCGAGGACCAGGTGTCATCATACTGCTGCTCCTCAGTAACTGAGCTGAACCATGTAAATCTGGTTTTATCTTCCAGGACCAGGTGTCATCAACCTGCTGCTCTACAGTAACTGAGCTGAACCATGTAAATCTGGTTTTATCTTCCAGGACCAGGTGTCATCAACCTGCTGCTCTACAGTAACTGAGCTGAACCATGTAAATCTGGTTTTATCTTCCAGGACCAGGTGTCATCAACCTGCTGCTCTGCAGTAACTGAGCTGAACCATGTAAATCTGGTTTTATCTTCCAGGACCAGGAGTCATCAACGTGGCCGTGGAAGAAGGAAGTGATGTCGTTTTACTCTGTTCCCTCAGCACCAAGGACGACATCGAGAAAATGGTGTTTGACTGGAAGAAAGATGGTCAGAAGGAGAAGGAGGTGTTCTTTTATCAGGCAGGCAAACATTACAATAACGGCCGAGGAGGTCAGAGCGAGCAGTTCAAAGGTCGCGTGTCTCATTTTCAAGATGAACTCAAGTACGGCAACGCCTCCATAAAGCTCCAAAAAACAAAGATGTCTGACAGCGGAAACTACACCTGTACGTTCCCAAACAAACAAACATCCCACATTACGCTTGTTGTAGGTGAGTATGTTTCACTGGTATCTGTTAAAGGAACAGTTTGTAGTATTTAGAAGGGTTTATTATCAGAAATATAATATTGATAACTATGTTTTCATTAGTGTATAATCACCTGAAACTAAGAATGGTTGTGTTTGTTAGCTTAGAATGAGTCCTTCATATCTACAGAGGGAGCTGGTCCTCTTCACAGAGTCCTCCATGTTGTTCCTCCATGTTTCTACAGTAGTCAGTGATCAACCTCCAGCTCTGAGAAATGAAGTCAACGCTGAAGTGTCTTAAACCTAAAAGCATTCTCTCTAACAGTCAGCAGGGGGCGACTCCTCTGGTTGTATAGAAGTCTATGAGAAAATGAGCCTACTTCTCTCTTGATTTATTACCTCAGTAAACATTGTAAACATGAGTTTATGGTCTCAATCACTAGTTTCAAGTCTTCTTCTATACAGCATGATGTTCATTTAGTAAATGATGGTCCCATTCAGAGTTAAATAGACCATAAAGCAGGGGATGCTTTAGGGCGGGGCTACCTTGTGATTGACAGGTCACTACCACGGCGTTGTCCGGTCTGGGAGTTGTCCGTGTTTTCCTCTTACAACTTTAACCCTTTCACAGTGTGTTTTCACTTCATCAAAGTTAATTATAACGTTTTTGGTCGCCTAAAGATGTCTTATTCAGTGTTTGGTTGTGCTTAACTCCACCCTCTCGTGTCACTTCTGGTTGCAAAAAAACAAGATGGCGACTGTCTAAAACCAAGATGGCAACGACCACAAAAACCAAGATGGTTACGGCTAGGGATGCACTGATACCGATACCAGTATCAGGTATCAGGTGCGATACTGTGCTCATGTACTGGTACTTTTCCTCACAAAACAGCTCTGATACCCCGACGCTGCTGGGTCGGGATCCACCCGAGGCGGCGCGCACCGGCCCTCACTTTCATTGTGCCACGGGGTTTTGCTTGCATTCTCTGACTCGCACATGCGTTAGACTCCTTGGTCCATGTTTCAAGACGGGTCAGGTGGGTTGCAGACATCACCGCAGACCCCTGGCGCCTTTTATGTGGGCCGAACCCTGCCCTGGGGGCACGACGCGGTAGGTGCGCACTAAGGACAGTCCGCCGCGGTCGGCAGTTGCACCGGGAGCAGGGGGCGGCCCCCGGCGGGGAGAGAGCGCGCAGCGAGCCTTTAGTCCAAGGTGCAGCGAGGTCCGGGCGGGGAGCGCTGTAAAGCTGCGGCCATGAGCCACCTTCGCCCCGAGCCTTTCCAATCCGACCTAGAGCCGGTCGAGGCACACCGCCTCGTATGCATGACTCCCCAGCCTGTGTGTCGCTCACACCCTCCAGCTGGCTGTTAACGAGGGTCTTTTGGCACAGAGAAGTACTCGTATCGTTACTCGGTATCGGTAATCGTTATCGGCGAGTACCCAAATGTAAGTACTTGTACTTGTACTCAGTCTGAAGAAAAGTGGTATCGGTGCATCCCTAGTTACGGCCAAAAACCAAGATGGCGATGGGCAAAAATCTAGAAGGTGATAGCAAAAAACAACAAGATGGCTACGGCCAAAACCCAGGACTCGGCCACTTTTTATTAACAGTCTTTGGCACCGTCAGCCGCTGTCTGACTTCCATTGCTCCTAAAGTAGTGTTATTATGGTATGGATGACCTGTGAGCGAGGCCGACGCCCTTACCACGGTTTTGCGCTCGGCGGCTCACGTTACCTCATTCTGTGAAAGGGAGGAGTGAACGGAGGGGAATTCAGTTGGTTGCAATCTGCAACCACACCACTAGATGTCACCAAATACTACACACTGCACCTTTCAGTCACTTCTTTATATACGAAGAGATTCTCTTAACTTTTATTTTATTGATTATTTTAATTATTTTAAATTGTTTTACTTTACTTTTTCTCATATGTAGCTCCTTTTGCTCAGTGTTGTATCACTTTTAGACTGTTTTTAAATTGTTTTTAATCATTGTTTGTCTACCATTTTTATTTTGTTTTGTAAAACACTTTCTAACTTTGTTTTGAAAAGTGCTTTGTACATAAAGTTTATTATTTATGTATTCATTATTTTTATTTGTATTATTATTATTTTATTATAAAACACATTAAAGTGAATGTATTTATTAATTTTAAGTTTTGTATTTATTCATTTTAAGTTTTTCTAATGTATTTCTCTCATTCCATCTCTAGACTGCTTAACTGGTTCATGTCAACTATAAATTAATATAATATAATAATCACATTTTTATTTATTTATATGTTTATTCAGAGTTGCTTATTTACTGATGTTGAAGGTAATATTATATTATCAATATTAAAATTAATATCGCTTTTCTTAATACTGAGGGTTTGATTTTGCGGTGGAGAGACTCCATAAATACCTGAAGCTTTGTCAGTCGGCTGCTGGTGAGGTATTCAAGTGCTGGTGATGCGTTCAAGTGCTCCAGACTGAGATGTTTCCACAACTATTGGATGGAACCACTCAGAGCTCATTTAATAGTTCTGGGTTAATAAATCAAGTTGATGACGAGCTATGAGAAATCAATCATCCAGAACCAATAACAGTCTCAGGTTTTGATCAGTTTATCATGTTGTAATATCACATAATCACTCTGACATTAATAATTATGATCTGTTTTTATTTTTAGATCCTGACCCAGAGCGCTCAGTCTTAACCTCTTGAGGCTCATTTAGATTAGGAGCATTTCTGTCTCTTAATACCGACACATTTTAAACTGTATAATAGCAGGACCACGAGGAGCTGATGCATGTAGATTACATCACTGTAAAGCAAACACTCCTCAGGTTTCATCAGGTGTGTTGATCTCACTTCAGGCTCTCAGAGAGTTTAATGGGTTAAATATTTAACAGGTAAAAATAGAAACATTGTTTTTCTTTTCTTTTACTTCATCTTTTAAATACAGTAAATCAGTCATAATAAGGGCCATCAGGCTGAAATTCACAGGATCTATCCATCAACTTGTCAATAATGTCTGTACCAAATTTGATGTTGATTGACAGAAGTGTGTGTGAGATATTATAGAAAGTGCAGTACAGAGCATCTCCAGCAGAGGACTTCAGAGCTCTCTAAAACTGTTCCAAAGTGACCAAATGATGATAATTAATCTCTTTATGATTCAGACAAAATGTCCCTTAGTGTTAAATTTGACTATAAACAGATGTTGTTAATGTTTAAATACAGATTTACATGTTTATTATCATTGAATCACGCCTCCATCAACATATAAATACAGTTTCTCTGTTATGTGGCTGTCCCAGCACCACAGGAAGTCCAGCTACATTAACTTCCATATATGGTCAGGCAGGTGATTTAAGTGGCTACAAACTCACCGTGTTTTCACGGTGCTGACTTCCCATTGGATGACAGTAGCTGTCAATAACACCCACGTGGAGCGCACGTAGAGATGCGCTGCTGTGATTGGTTGACTGAGTTAAAGTCCGGTAGGGACGTCACTGTAGGTCGTAGAAAGATGCTGATTGGTTGATTTAGTTCCGGGGCGTTTCCTGATTTCAGAGATACTGAAGCTCATTGGTCAAATCTTTGGTCAATACTTTAAATGGACAGAAAACACGTTGCTATGGAAGTTTGACGAGCGGCGCTAAAACTAAACGAGGAACACAACCGACTTTTATTCTCCTTATTTTAACTTCCGCTTGAACTTAACGAGGTACATGTAATCAGTGGACTCTTGTTCTTTAAAACGAGCCCCCGTTTGTCTCTAAATGTGTGTTTTTAGAGCTTTAAATACATTTTAACTGTTGCTAGGCAGGATAGCAGGTAAGATGATAACTGTTTACTGCCGTAAAGTAAGACGCTGCTGTTGCTATGTCGTAAATCCTACAGTTCCATTCTTCAATCCGTTGATAAAGCAACATTTAAGGTTTCTAACGAGCTATAATATGTCTGAACTGACTTCTACAGTCACATGGAAACACACACTTTATTCATTTATTCATGTTTACATGGACATCTCGGGTCGCGTGCATCCTCCGCGCTTTATAACGTTAAAAGACAGAACAGGTGAAAACACAGGTGAGTCCTGCTTATTATGACGTCACTCTACCTCTCACAGGTATGTGACGTTTGTCTTCACAGACCTGGTATAATTTATAAAAACTTTATTCATCACTGTGTGAAACAGATTGAGATCATTCTTCTTCACATTAGATTAGATTCAACTTTACTGTCATTACACAGAGTAACGTTACAGGTACTGAGACAACAGAGTAGAGTATATACAGACTGATCAGTATTATATATAATAAATATAGAATGTAGAATAATGACAAGGGGAAGATATAATACACTAAGATATATTGTCCTTTCAAGTCAAGTCAATTTTTATTTAGGCTATATAGCCCAATACCACAAATCACAGTTTGCCTCAGGAGGCTTTACAGGATAAGACACCCTCTGCCCTTTACAGTACGACCCTCTTATCGGATGAGGAATAACTCAACCAAACAAAACCTTTCGACAGGGAGATAGAAACATTTTTTAGAAACCTCAGGAAGAGCAACAGAGGAGGGATCCCACTTCCAGGATGGACAGACATGCAATAGTCATGTGTACAGAGTAACAACATAATGAAAATACAACATACAATCCATATGACAAAATAAATGATACATGTAATGTAGAACATATGTGAAGAGATGGATCCAGTAGAACCAAACAGATAGAGGCTGAGCAACACAACCTCCTCTCCATCACGGAACCTAGAGCAGTGGTTCCCAACCTTTTCCTTAAGGGACTCCTTTTCTATCATAGAGTAAACTGACTAAGTGACATATTTTATGATTATTTCATATTTTCTTCAATGCATAACAATAACCGTACACCAGAATAACTGATAAACTGTATGATTAATCCAAATAGTGAACGTAATAACTGCAGGAAGTTTGTGTAAAACGAGCGATATGGATGATTTTTGAGAAGATTATTTCCTGTGATTATTGCATCATAGATGCATTTTCCTGTTGATTTTAGGATTTTTTAACACAATTCGGTATCATGTGTTTTTTAATCTAATATAGGCTTCTTCCTTTTTTGCAAATTCATTGTTTTGTTTGGTTGTTTTAACTGCGTACTGTTTAAAGGCTGTTTAGTGAATATAAGTGGTGTTCAGGTCTTCATCGTGCCCTGATCCTGTTTATATATTAAATAATAATCCAAACTTTAAAAATAACAATTTAATTTAGTGTTCTTCACAGAAATGAATCAAATACTGAGCTATAGACCAACTTATATTAAAAAAACAGTTCTCCTACACCCCTTAAAATCAAGAAGGGGTCATGACCCCCGTTACGCTTTGGTGACCCCTAGTGTAGGTCGGGACAAGATGTTTGTTTTTAGTTCACAGTTACTTAAGTAATGTAAATGTTTCCCGTGCCAGTAAGCCCCTTCATTGTATGAACATGTGCAAGTAGTGTAGGTAAAATAAAACATGTAGGTGTAAGTACATAAAATGCTAATTGTAAGACATTATAAACAGAATAAACAGCTGGAAATATGATATGAATACAAATACATTTACCCATCTCTTAAGTTTGTGTAAATGTTAATGATTTAAAAGGTTTATTTAAAAAAGGACAGTTGTCTATCCCAATGAAAAGCACATTGCAAACTACAGATTTTACAATTAATTTGCCATACGGGCAGCATGATTAAAAATGTTTCTCACTAACACAATTAGGCCCCAATGACACAAGAGGTGTGCAAACTGTACCTTTGAAGGCTCGATGTTTCATATTTTATAACAAAATGTTTTCATTGTTGTAGCTCAACAAATTTAGCAGAAATTCAAGAGTTCTTCTGCCATGATATGAGACAGATCTGACTCAAACTGGAAGAAGATAAAGTTGTTTGTAATATTGTGCTCTCTCAAACAATGCTGAAATGTGTAATGAAGGCTCCCAATATTAGATTTGAATGTTGTAATTATCCTCTATAATCTTTTGTTTCTACTGTGTTCACAGGTGCAGCTCCAAAACCATCTGTCACAATACTAAAAACAAAGGATGGAGTGGTGCTGCAGTGTGAAGTTCATGGTAATCCAGAACCTAAAGTAGAGTGGCAGGACAGTGCCGGAAACATCCTTCCTGCTGAGGAACCACAGACCTCAGAAAGAGGAGGCCGTTTATATTTTACTCTCAACACCACTGTGACCAGGGCTGACAACTTCCGCTGTGTAGCCACACAGGAGACAATCAGCCATCAGATTTATGCTGACATTTACGTGCCGCTCAATGGTGAGTTTCTTCCTACTCATATTTTCATATTCAAATAATTTCACTGCTTGTGTTAATGTGTGTTGAGACTGAACTCAAAGCAAATTGTGATGAAGAATGTATTGAAGACTTGTCTGTTCTACTGAGACTCTGAGACTGGTCTTCATGAATCTACAGAGATTAGAGGAAGAATGAGATGAAGAAACAACAGACAGAAGTGGAGTTTGATCAGTCACACAAACACACGGACACGCCACACAGGAATGTAGAAAACTAGAATTATAGAACAGCACTTCTGCTACTAAACTTGAAATATGAAATATGTTTTCTAAGGTTTTACAGTGTTTCCTGTTACACTGAAGTAAAACAAAAGTTAATAAATGACCTTAAATCCAAAATAAGGAATGAACAAATACACACCTTCAGTCAGTGAAAATTATTTGAAAAAAAAATATCCTATGTGACTTAGGTCTCATTCAAGTTGTAAACCTTAATTATAATTTTATAATTGTAGTAATTGTGACTATTAAACCAGCAGAAGCTGATGAGAATCTTCTGAGTGGATTTTAGATTGAAGTATGAATTTAGATTCATAAATCATGACCATACCTGATGTTTCACAGAAAAATAAATCATCATACTCTTAAACACTTTCATAAAATAAAATATAGATTAAAACTGTGATCGTTTGTCTGATTAAACAGAAGAATTGTATCACGACTATATTATTTTAAACTGTGTGGAGAGATCTGAAACTGTACCTCAGTCTGTACATGTGTTCTCAAATAATAATTAAATATTCATTAGATATGTATATATGTAAAATAATCAGAAAATATGCACTAATAACTGAAAGTAAACAGCCTTTTATTCCAGAGTTAAAGTGTATTAATCTTAAAGAGTCTCATGCTGGGCGCCTGGGTTAGCTCAGTTGGTAGAGCGGGCGTCCATGTATCAAGGCTTGGTCCTGACCGCTGCGGCGCGGGTTCGAATCCGGCCTGTGGCCCTTTCCGCATCCACTCTCTCTCTCCCCCCTTTCCAAGACTCTATCCACTGTCCTCCCAATAAAAATGGAAAAATGTCCCCAAAAAAATAACTTTAAAAAAAAAAAAAGAGTCTCATGCTGCATAAATCCAGAGTGTTTGTCTTATTGAGCCTCAATAACTGCAGACTGTCGACCCTCCACCAACAAACACATCAGCATCTGAATCTAAAAACCTCTCTGAGTTACTGTAGTCAGTGATGGAAGAATCACTCCGGTTCTCTACTGAAGTAAAAGTACTAATACCACAATGTAGAAATACTCTGTTACAAGTAAAAGTCCTGAATTCAAAGTTACTACTCAAATAAAAGTATCAGCAAAATGTACTTAAAGTAGCAAAAGTATTATAAACAAGTATTTTATAAGTTGATGACATGTTTTCTATTTAAGATCAAAATAGTGCAGTAGAAGTACAAAGTATGTATGAAGTATAAAGTAGTATAACATGTAAAAGTTCATCTCTTGTCTCATTTGGGGCTGATTTGATCGATGTAAAATATTTGAAATATATGTTGTTGAAATAAATTTCTATATTTTAGAGTGATGGATAAATTAATATTTTAAACATGAACAAACTTGTAGTTTTAATGAAAACATAAATGATGAAATACACTCTGTGGCCACTTTATTAGGTACACCTGTACAGTCTAATGTAATTAAATCCAACCTTTACAAAGTGAATAATGTTCAGTTTTAGTTGACTTTGTGTGAAATTTATAAATGAAACTCATGTTTATGACTGAGGTGACAGTTAAAGGAGGAGTTGTTCTGGACTACATTATACTGAGAGCTGTTTCTCGTTATTTCTCCTCCCTGTTTACAGAATATTAGAAACATCTCTGAATAAAATCAACTCCTCCACTAACTACGACCTCAGTCATTAAACATGTGATTTAATAAACTCCTCTGTGACAGTAAATAATCATTATAGGCATCAGAACAGTAAACAGTTGTATTAGATCACATTAGATTGTTCAGGTGTACCTAATAAAGTGGACACTGAGTGACACAGTTTAAGTCGTGATAACAGAAGAGGTTCACCTGCTTTTAAAGACCCCATGTTTCATATTTCATAACACATTTTATATATTACTTTAGTGAAATAGAAAATATTGTTGACATATCAGACAACAAATGTAGAATTAGATTCAAGAGTTTTATGTCATTAGTTTTCATAAATGTCTACATGTCAGACTAAACTCAAAGCAAATTGTGATGAAGAATTGTCGTGAAGGAGGATAAATAACACTCCAAACTTACGCAAAAGTTTGGCGAGGAAAAACTGTCATGGCCGTTTTCAAAGGGGTCCCTTGACCTCTGACCTCTGACCTCTGACCTCAGTGTGATGAATCTCACAGGAACAGAGATGTTAGCAGCTAAGAGGTTGATCAGGACTCAACACTAACTTTTAAAAGTGGTTGCTATGCTGGTAACCAGGCGTCAGCTGAAACTGAACCTGAAAATACGGTTGCCATTTTTAGTCACCTTGTATTTTGAGTAATGAGACATTATGCAGTTATACGTCAGCTTAATAATGAAAACGTGACATAAAACAATAAAAGCTTTAATACAGAATAAGAGCAAAATCCTTTAGTTTGTGTTTTATCTGAAACTTTACAGAATTTGAATCTTAAGTGTCATCAGGAGGGCTGTCAGAGTTAACGTGATAATAACACAAATACGTTTTAACGCCACTAATTTCTTTAATGCATTAATACAATCAATGTTTCAGAGGGTGTAGAGCAGGGGTCTCAAACTCGCGGCCCGCGGGCCAATTGCGGCCCGCAAGACGATATTTTGTGGCCCCCACCTTGATATGAAAGTTTAATGTTAGTGCGGCCCGCAAATTTTTTTTTTTATTTTTTTTTTATAAAGTTTTTTTTTGGGGGGCATTTTTTCATTTTTATTGACAGGACAGTGGATAGAGTCTTGGAAAGGGGGGAGAGAGAGAGTGGATGCGGAAAGAGCCACAGGCCGGATTCGAACCCGGGCCGCCGCGGTCAGGACCAAGTCTTATTACATGGGCGCCCGCTCTACCAACTGAGCTAACCCAGGCGCCCTCGGCCCGCGAGTTTTATGTGAATGGCAGTTTGCCGTGGAAGGTCCCTTTGTTGCGCGAGCCCGAGCTGAACGAACCTACCAATCCCAGCGGGGTATATGGCTCCCGGGGGCGGGCAATCAGCCGGGCTTGATGCAAGCAGAGAAACATTTCACAACAACTATGGCGGCGCCCGTGTAACATCGCATAAGCTTGATTAAAGCTTGATTTATACTTCTGCGTTGAATCGACGCCGTAGCCTGACGTGCACCTCTCCAGAAATGTAACTACACGTCGCGGCGACGCAGACCGCAACAGCTGTGATTGGTCCAGTCTCTCAGCGATGCTGAGCGGCCAGGACCAAGTTCTACTTCTCTCTGCCTCGATCTTTTCAATGTTTGTTCACACAAATCGACTCAGATATATTTTCTCTTTTCGGCGTTGCAGTAATGTCAGTAAAAGTTCTGTGGTTCAACAGTTATTAGCTCCAACTCCGCTCAGTTTCTGTTTGTAGTACAAGAAGAAGAAGGAAACTCATAGAGACGCCGCCGCCAACTAGCGGTTTGGTGGTGTAATTGCAGAGCAACACAAACACAGCAGGCACAACTTTATTGCGGAGTGACACCAAGTGGAATGAATATATATCATGTCTTTTTCAAAGCCTGCAGTGAAGAGAAAGGTTGGTGACGAGCACAGACAATTTCAGGAACAGTGGGAGACGCAATAGAGGCCATGTTCAGAAGAACCGTTCATGTTCTTCAATGTTCCATTCATGTTCAGGACAGTTCATGTTCAGAAGAACCGTTCATGTTCAGAAGAACCCATTCAAGTTAAAGAACTGTTAATAATGACGTTTGAGAGGATTGTTTTTTTTTTAACAAAGCTTTTTTTGTGGAATACCTGATGCGGCCCAGCCTCACCCAGACTCTGCCTCCAGCGGCCCCCAGGTAAATTGAGTTTGAGACCACTGGTGTAGAGGGTTCAGTTTTAATATGAAACTACAAAAACTAATGGATCCACTGGTACCGATCATGTCATACTAGCTTGTCCTGAAGGAGGTTAAATAACGCTCCAAACTTATGCTACATTTTGGTGAGGAAAAACTGTCATGGCCATTTTCAAAGGGGTCCCTTGACCTCTGACCTCCAGATACAGTATGTGAATGAAAATGGGTTCTATGGGTAACCACGAGTCTCCCCTTTACAGACATGCCCACTTTATGATAATCACATGCAGTTTGGGGCAAATCATAGTCAAGTCAGCACACTGACACACTGACAGCTGTTGTTGTCTGTTGGGCTGCAGTTTGCCATGTTATGATTTGAGCATATTATTTATGCTAAATGCAGTACCTGTGAGGGTTTCTGGACAATATTTGTCATTGTTTTGTGTTAATTGATTTCCAGTAATAAATATATACATACATTTGCATAAAGCAGCACATTGTCCACTCCCATGTTGATTAGAGTTTTAAATACTTGACAAATCTCCCTTTAAGGTACATTTTAAACAGATAAAAAAATGTGTGATTAATCACGTTTAACTATTTTAGATCTACAGTAGATAAATATTCCTACATACTAACTAGGAGGTGTAACTGTGGAGTAGCTGGTTGTTCTCTGTATGTGAGTAAAAGAGCTAATAGAGAATTATTCTACTGTTACTATTCTAGTGTCAAACTGTGATGATGACAACATGAATCACCACATCATCACAGATCTTAACTCACTCTGACTAAATGTGTATGAAATGATAAAGAAGTGTTATATTTTATATTTTTAAGTCATCACATGTTTTGTATGTCAGATCAGAGTAACTAGTCTCCATATAAAGTAGCATAAAATAGAAATACTCAGTAAAGTACCTCAGAGTTGTTCTTGTACTGCTCAGTGAAACATGAACCTAACTAAGCTGCATGTTTAGACAGACGTGTCATATCTTATTTTAACATTTTAATTAATGTGTGTATTATGCAAAGAGGGAACCGCAATCAATAGAGGAAAAGTCCACAACACCATCATTAAGAATGACACAGACAGAGAAAGTGACCCCATTGGAATAACCCCCCACCCATAGAAATATTAATAACATTAACAATTAAACACAGAGATTTAAAAAAAAGTAAATTAATTAATTAAATGATATAAATCTAAATAAAATGAAAATAATAAATATACCTAAAAATACCTTGAAATAAATCAATTTAAATAAGAAAATAAATAAATAGATGCAAGAAATTAAATGTTTAAAATAGATAAATAATAAACCCAACTGACCATAAAGACCTTGTAAAATCACCAAATTTGACATTCATCTGTGATAAATTCCTAAAAATCTGCGACCAGAACCACAAACAACCTCTTAGCTATTACAGTTTTTCTCAATTGTTTACACACAAATATTGGTACTTGACACACAATGACCTCAACATGTAACTCATGCACCAACCCCCTGAACCAATTCTGCTAAACTACAAGCACAATTCCTGCTTTACACTCAAATTGCAGTTCTAAAACACACTTTTTTCAAAACACTACACACAATTCTCTGCATTTGGCACAATTTTCATGAAGAAAATCTCGTTTTCACAAGGAACACACTGTCATTCAAAATTCTAAAGTCAATTGCCCTACTATGCACACTGACTCATCACATGGGCAAACAACTGTCACACAGTGTTACAATTAGCAATCATGGAAAGTGTATGACCGAAATCCACAAACGCATATACCCCTTCTCCAAGCTATGGAAGACGCATGTGGAGATATAGCAGTTGATGCTTTTCATGGCTGGATTCGACATGCTAAGCGATATTTCCCCCGCTGCTTGGCCAGGGAAAACATTGCTTGTGATGTGGATGAGGTGCTGTGGCCAGACCAAAACAGAAGAGAGGATGCAGCATAGTTTTTTTTCCCGTTTTTTTTACAGTAACTGTATACAGTAAATTCTTCTGTTGTTTTGTATGTAGACCACTGTATGTGCAACTTTGTGTTGGTTGGGATGTACACTGTGTACATTGTTTTTGTGGGGAAAATAAAATATATTTGTTACCGTGTATTTGTGTGTTCTGAGTATAAAAACAATATTCTAAAATATTTTACACTTATGTATGTACTGTCTGTAGTAAATGTAACACTGAACAAAAAAAAGGCCTAAGTCATTATGATGAATGGAGAAGAAGTGTTTTCCATTCATCATAGTGTTTTACATTGAGCACATCAGTGTTCAACTGGTTCTTATAAATGTCTATTCATATGATGGTTTGTGTGTGTCATTTGAAAACAAAATACCATTTTGAGAAGAAATAACATTGATTTGAATGTAAAGTTTCATTTTGCAGGAGAATTGAGGGGTTTTGCCCATTGTGTGTGTGTTTTTTGATTTGTGTGTAGAGTTCTGAGAGTATGAGGCATGCTTTCAGAAAATGTGTGTAAACAATCGAGAAAAACTGTAAGAAGACGATGCTATAACATCAGCCTCCTCTCTACTGAGACCAGAACCAGAACCTCCTCTTAGCTGCTAACATCTTTGTAGCTGTGAGATTCATCCCTCTGATGTTTTTATCTGCCAACAGGTTCAGATTTCAGGTTTCAGCAGCATGTTCACCTTTAGTTGTTCTCTCTGTGTAGACTGATGTTCAGTCTGCTGGATATGATATGATATGATATGATATGATGTGTTGTGATATTATGTGATGTGATGTGATGTGATATGGTATGATATGATATACGGTTACAGTCTGAGTGCTACATTTTATCTTCAGTTTCAGAGTCCTCCACTGGATGGGTCGGGATTGTTGTTGCAGTTCTCATCACTCTTTTGGTTGTTGGTGTTCTTCTAGCTGTTCTTGTAGCCAAACGTCGCATCACACTAAATTGTTATAAAGGTACGTTTATTATTTCTTATTATTATATTTAATTTTTATTCATTATTTGGACATTTGTGTGTGAAATATTAGATCATTTTACTGTTTAGGGGCTCAAACAGTTGAAACGAGACGATGTGAGAAGTTTAGAGGTGAAATGTCTCTTTGATGAACTGATAACAACTTCACATCTGAAACGTGACGAGGAGCCTCAACTGGACTCTTAAAGGTCACAAGTCTAAAACACTGAGAACCACTGGTTTAATGGTTAACGGTGCATTTTAAGAGCTTTTATAATCTCATGTTTTTATTATAAATCTTAATCTGTAAAGTAACTATCAGCTACTGTATCACTGTCAGATAAACTGGATTAAAAGTACAATATTCATGATGAGCAGACAACAGATTCTTTATATGTATCTCATGTTCAGAGTCCTGACAGTAGTTTCATCTTCTCAGTCATGTAGCAGTCTGTTGGTATTTACATCCAGCGTAGGATCAGGTCACTTCTTCTTCATCTGAACTGTTGTTTTCACTTCCTGCAGACGAGGAGAAGAGGAGGGACTCTCTAGACGACCCCAGTCAGCAGCTACAGGTTCAACCTTAACTGACTTTACATGATATGCTGCTGCTGCTGTGTGTTAGACTCACTGAGAACCAGTGTGAGTTTCAGAGCGTACTGTGTGATGGGGAGGACATTTATTCTGATTTGAGGCATTGTGAGAGCTGAGAGCTGGTTTCCAGGTGAAGGTTAGGATCAGGGTTGTGGTTAGACAGATAGTTGTGATGGTAGAACGGTGAAGTGAGGTTGTTGAGGTGGAGAATGTCTCGTTACCACGACCACAATCTTTCCCCGACCTTAACCAGGTGTTTTATATACCGTCCTCATAATGAGTCCTCCTCATCAAGATCATGACAGGAACATCACAGCATGCCTGCCTCCTGAGCTAACTAGCTAACATTAAATACATACATATAAACATATATATAGTTATTAAATAGACGTTTATCTTGATGTGTCCAACTCCTAATATTAACATAACAGTCGTGGATAGAAATGCACATTACTTTGCATTTTATTTTGCTGATTTTCTGCAAAGTCTGTTCAAATTTGCACCACATCTGGATGAAAACTTGACTTTTCACTCTGTGAAAACAAAACAACATGTTTACCTTCAGACGTGGGTGGTAGTTGGTTTTTGGCCGTCACCATCTTGTTTTTTTGCAACCAGAAGTGACAAGAGAGGGTGGAGTTAAGCACAACCAAACACTGAATAAGACATCTTTAGATGACCAAAATGTTATAATTAACTTTGATGAGGTGAAAACACACTGTGAAAGAGTTAAAGTCGTAAGACGAAAACACGGACAACTCCCAGACCGGACAACGCCGTGGTAGCGACCTGTCATCACAAGGTAGCCCCGCCCTAAAGCATCCCCTGCTTTATGGTCTATTTGACTCTAAACGGGACCATAATTTACTAAATGAACATCATGCTGTATTGAAGAAGACTTGAAACTAGTGATTGAGACCATAAACTCATGTTTACAATGTTTACTGAGGTAATAAATCAAGAGAGAAGTAGGCTCATCTTCTCATAGACTTCTATACAACCAGAGAAGTCGCCCCCTGCTGACTGTTAGACAGAATGCAGCTTTAAGACACTTCAGCATTGGCTTCACTTCTCAGACTCGGAGGCTACATCCTCTGCTTGTAGTTGTTAAAGGTCCTAACTGAGCTAGACATGGACGTTAACAACAGAAGACTTCCCTAAACTAAAGCCTGCTGTCACGCTGGAAAGAAATGAGAATATATTGCAGCTAAAGTGAAATATAATGTGACTTATTTTTTATTGTGATGTTGTTTTTATACTGGCATTATTTGGGACAAGCATGTACTGCTTCTTTTTATTTGTTAAGGTGCTCAGCCAGAGTCTGTCAGGTCCAGTTCCACACTGAACTGTCCACTCAGTGACCAGTTTATTAGGTACACCCAGCTAAAACTAATGCAGTGTGACACAACAGTCCTGCAGGAAATCCTCTTTCATGAAGGTTATAATGTTCAGTTTGTGTTGGAGCTGTTTTAATCAACTGGACTCTGAGTGTTTCCTGTTGTTGACTGTGATATATTAGAGTTGTTCATGTGTGTTTATGTTGTTCACTGATGATGCTCTTACAGCGGATCTGGTGATTTCAGGCACTGCTTCATCATTTCTATCAAACGTTTGAATAAAACATGAAAAAATGTTAAACTGGATGTTTCTGTGTTCAAACTTCGATAAAAGAAACAAACACACTTCTTTGTTTCGCTCTGGGTGAGGGTAGTTCTCAACCTGAGGGAGGAACTCCCAGTGCCGAAAGTAGCCCCGGGTATTGTCTTCGAGGCGGAGGGCCGGGTTAAGACGCCGGTTATCTCCCTCGTTACGATCCCATATCACCTGGTTCTTCAGGATCTGGAGACGAGGCACGTTTAAAGGTACGCCTTGCTCGTCTCCACCTGGAGGCTCAGAAACATGCACAGGAATGTCCGACAGAGCTTGACTTCCGCCTGCAAGTCAGAAAGCTGGAGATAGATGCAGATAAAGCCGTGAGGCTACGTCATCTGGAGCTTGACTTGCAGAAAGAGACTCACTGCAGAGGCAGCTTCTGCGTCAGCTGACTCACCCTCAATGCTCGCTAGTTCCTCACATAGAGCCTTTGACATTAGTAAACATATCACTTTAGTCCCAGATTTCCGAGAAACTGAAGTGGATTCCTACTTCAGTGTCTTTGAGCGCATTGCTCTGGCTCTTAAGTGGCCTTCTGATATGTGGTCCCTACTATTACAATGCAGGTTACATGGTAAAGCCCAAGAGGTAGTATCAGCGCTCCCTCTTGAGGACAGTAAAGACTACGACACTGTGAAAGCCGCAATTCTGTGCGCCTATGAGTTGGTGCCAGAGGCTTATAGGCAAAAAATTAGAGCTCACAAGAAGTCCACCACCCAAACTTATGTGGAGTTTACAAGGGATAAGGGAAGTCTGTTTGACAAATGGTGTTACGCTTATAAATGTGATGATTTTTCTGCCCTTCGTGAGTTGATGCTATTAGAAGAGTTTAAGAAATGTTTGCCTGAGCGCATGGTAGTGTACCTAAATGAACAAAAGGTAAAGTCTTTATCTGCTGCAGCTCTTATGGCTGATGTATGTGCTTATGTACAAGGTTACGTTCACTTCTCCTGATAAACCTTGTTTCGCTCCCGCTGCTTCTCTTGATAGCTGGCCTAGCCTATTCATAGTTTTCACGTGACGTCACGGCCCTATGGGAACAACCTCCTGAGGTCAAAACAAAGCCGTCTCCCGCTGCCCGCCACCTAACAAGGTGACTGAATTTAGTCGCAGACCTTTTGATTTTCGCCATCTATTGAAAATGCCGGACAGTTGTTGTGCAATTGGATGCACTAACCGATGGGGAGACAAACCTGGGATGTGCTTTTACCGTATCCCTTCAGAAAAAGACAACTTAGAGAGGAGGAGATTGTGGATTTCTGCCCTCAGACGTGACTCTGTCCCCGGGGAGGGAAAACAATGGCAGCCATTGAAGTATACACGTATTTGCAGCGAACATTTCATCAAAGGTAAGCTCAATTTAATACTGTGCATGTTAATTATTATATTCTTAGTCATTATATCTGTTTATAATTGTTCCGACTTAATTGGTTATCATAGACGGACGCAACCAACTCCAGTGAGTGACTTTAACTTCACCTGTTAGCTAACGCTAGCTAAATACAACCTGAGTCAAAGAAGTTCAGACGCCGTGGTAAATGAAATCAGAATACAACTATGGGCAAATACTTTTCGGCCTTTGTTGAATTAAATACAAAGACAAGATGTTAAAGTTTAATCTGAATGTGATGTGTCTGTTTTTATTTACGTTTCACACAGCGTCCCAGCTGTATGGACTGGAGGTTGTAGTCAGCGGGGTTTGATCGTTATCGTTAACGGGAAGGTTCATTTTCAATCTGAAGAGTTAAAAGCTGTTGTTGGAAGGGAGAGATTGTTTTACCAGTTTGCATGAACGGTATCTAATAACTGAACTGATACTCTCTTTACACTTGTTGGCATATGTTGGACATAAACTCTCTTGTATCATTATAGGTGCCAAATGTGATGACCCGCTTTCCTCCGACTGGCTTCCATCCGTCTTCTCACACACACCAGCCACCAAGAAGAGGAAAAGAGAGGGAGACATGGAAAGGTAAGGCTACCACAGCAGGATGAAGAACAAAAGGGTGGAGGAGAAAAAGAAGCAAGATGCAGTGGATGTCCTCCTAGAGTTGTCATTAGTGCCAGAAGTTGAGTGTGCTCCGCCTGCTGAGGATGAACAACAGTGTGACAACAGACCATGTAAGGAAAAGACTGAAAGATTACAAAGGGAATGTAATAAACTCAGGGAGGAAAAGGAAAGGCTGAAGGACAGAATTAGATCAGGAACATTTGATGAACTGGCTGATGATGAAAAAGTGAAGACAATGACTGGAATCCCCACATATTCAAAGTTACAAATTGTGTTAACGTTTGTGATATCGTTTTTGCAGACTGGTACAAACCTCTCTCCCTTCCAGCAACTGCTGTTAACTCTTATGAGACTGAAAATGAACCTTCCCCTTTCATTGCTTGGTTGTATTTTTAAGATCTCGATTCCAACTGCCAGTAGAACATTTAGAAACACCAGTGAAGTGTTGAACGCAAGGCTCGTTCCAGCACTTGTGTTTTGGCCAAATGGAGAAGAGCTTCAGCTGTCGATGCCCATGATATTTAGACAGGTCTTTCGTAAATGCGCCTGCATTATTGACTGCTTTGAGATTTTCATTGAAAAGCCTAAAGACCTGAGAGCAAGAGCACAGACATACTCAACACCACCATACCATGAAATATCTAATTGGCATAACACCACAAGGAACAGTTTGTTTTCTATCAAAAGGATGGGGAGGCAGAACATCAGACAAACACTTGACTGAGAGCAGTGGATTTTTTGATCACCTCATCCCTGGTGATGTGATACTAGCTGATAGACGGTTTGATGTGGCAGATTCAGTTGGTCTGTACAATGCTGAGCTTAAGATCCCAGCTTTTACTAAAGGGAAAAAGCAAATGGGTCCAGTGGAATTGGAGTCAACACGAGGACTTGCATCAGTTAGGATCCATGTCGAGAGAGTTATCGGTGAGGCAAGGAATCGGTATACCATACTTCAAAGTACAATTGGAATTCAGATGTGTGAAGCTGAGCATCCTAAAGGTCTTACACCTCTAGATAAAATAGTGCATGTGTGCTGTGCACTGACAAATTTAGCTCCTTCAGTCGTTCCTTTGGGGTAAACATTAAGAAAGTGTGTCACTGCTCTGTGGAATTTTTATTTCCATCAGTGAAATAATGACAATAAAAATGATGAATTCATACTTTTAATGATAAATAACTGATTTCATGTCAAGTTTGTCAATGAAACAAATGAACTTCCTGTTGGAATATAAAAAACACTTAAAGGGACTGTTTGTAACGTCTTACACGTATAAATCCCCCGGGTCGGTGTCCCATGCGCGCTCACATATGCGCGCTCGCATGTGGCTACGCTGTTCAGACGAGACTCCAACACAAACTACACTGAAGCACAAAAAACGAAAGTTCTGTCTAGTGAAGCCCGTCTTGCAAAACAGTGTTGGCGGCGGTCGGAGGACGCGGGGGAGACCGTAGCTTTGGTCTCCAGGGCCGGAGTCTCTGCTGTACTCTGCTCCTCTGCTCCTCTGCCTGCTTGCCTTCACTCAGCTCGCTCCACCTCACGTGCATGCGCGCACACTCCACACTGCAGAAGAGTTAGTTTAGCTCTGAGAATATCTAGTGAATGTACAGTGGACGTTTGTTCAGAAATAACTGCTGCAGCTCCTCCAGACCAACAGAGGTTTCCCGTGTCTTGTGAAGTGACGGGGCTCCGCGACGAGAAACGTTATCGTCTCTGACCGGGTGCCGGTGTCTCCCCTGTTCCCTCCGGCCGCGGTCGGGAGGCTGAAGCAGGAAAAGCCAACACTAGGATCAGCATTGATTCATGGAGAGACCTTCGTCTGGTCAGCTAACATTACTGCCAAGCAGCTGAAATATAGAGTGATATTGTGGTTTTAGCTGACGTGTGTCGCCTCACTGTTTTGAGCGATGCTCGTTCGTGTCTATTTAGAACAAGCGCGAGCCCGACGCTGACTTTCGTTGACTTAACGGCCACAGGTGTCGCTGTTAACAAGCATTTCTGATTCGTACAAACAGTCCCTTTAAGTGTAACATTTTTTACCGTATGTTATTACACAAGTATGTTTTTTTTTTACTGTATGTTGTCATGACACAAGCATATGTGCCACAGAGAGACACTCCAGTCTATATAACAAAACTTGTTTGTGTTATTAGTGGTTCTACTGGGTTTTTAAGACACATTTCTCTTTCATAACTATATGCATCTCTGTACAAAAACTATGCATGTACATATGCCTCAAAGTATGTGGACTGTGTTAAATAAAACACTTTAAACTTCTATTCTGTTAAGCTTTTTTCCTGTTATCCTTCTTTTGTTTAGCTATTTCCCGCCTACAGTCACTGCATTTCCAACTTGACATTTTTGAATGCGAGGTGTCAAGTTTTAAACAACTTCTGTGTATATACTGTCTTTTACAGATCCCTGATTTACACTCAAGTCTATCTTCATTCTGCAGGACAGGCCGCCCACAGTAACAGCCCTTGCTTTCAGATGGTTTGCTGGTATCATGGGATGTCGGTAGAAAAGGAGCTGTAAACACTTTTGCTATTAGCTCTGGAATGACACATTTCTGGACAAAAATGTGAACCTTTTCACACATGGTGTCAAAAAAGTCAGTGTCAGGCAGTATTCTCTCAATGTGGATTTCCCCTTTGCTTTCTTTCCCTGGTCCCCAGACAGCAAAATCGCAGTAGCTTGCCTGTGTCAGGTGAATTTGAGTCTGCACCTGACAAAAGTACTGATGGTCCCTCTTCAATGAAAGCTTCCCCTCAACCTCTTGGAGACAAAACATGCTGTCCTGTTTGCATTTCTCCATCAAAGTGCTATTCTGAAGGCTGCTGGGTGCCTTTACCTCCAACACACCCATCTCATGGCAGTCACATGTTAGTATGCCATCCGGGGATGCCCCTAACCATGGGTACTGATGCCCCTAACCATGGGTACTGATGCCCCTAACCATGGGTACTGATGCCCCTAACCCTGGGTACTGATGCCCCTAACCATGGGTACTGATGCCCCTAACCATGGGTACTGATGTCCCTAACCATGGGTACTGGGGGTTGATGACCAGCCCTGCCTTCTTGACAGTGAGATTGGAGTGGAACTTTTCCATCATCTTGGTGTACTCCTCAACTACTTTTCTCTCGTGTTCAATGCCCCACCTAAAAACAGAAAAAATGATAAACACCTTAAATATAAAATGACAGTAAGAAATTATTACCATAACAATGTACACTTATCATATCACAGTAACATTACTTTCAGAAGTCCAAATATAATCTTTATTTGCAGATGTGTTATTTATCTTGATCATTTGTGAATGTAAATTACAAAAGTGATGGGGAGAAAAGTTTTTAATATAGCCTTAAAACACTCATCCTTTCACAGCGTGTTCTGTCTGAAACTCACATGCAAACCACTTGCATGGCAGTTTGTTTTGAGCTGCACTCTTTTCAGGAGGCAACTCTTTTTCAGGCACCAAAGATTGCTGCCTGAAAAGTGTGCAACTCGAAACGTGTTGCTGTGCTAGTGGTCTGCATGTACAGTAGATTTAAGAAGTGTTTTTGTAAAAGCCTGAACGCTGTGAAAGAAGAGTGTTTCAAGGCTGTATTCAAAAACGTTTGTGCGCATTGCCATGCTTACCCTCCCCGTCACTCTTATGGTTTTGTTATATTTGGGAATTCTGATTATTACATTTTTGTGTGAAGCTTTTATTGAGTGAAAAGTAGATATGAATACCTGAGAGAATGTGGTGTGTTGTTGTTTGGGTCCTTGAAGGCCACAGGATAGCACAGCTTCTTCAGCAAGGAGACAGCTGGTTTGTCTGGGTCCGTGTGGCAGGCTGCTCGGATGTTTGACGCAGTCACCCTTCCTGCCTTCTGGTCAAACCACATGGCACATTTTGATTGTAGTCTTGTCTCCTTTTGTATGACACGGCACTAAAATTAAATAAGGTTGATTTAAGTTTGTGATATGTGACAAAACAAAACAGTGATGAATTCTGTGGAAAAAGTTTTTTTCTGAACTTGAGCTATCCTAGTTACTTGTCCCTGTGATACTCCTGACATGCACGTCTTCAACCATATTTACTGACTGACCTGTTCTTCTGTTATGCTCAACTCTGTAAAGATCTCTTCACTCTTTGCCTGCAGTTCTTGGTGTGACAGTGACCTGTACTGTGGCTTGTACATCTTGTTTAGGGATGCAGGGATGTTCAGCTGCACTGCCCGAGGAATGTACCTCTTTGCATGGCCAGGGACAACAGACAGGTTCCCTCTCAGTGTCTTCTGATACACGTAGCATATTGTACAATGCTGTGCATTCATCTAGGTTGGAGGTGGAATCTTGGCAGGGGGAAGGTCACCGCAACCATCAGCAGATCTCTTTCTCTGGGCCATTGTTTTGCCCTCCAGCTAGCGGCGCGTGTCACGTGACTGAAAACTATGAATTGCAAACTGTTTACTGTTAAAACGTAAAGAGCAGCAGCAGTCACCTCCAGGGGCCTCATGTATAAACGGTGCACACGTACTAAAATGTTGCGTACGCTGTTTCACGCACACGCCGGGATGTATAAAAATCAACGTGACGTGAGAATGTGCGGACCGTGCCGCAAACTCTGTCATTTGATATTTGCACCTCTGTAAATTATATTTGCTTTTTTAAGTGTGTGCTGTAATTCTTTAAAACACATCAATTAGCACAGTAGGAATTGTGCATGGTCTGCCCCACACTGTAAAAAAAAAATTTTTTTTTACATTTTTTTTCAGGAAATTTTACATTTTTTGTCTGTATTTAAAAATTACAGAATTTCTTTTAAAAATTACATGTTTCATTTGTGATTTATATGTAAATGGTCTTAGATTTACAGTATTTGTTGTAATCACATTCGTAATTACCTGTATTTAAGTTTTTCTTGATCATTTTTAAAGATAATTATTCTGTTTTTTAGATGTTTATGACTCTATTTTAACAATTAATTTATGTTAGAAGAAAAGGATTTCATGGAATTCTAATAGTTAATGTAAATTTGGGCTTTTGCAACGTAAAATTACATGTTTCATTTGTGATTTATATGTAAATGGTCTTAGATTTACGTTGTATGACTATTCTAACAATAAATGTATGTTAAAAGTAAAATATTTCTTGTAATATTACAGTAATAAAGGCTAATTATATAAAGATAATTACTGTGTTTTTTTTACAGTTTATTTATGTTAATTAACGGACAGTATTTTCCTTTTTTTTTCTGGCGTCCCTGCTACCGGAAAATTTCCGTTATTTTACACTTTTTTTTTTACAGTGCATTACAACCATTATTTATATAGAAAGATAGAAAGAAAGAAAGAAGGCTGGATGTAGCCTATGTCAATGGAAATACTTATTTAGTCTATAATGGATAAGAAGTCAGTGATGTGGTGCTCATGGAAAACAGGACCCAAATGCTGAAGATCAAAGCATTGTGGTGTCCTCTCCCTGTTGTTTCATGAATACTCAGAACACTATACTATATATACATGTATATATACACTATATAATATACAGTACACTATATATACATATATATATACACTATATAATATACAGAACACTATATATACATGTATATATACACTATATAATATACTGTACACTATATATACATGTATATATACGCTATATAATATACAGTACACTATATATACATGTATATATACACTATATAATATACAGTACACTATATAGTTACTGGTCCAGTGAACTTTATCAGCCATTTCTAATTAATAATATATTCATCAAACCTCTAACAACAATATGAACAGCAGTCTTCATAAACACAATATAACCGTAATAATGATTATCACATGAATGATTATAAAAATAAAAATGAATGATGATCACAATGTTAAAATAACAGTACTTAACTGAATGATGGGATGTATTCAGTTAGTACTTATTTTTATTAGCCTGCATTAAAATATGGTATTTTAATGCAGGCTAATAAAATAAGGCAAAATACATGCATAAGATCATGGACTAACTGTAAAACACACTGGTTTCTGATCAGAGTGACTGCTGACTGAACAGATAAGAGGCCAGGATGAATCAAGCCTGGCTGCTGGTCTGGTCTGGAGCAGGCTAGCTGCACAGAATACATCTCCATGGTAACTGATGTGTCAAGACTAAATTGAGCCAGGTTAACTGGAAAACTCCAGCCTAATTACCTGTTATCTTGGTTTTGTGAAACAGATGTCTTCATTCATCATTCATTTTACCCATAACAATGTTGGCAGGTAAACATGCTCACCACATTTCCTGTTCTCGTCGGAGAGAAGAAATCTCGATACTGTCCGCTGTATTTATACCCTACACACTCCGAGTGAGACTACATGTCAGTCCACCACGGAGTGAGAGGGAGGAGAGACCGGATTGGAACTGGGCCCTAGACTACTATTACTACTACGTGAAGAGTTTGTGGTCCTAAGTTGTAGTTATTAGTGTTAAATACTATCGTCTTTGACTATCGGACTGTATCACGGAGTTACACTAGTCTGTTACAGTAGTGTGTTATCTAGTCTGTTATCTAGTCTGTTATCTAGTGTGTTGTCATCAGTTGATCATGTCTGGTGTTGTTAGACTTCAGTTCTCATCTCTGGAGCTTCTGTCTCTGTGTTTCTGTCTGCTGTTTGCTGGAACAACACGAGGAGATCAACACGGTGAGTACACTAACATTCAATCACTACCTAGTTAGTTTATCAATGCTCAGTTAACCACAGGACTTGTGTGTCTGTCACCTTTATAATAGTGAAGACAACGTTAACTAATTAGCTCGATCTCCAGCTAAATATCATCAGCACAGATTGATCTTATAATCAGTACAGGGTGGGTGTCAGAGTATTAGGAACAGACGGGCAATCAACTTTGACAGGGGGGGGGCATTTATTAATTGTTTCATGAAAGAAATAAACTCTGACAGAGAGATGTATACATGCTGTCACTTATGCGCACAGGAGGGCACGCACTCATACACATGCTATTATGTCCACAAAAACAGAGAGGTTATTAACTAAGATGCACAGCAGGAAATCCATTAAATGTTTTGCATTTAATTAACCTATAACATCGGGCCACCTGCACATTATCATGTGTCATGAAAGAAATAAACTATGACAGAGAGGCTCAGGCGACCATCTACATAGAGTCACTTGTTATGCGCACAAGCGCGCACGCATTCCCACACATGTTATACGTCCACTAAACCAGAGGTTATAAACTCAGATACACAGTGGGGAATCTGTGAAATGTTTAACATTAATAAACCTGCAACATTGGGCCACTTTCACCGGTTACACAACTAATTAAAGGATAAACAACATCTTTAAGCCACATCAAGAACCCGTTTGCAATTACAACCAGAAACGTAGCCACAATTACAAACGTGCAAATAATCCCACTGTCAGTGTAGCCTACTACAAAGCAGGAGCAATGTTTTATCAGGATGAATGAGTGGATTTATGAAGTCACCACTAGAACAGCTGGAGTCTCCGACTGTGAGTGCAGAATCCTCAACTCAACTTCTTTCCATCCGAGTAAGGGTTAAGAACCTCTGTGGGGCCCTTAGCAGGATAATAGAAAACACTCAGTACATTGGTGCTCCTAGGTTTGAGGACTGTAGTTGTGGGTTGTTAATCAGCTGATGACTAGTGTGAATCACTGCCACATGGGTCGTTTGAGTCGTCTTAACAAGATGTTCCACTTCCAAGTGGAAGCGTTCACAGAACATATTAACTCTGTGGACAGCAACATCAAGTTCACATGGGAGGATGTCAAAAAACAATAGCTTGGCCTTCCTGGACTGTGAAGTTCATCGTGAGTTTACAGGAAACCCACACACACACGGACCAATACTTACTCTTTGACTCCCACCATCCACTGGACCACAAGCTTGGAGTTATCAGAACCCTGCACCACCGAGCAGATAACATACCGACAAGTGCACAGGCTCAAGAAAAGGAGCGAAAACACCTGAAAAGTGCGCTTAAAACTTGTGGATACACAGACTGGACCGTTATGAAAACAGCCACAAAATCCAGAAAGAACACCAGTACCACGGGTGGCAAAGAAAAGGAGGACGGACGCAACAACATTGTCATCCCCTACGTGTCTGGAGTGTCTGAGAATATCAGGAGGATTTTTAACAAACACCGAATCCCTGAGTCTTTCAAGCCCAGCAACACCCTCAGATAGAAACTGGTCCCCCCTAGGGACCGCACACCCAAACACAAGCAAAGCAACCTGGTGTATGCAGTCCAATGCAGTGAGGAGTGCACAGATTTGAACATTGGTAAAACCAAAAAAACACTAAACAGACGGATAGCTCAACACAGACGGGCCAACTCCTCAGGTTTAGGGACAAGGGACACTCTTTTGAGGACAATAACGTGCATATTTTGGACAGGGTGGAAAGGTGGTTTGAAAGAGGAGTGAAAAAGACCATCTATGCCAAAGTAGAGAAGCCATCACTCAACAGAGGAGGAGGCCTAAGGCGTCACCTGTCTTCCACTTACAATGCTGTCCTGGCATCCCTGCCCAGGAGACTAAACAACCTTTCACACATGACCTCACCGGACAATCATCCACATCTGGCATCAACTGACTCTAATGACTCATGTGACAGTCATTCAAACCACAGTCAGAAGTGAAACGTCTTCAAGAATCTAAACCAAGTCCAGTTGCTGCTGATTTAACCCTTACTCGGATACTATGACCTGCATGACTGAGAACCTTCACAAACATCTTTCCATTTGTTTCGCAATTTTCGAGTGAGATCATGCCTATTGGCTGGTCATACAATGCAGATATGGTAGTTGTTTTTAATTGGCTAGGGAGGGGGGTGTTTTATAGGCTAGTACAATAAGAAATTACTCCCATTACCAAACTGTATGACTTAATTTTACTTATCGCTATAAAAGTATTTCAGTTTAGTTTTTTTGTCGGGAGAGAATTCAGCTGAGGGGCCACAGTGACCTTTAAGGACGGACCTGGACCCCCAAGGCCCATAACGCCGACACTGAATTAGTACAGATCCATGACAACACCTGACCCTCCACATACAGCGGTTTGGTTTGACGAACATTGATTAATAAATAATGTAATCATTTGTTTTGGTAAACAGTATGGCTAATCAACTTAGTCAGGAAATGACTCAAATAAATATGAAATATCATAGAAATGCCAAAATACACTGGAGGTGGGCTTTAAAGGTCCAAATCTTACAACTCAATACTGAATGTGAAACTCAGTATTTATAAATAAATATCAACAATGATAGATTATAATTGATTTAAAGTCATTATTAATAATTATAAGGCATGTTATTTGCTTCAAACCAAGGCCATAAACAAACAAGTCTACTTAAAGCAGTCAGTAGTCAATGTGTACACTGCGGGACAAAAGGTTCCCTGTGTGTGTAACCATGTCCAAATATACCTCTAACAATAACTGCAAAAACAGATCTCAAGGTCTGGGATCAGCACAGTTAATCCTCAAGTGATGTCCTGGTTCCAATGAATTCACACTGAATAACTAATTGGTCTTTGTCTGTAGATACTGATTGACTTCACTCAGAGAATAATACAAAGACACACAATAACTCTTTTGCTCTACCAATATTATTGAAAAATTCAACAATCAACTCCCACTTTTACTCAGAATAACAAATTAATAAATAAAATAAAAATACAAATCTGGCCAGAAAAGTTTTGCTGCAGCTTTAGTCTCTAAATTTAGTTGTGCACAACTACAGTTCTTATTTTAGCTCAGTCCAAAAGTCATTTTAGAGATGGTCTTCCCAATCCCAAATGATGGAAAGATCTTACTGGAGGAATAGTAGAAATGAAATCCAAGTCCCACTCAGGCCAGAGCCTTGTACTACGAAGCAGGATTTGGCGTTATCGAGGTAACTTCAGGGTTAACTCTGGGTTTTCCGTACTACGAAGCTGGTTCACTTCTTATCGAGGTAGATCACCATGGTAACTTATGCTGAACGGCTAACCTGCTCCGGAGCAGGTTATGTTCCAGATAAGAGATCAACTGGTATGAAAGCACCTCCTACTGACCAATCAGAGCTCAGTGCGGTGATTGTATGATAATATCACACACATATGAAGAAGTTACAGTCACAATCCAGGCTAAAAACAACACAGTTAAACTGACAAATACAAGAAGGACAGCTGGATTTATGCTGGGGGTGTTTACCTCTTTGAATTATGTTTCAATATTTATTTTTTTAACTTGCTCTTGAGTCCGTTTCACACCGCCTGAGAGGGGGACGCAGCTGAAAAAAGGTTGAAATAGTCATACACTCCACACATTAGCCATAGGATATAAAGATGTGTAATCCACCCATCCATTCCACTCCTAAAAATTTTTTATATCTAGACGACTATATCTAACTTTTGAGTATTCCGTTAAATTATTAAGTCTGTTAATTTGGCAGCTTCAACACTGTTACTTTTAGCCTGGATTAAGTGTTTAACTTCTTCGTATTTGTCTAATATAGTTTGCTCTTCCTTTTGCATAATGTCTCTCTCTGCCTGTCTGTTTGCTGTCAGTAGTCCTGTTCATGTCTGTGATTGGTCAGATGCTGCAAACACCTCACCGTTCATGTGAACGCGCTCATATCCAGACTGAGAAACCATGGGTTGATTTACTGAGTTGATAACCAGCTTTGTAGGACCGTTTAGCGAGATCTCGGTTGTTAGGGTTAGTTAAGCCAGATAACGAGAAGATACCCTGGGTATGTTGAACTCGCTTCGTAGTACAGGCCTCTGAAGTCCAGAATCCAGATCTGTAGTCCACTGGCCCCAGTCGCTCCTCTTTGTACAAATCTATGTAGAATGGAAACGCTCCTCTCCTCCTTCACACCACCACACCTCTCTCACAGCCCGGGCTCCTTCAACACATAAAGGTTTTCAGGCACCACGTTGAGAAATCCCCAGGTCTGGATCTTATTTTCCTTTTCTTTCAACTGTTGTAAAATGTTGAAAAAAAATTACTCAAATAAAACAAAGTGGCTTAGCCTGGACTATCTGTGTCTGATAATAGAAAACTCAGAATTCCTGTGTGCACTGAGGGTTTCCTGAGGGTTTCCTGTGTGCACCGCTGGTTTCCTGAAGGTTTCCTGAAGGTTTCCTGTGTGCACTGAGGGTTTCCTGTTCCTTATGAAGAGAAATGTGTTTCTGTCATGTTGGCTCATTCATGACTCACGTGACAACATGAAGAGGTTCAAGAAATGTATATTTGCCCTAAACCATTTAGTGCTTTGTAAACCAGCAGCAGTATTTTGAAATAATTTCTCTGAGAGACAGGGAGCCAGTGTAGAGACTTCAGAACTGGACTGATGTGATCCACTTCCTTGGTCTTAGTGAGGACTCTAGCAGCAGCGTTCTGAATCAGCTGCAGCTGTCTGATCCATTTCTTAGGAAGACCAGTAAAGACGCCGTTACAGAAATCAAGTCGGCTGAAGATAAATGCATGGACTAGTTTTTCCAAATCCTGCTGAGACATCAGTCCTCTAATTCTTGCTCTATTCTTCAGGTGATAGAAGGCTGTCCTTGTAATTGTCTTAATATGGCTGTCATCAGGTATTTTATAAATGTTAGCTTAAATATACTTAAATTATATCAGCATGACAAATAACCATAAATAATCTGAATAACTAACATGCTTATAAACTGGTGCTTCAGAGTTATTGAGGTGACATGTAAATGTGTTTTCTGCTTTAACTTTAACTTTCTCTATTTAAACATAATGATTAAAATATGTTTCTTCTTTCAGGTGTCGTCAAAGTGTTTGCAGCAGAAGGAAGTGATGTCATCTTACCCTGTTCCCTCAGCACCAAGGAGAACATTCAGTCAAAGCTGTTTGACTGGAGGAAAGATGGTCGGAAGGATGAACGCGAGGTGTTCCTGTATGATGCAGGCGTTCATTACAACAACGGCCGAGGAGGTCAGAGCGAGACGTTCAAAGGTCGAGTCTCACATTTTCAAGACCAACTGAAGTACGGCAACGCCTCCATAACCATCAGAAATACGAGGGTGACCGACCGTGGAAACTACACCTGTCATTTTCCACATCTTCAGCCACCTCAGACATTCTACATTGAGCTTGTTGTTGGTGAGTACTCTCATAAAACAGTTAAAGCTGCAGTAGGCAGTATATTTTTGGCATTATTGGGCAAAAATTCCATAATAACCTTTCAGCATATTGTACTTCAAGTGTTCTAAGAGATAACTAGACTTCTGCTCCTCCTCATGGCTCTGTTTTCAGGCTTTAGAACATCTAGCCCGTAACGGGAGACTTTGATCAATCACAGGTCATTTCAGAGAGAGAGCGTTCCTATTGGCGGCAGCATCACAATCTTTCTCCTTTTACAGCTAAACCGTGCACTACAAGATGATTCTGAAAACATCTGAGGAGAGAAATAGGCATTAACGTAACATAATATTGATTCATATTTGATCAGCGCTGCCTAGTTTGACCGTTTGGTCGGAGTTCGCGAGTGATTGACAGCCGGCTCTCCTAGACGGCAGCTGAACAGCAGACCTCAGATCAGCTCTTACTGCTTGTTTTCCTCCGGTCTGTGAAATCTTGCAGATGCCGTTAGGAGCACCGGAGGACACAGAGGAACATGATTTTTGCAGGTTACCTGTTTCATGCACTACTGTCATGATATAGCGACCGCTTTATAATAATAACATTTTGTAATCATATTTGCTTGAATCTTGCCTACTTCAGCTTTAAAGGATAGGTTCACAATCTTTCCAGTCTGTCTTAAAGGTCTCATATTATGCTCATTTCCAGGTTCACAGATGTATTTTAATGTTGCACCAGAACATGGGTCTCAAACTCGCGGCCCGCGGGCCAATTGCGGCCCGCAAGACGATATTTTGTGGCCCCCACCTTGATATGAAAGTTTAATGTTAGTGCGGCCCGCGAGTTTTATGTGAATGGCACTTTGCTGCGTTGTGTGTGGAAGGTCCCTTTGTTGCGCGAGCCCGAGCTGAACGAACCTACCAATCACAGCGGGGTATATGGCTCCCGGGGGCGGGCAATCGGCCGGGCTTGATGCAAGCAGAGAAACATTTCACAACAACTATGGCGGCGCCCGTGTAACATCGCATAAGCTTGATTAAAGCTTGATTTATACTTCTGCGTTGAATCGACGCCGTAGCCTGACGTGCACCTCTACAGAAATGTAACTACACGTCGCGGCGACGCAGACCGCAACAGCTGTGATTGGTCCAGTCTCTCAGCGATGCTGAGCGGCCAGGACCCCGGACAACCACAGAAAGTTCTACTTCTCTCTGCCTCCATCTTTTCAATGTTTGTTCACACAAATCGACTCAGATATATTTTCTCTTTTCGGCGTTCCAGTAATGTCAGTAAAAGTTCTGTTGTTCAACAGTTATTAGCTCCAACTCCGCTCAGTTTCTGTTTGTAGTACAAGAAGAAGAAGAAGAAGAAGGAAACTCATAGAGACGCCGCCGCCAACTTGCGGTTTGGTGGTGTAATTGCAGAGCAACACAAACACAGCAGGCACAACTTTATTGCGGAGTGACACCAAGTGGAATGAATATATATCTTGTCACACAGCCCCAATCATGTCTTTTTCAAAGCCTGCAGTGAAGAGAAAGGTTGGTGACAAGCACAGACAATTTCAGGAAAAGTGGGAGACGCAATATTTCTTTGTTGAGCACAGGGGCACCCCGACGTGTCTTATTTGCACAGAGAAAGTTGCGGTGCACAAGGAATACAACCTGAAACGTCATTACTCAACTAGGCATGCTGAGGAGTATGCAAAATACCAGGGAGATGATAGAGCCAACCGGGTTGCCAATCTTAAAACATGTCTACTGAGGCAACAAGATTTCTTCAAGAAAGCAACCAAAGAGAATAATGCAGCAGTCGAAGCTAGCTACGTGGTTAGTGAGATGATTGCTAAGGCGGGAAAGCCATTCACAGAAGGCGAGTTTGTCAAAAAGTGCATATTACAGGCTGCAAGTATAGTCTGTCCGGAAAAGAAGGGTCAGTTTAGCAACATCAGCCTTTCTGCCAACACCGTGGCAGAGCGCATTTCTGACCTGTCAAGTAACATTTATGATCAACTGCGTGAGAAAGCCAAATGTTTCCATGCATACTCAGTCGCTCTTGATGAGAGCACAGACATCACTGACACTGCCCAGCTCGCAATGTATGTCCGTGGTGTTGATGACAATTTTGAAGTGATGGAGGAGTTGCTCACAGTAATTCCAATGCATGGCCAGACCACCGCTCAGGAGATATTTTGCCAGCTGTGTGATGCCATTGTGGATGCCGGTTTGCCATGGAAGAGGTTTGTTGGAATAACAACCGACGGAGCGCCATCAATGACAGGGAGGGAAAATGGACTGGTGGCACTTGTTCAAAGAAAACTGGAAGAGGAGGGTGTGGAGGAGGCCATTGCTCTGCACTGCATTATCCATCAGCAGGCCCTTTGCAACAAATGCCTGAAGTTTGACAATGTGATGTCTGTCGTTGTGAAATGCATCAACCAAATCAGATCCAGGGGCTTAAAGCACCGGCAGTTCCGTGCTTTTTTAGAGGAAATGGAGTCGGAATATGAGGATGTGCTCTACTTCACCGAGGTACGCTGGCTCAGCAGGGGAAACGTCTTGAAGAGATTGTTTGAGTTGAGAGCAGAAGTGAAAGCCTTCATGGAGAAGGATGGGGTGGCTGTTCCTGTGCTAAGTGATCCCAAATGGCTCATGGACTTAGCTTTTCTTGTTGACATCATGCATGAGCTGAATGTACTGAACAAGAAGTTACAAGGCCAGGGGCAGCTCGTCAGTGCTGCCTATGACAACTTGAGAGCATTCTCCACAAAACTTGTGTTATGGAAAGCCCAGCTCTCTCAGACAAACCTTTGCCATTTCCCAGCATGCAAGGCACTCGTGGATGCAGGCACACCATTCAGTGGTGAGAAGTATGTTGATGCCATTGTGAAGCTACAGGAGGAATTTGATCACAGATTTGCAGACTTCAAGACGCACAGAGAAACTTTTCAAATTTTTGCGGACCCCTTCTCCTTCGATGTGCAAGATGCCCCTCCTGTGCTTCAAATGGAGCTCATTGACCTGCAGAGCAACTCTGACCTCAAAGCCAAGTTCAGGGAGGTGAGTGGAAAAGCAGACAAGCTTGGGCAATTTTTGAGAGAATTGCCCCCCAGCTTCCCTGAGCTTTCCCGAATGTTCAAGCGGACCATGTGCCTTTTTGGGAGCACATATCTGTGCGAAAAGCTCTTCTCCACCATGAACTTCATTAAGTCAAAGTACAGGTCCAGACTTACTGATGATCATCTTCAAGCCATACTGAGGGTCTCAACTGCTTCCTCCCTCAAGCCAAATGTGGCTCAGCTATGTGAGAGGAAGGTCTCTGGCAGCAAGGAGTAGGCAAGAGAAGCCATGTTCAGAAGAACCGTTCATGTTCTTCAGTGTTCAATTCATGTTCAGGACAGTTCATGTTCAGAAGAACCGTTCATGTTCAGAAGAACCCATTCAAGTTAAAGAACTGTTAATAATGACGTTTGAGAAGATTGTTTTTTTTTTAACAAAGCTTTTTTTGTGGAATACCTGATGCGGCCCAGCCTCACCCAGACTCTGCCTCCAGCGGCCCCCAGGTAAATTGAGTTTGAGACCACTGCACTAGAACATGTTTACATGCTGCAATGTTCAAAAACCCCTTTATTCTTCTCATACTGTCAGCCTGAATATACCAGCTCAGAGGCTCTGTTTGACAGAGGCTGATTCACAGCCTGTCTCCTCCCACTCTGCTCTGATTGGTCAGCGTTTCTGTCAATCAAACGTCCTCAACAACACAGCACTCTCTCGCCCTCCCCTCACAGAGAGGGAGAGAGCTACCTGTAGCTCTGCAGGTAAAGGGAAGCAGCTAGGAAAAGTTTATAAAACCACTTTAAAGTTTATAAACCAGAAACTTCACCCAGCGCAAGTTCCCGGAGGAATCTGATCAGAAATCGGCGACAAATGAACAACATCTGCGGTCCAGACTCCAGGTTTACCTGACGGTTTCTCTCAGGTAAATAATGCTATTTATAGCTCTGTTAGTTAACTCAGTGTTTACCTTCTGCATCAACTCTGTAAACCGTAAACACACACTCTGTTTTACGTTTGTCTTTACAGATCCATCTGTGAGAAATGACCGACAGAATCATCCCAGAGGAGAGCAGACAGCTGAGAGCAGACAGCTGAGAGCAGATAGCTGAGAGCAGACAGCTGAGAGCAGACAGCTGAGAGCAGACAGCTGAGAGCAGACAGCTGAGAGCAGATAGCTGAGAGCAGACAGCTGAGAGCAGATAGCTGAGAGCAGACAGCTGAGAGCAGACAGCTGTGAGCAGACAGCTGAGAGCAGACAGCTGAGAGCAGACAGCTGTGAGCAGACAGCTGAGAGCAGACAGCTGAGAGCAGACAGCTGAGAGCAGACAGCTGAGAGCAGATAGCTGAGAGCAGACAGCTGAGAGCAGATAGCTGTGAGCAGACAGCTGAGAGCAGACAGCTGTGAGCAGACAGCTGAGAGCAGACAGCTGAGAGCAGACAGCTGTGAGCAGACAGCTGAGAGCAGACAGCTGAGAGCAGACAGCTGAGAGCAGACAGCTGAGAGCAGATAGCTGAGAGCAGACAGCTGAGAGCAGACAGCTGAGAGCAGATGGGAGATACAGAGCTAAATAGCTACATGCTACCGCTATGTGACGGTGTGTAAACACAGTGAACATCAGGGTGGAAAATAGAAGATGTGAAACAGTAGTCAGTTCATTATTTCTGGTAAAAGACACCTGATAAATGTAGTAAAGTAATCAGTTATGGTTATTATTTACAGTAGGAGCTGTCTCTGTGTTACCATGACTACAGACCACCGGAGCTTAGCTTACCGGAGTTTACCAGAGCTGAAGACTTTCTCCTGTACCATGTCACATAACTTTAGGTGGGATGATTACAAATGCTGTGAATAATTAATATTGTCATCTGTCTACTCAAATAAAGTTTGACTGTGAAACAGAAATGTGTTGTGTTGCTTACAGTCACTATTTACTACCTGTACTCTTCTACATGCATGACATCAAATATATATAATATATAAATATCAGCTGTTTAAACAGTGTAATTACATAAAGCCTTTGTGAAAGAACATGTTATATTGAGATGATGGGAGTACATGAAGACTGTTCTACTGGTTCTTGCAGACTAACAGTAGGAGCTACTTTGGTCAAGTTCGGTTGTGGATTACACAGAGTGACGCGCTGTGGGGCGGGGTCAGCTAGCTGCGCGTTCTCTGGTTCAACCAACCCATGGCTTGCAATTCTCTAATGACGTCAGAAGAGAAAGGAAAAGCTGCGGAGTGATTTTCGACACCCATTTCCGGACAAACGGAGCAGGAGAAAAAGAGAGAGGATGGTCTTTTATGACACTATGGTGACCTGTAGACACACTGGGGACAGATATTGATGTTTAAAAGACATGGAAAAGTGCATTTTGCATAATAGGTGACCTTTAAAACAACACTCACACGCCCGTCTGAACACTACAACAGGTTTTGCTTTCTGTAATTGTTTGATTGGTTGAAAACAGACATGTCTTAGAGGAGTTAACAGACACTGTAGGATGTGTAATGAAGTATTAAAGGCTAACTTTGGTATTTTTCAACATGGATACTATTTTCCCATGTGTTTGTGTCTCAGGGCGCTTTCACCAGTCATAGTCCGTTTGTCTAGTCCGAATTAGGGATGTGCATTCCAAGCAAAAATACTTTTTGAAAATCACTGGGAATAAATCGATTATTATTCGGAACTCCTTCTAGTCCTACTTTCAGCTTTTGTTCCCTGCATGCGATGTTGATGATATCACACAGTCACAGTGTAAAAAATAGTTTCTTTTCTTTTAGATCGTGACCCACAGTTCTCGACCCTGAAGAACAAAAACGGGGAAACTGATGGTGAGTCACTGACAACGTGTGTGCTAAAGCTTTGTCTCCCTCGTGTATACATGATGAAATATATTTTCATATTTGAATTCAAGCAGGTGTAATGATATCGATGATGTCATGAATATTCTGCATTTTCTGACTGATCACTAAACGCTGATGTAGTATCTGAGCTTAAGGGTTGTTCGTCACCCTGATGAAGCACTTTGACGGTATTGTGTCAGCGTTTTGTGAATGATAACCAGACGCAGGGCGACAAAGTTTTAGCACACAGATCAGCGATGAGATCCATCAAGTCAATTTCATTTGTATAGCCCAAAATCACAAATCACAAATTTGCCTCAGGGGGCTTTACAATCCGTACAGGATACGACACCCTCTGTCCTTTACAGTGCGAAACTCTCATAGGATAAGGAAAAACTTAACCAAAAAAAAAACCTTTTAACAGGGAAAAAATGTAAGAAACCTCAGGAAGAGCAACAGAGGAGGGATCCCACTTCCAGGATACTCGGTCTGTGTTGCAAATCAGTGACATCATCCAAACAACAAATTTCTCCTCATCCGTCCTTTTAAGGTCGAGCACTGTGGGTCACAATCATTGTGTCCCATTTTATAGTGTGTACTATATCCTTCTGCTCTGCAGGTTTCAGTTGGTGCCTAATAATGCAGCACAACTGCCTGTAGTGCATATTTCTATTAACATGAATATTCTGCATTTTACTGCTTTGCATCTGTGTTTTTTATAGGGCTGCCACCTCTCAGTCGATTAGTCGACTAATCGGTTGTTTTGGTCTCAAGTCGACTACGATTTCTTTAGTTGGTTAGTCGACTTAAGCTAATTTCACACTACATGACTGACCGGCAAAACTACGTTTGTCAAAAAAACACACGAGAAATACACGGTAAATGACGTGAAACCATACGTGAGACACATTGCTGATGTTGTTGTTGGCACGTGTTCACAGGACAGCCTGTTTCCACAATCTTTTTACTATTTAGTCCTCTAAGTGCAACAACAACTTTGGTCCGTGTTGCACATGCGTCACATAGAGTAAGTTCCTATTAGGCTCGTTGGAGATGAACTGCGCCTCGCCTGGAAAGTAGACGAGATCAGACGGCAGCAGCAGGGCGGGGACTAATAGCTGCTGTCAAGTCGGACAGTTTCCAGCAGCCTTTAAAGAATTTACAGGAAGTCATAGTAAAAGTGACTTCCTGTTAGATCCGATCTGTAGGCTACTGGTAGTTCTCAGATCACATTGGGATTTATTTATATTTGTTTGTAAACATATGTGTAAATGTGCGTCTATCTGGCGTTGGATCCTATCCTTTATTTTTTTATGTCCGCTTTGTAAAGCACATTGTAATGAACACTCGTTTTGATAAGTGTTTATTAATAACCTTCATTACGGAAGGAGGTATTGTTTTCACCGGCGTTGGTTTGTGTGTTTGTTTTTATGTCTGTCAGTCTGTTATCAGGATTACTCCAAAAGTGCGTGATGGATTTGAATGACATTTTTTGGAGGGGTGGGGTGTAGCACAATGAACAATTCATAAGATTTTGGTGGCGATCCGGATCATGATCAAGATTCAGGATTTTTTTTAGAATTCCGATCAGCCTGAGCATTAAGACCACAGGGTATAACACATGCACAGTGTAGCTGATGACGCATTGATGACGCGTGACCCCGCCTTCTTCCTTTTTGTGGGAGCAGAGAGATACGTGTGTGGATGTGTGGCGAGACATCGAGCTGCGGCAGCTGCTGGCCGTCCGCGGTGAAAAAGAAAAAAGCGGTAGATGACAAGATGAGAGACAACGTAGTGTAACGTTATACAGACATAACAAGGCTGCTGAATGAGAGAGGCATCCGCCGATACGTTACACGGAAACACACCGTGTTAATAATAAGCCAATGGCGATTTTTCTCTGGTCTGGGGTTTTTTGTCGGGGAGCTCCAAAAACTGTCGGGGAGCAGTAAATCAGGGCTAAAGTTGTTAAGTGTGAACTAGACATAATCGGTCGTCTTGGTCTCAGTCGACTAAGATTAATTTAGTCGGTTCATTTTTTATGCTTTTCTCATGCTGAATGACTTATTTCCAAGAAACTTGTGAGCACATCTCTGTAAACACCAGATCTAAAGTGGTGCTTTAGTGTGATTCCTTTTACAGATCTGTCCATTAAATTAACTAATCGATTAGTCGACAAAATTGTAACAAACGTTTATGATACTTATACGTTTTGTTCAGCAAGATAATCTCCACTAATGAACAACACTTTATGATTTTTGAAATGTAAATGTAATCGGCAGAAGTAAAAAGCTAACGTTAGGCTGTGAACGAACTTCACCACGGTCACATGAGCGATGATACACAACGAGGCTGTAAAGGAGGACGAGTCGGCCTGATGGCGTTATGTATTATTATATTTAGCCACTTGTTAGCAACCGACTTTTTTAAGACACATAAAAGCTTCAAAATTCACAAGTGGGATATTTATTGATGTATTTTATATCGTAGAACAAAACGTTTAAATCTCTTCAGCTCGTGTTGACTACAGACCTTATTTCAGACATCTAAGTAAAAACACATCAACTTCCAGACGAGGGAACAGGAAGTGCTAAAATGCTAACTCATTTCCGGGTTTTAGGACTCATTCCTGTATCACTCTATTTATAAAGAGCAAGGAGATGAAGAGTACATTTCTGTTTATAATTTATTCTTAACTCTGTTCACAGGGGCAGCAGAGCCCTACATCTCCATCGTCGATATCACGAAGGTCGGGGTGCAGCTGAAGTGTGACATTCGAGGTGCGTTCCCACAGCTGAAGCTACAGTGGCGGGACAGTGATGGAAACGTCCTTCCTGCTGATGAGCCACGGGTCTCAGAGAGAGGTCTCCGCTACGAAGTCACCCTCCAAATCATTGTGAACCGGACCGCGACCAACCGATTCAGCTGTGTAGTCAAACAGGAGGACATCGGCCACATGGTTGATGCCAACTTCACTGTTCCTGGTGAGACTCATCCCAGTGTTTTTATCTGCAGATAATTTAAGATGTTCTTATATGTCATTTTAATCTTCATAGGTAGGTTATAACTACAATTAAAAAACAGTTACATTCTGAGAGTCACACTTGGTTTTTGTAATGTGTTCCAGAGAAACTGTTCGAGGACGTGTCCTGCAAAGGGGACGTCACAGGATGGATAGGTGGATTTTTTTTGGGAGCTTTCATCATTCTTGCAGTTCAAGCTCTGCTCGTAGCTGCTAAGCTCATCACAATACACCGTTATAAAGGTAAGTTTATATAATAGATTGTTTTAACATATATAATGTGCAGACATCAACATAACAGATACTCAACAGCAACCACCTCATGTCAAGAATCTGTAGTCTTTTCAGATAAAACATTTATCATGTTAGTATTTAAGAAATCCACTGAGACCTAATTTCTTTATGAGGCCTCTGGTTCTCGTTCTGATGTTTAAAAAGCAGTGGCGGCCTAAAGGTGAAGGCCCAGACACACCAACCCGACCTTAAAGAACTAGCGGCGATGAAGGCCGACTGTTGCGTCGCCTCACGTCACCTTTGTCTCGGCCGAGAAGTTGCACTCGAACACACCGCAAAGACTACAGCTGACGGCAGTTAGCACTTACGTTCTCCACACCGGCAGGCGGCGGTAGTCTGTATTCATCATTCAAAAAGGGAAACAGGAAGACCGAGGACGGTGGCTATACAAGCCGTTGTTATGATACGTACATGAAACAAAGCGGCGTTCCGTCACCACTCTCACTCACCACTTAGCTTCATTCCAGATGTTCATGTCTCATGTGAAAGTATCCGTGTGTTGGAATGATCAGATGAGATGAAGATGAAAAATGAGAAGAGCCTTCTGTGTGACTTTACTCTTTGGCTCGCTTTCCTCACGTCCGTTTCTCTGTCAATCAGAGTGATTTCTCTCACCGACGGGCTCTGCTGCCGATTCAACATGCTGAATCGGCCAAAAAAACTCCGACTGGGGCAGACTAGAGCCGACGGTGCACCACAAAAACTAGACCGACAGACGCTCACCGACGGCACCAAACTGTCCGACGGCTCAGTCAGGACCTTAGAGAAGCGAGCTTTTGGCCGGGAGGTCTTTGGTTCAGACCCCGGACCAGCAGAATAAATCTGCCCCTCCCTCATTACCACCACTGAGACATGGCCGTAGCCAGCTAGGGGGTCACTGAGATCATTTATTATTTATTTATTATAGCTTTATTCACAACTTCTCAGAGAACACAGATACAGTATGTGGAACATGTTTTGATTGAGCAGAAATTTTGCTGAAACAAATACAGTCTGAGCTATTAACCCTCTGAGACCCGCGTGATCCCGACTGACTTTACTGTCTTTCAGAGGCTGTAGCAGGTTCAGTTTGAAGAGGTACAGATATCATGAAAATCTAAGGAATCCATTGGTACCAACCATGTCATACTAGCTTGCTCGTGAAGGAGGATAAATAACGTTCCAAATTTGGGGAAAATTTTGGCAAGGAAAAACTGTCATGGTCATTTTCAAGGGTGTCGTTTGACCTCTGACCTCCAGATATGTGAATGAAAATGGGTTCTATGGGTTCTATGGGTACCCACATCACATGCAGTTTTGTCATGCAGTATAAATGTGTTATTGTCTCCTATTCTAAAATGGTTTATTTGAATATTTCTGCATACTGGGGTCCCTGACAGTCTTAAATTACATAAATTGGGTCTCACTGTAAAGCTGAGACTCTTGTGGAACCAATGCGCCCAACTGTATTCATGTGTGATGATGTTAGTCCCCATAGGAGACATTTCATTGTAGTGAGACCATTTCTTGAAACGTGACCTCACTGTATAAAATGACCTGTGGTGACCTCTAGGATAATCACAGCCTCATGAAACTTTACAGCCACAAAACTAGAGACCTAGAGCATTCAGAGGATGGATGGCTTTCCTAGCTAGATTGACAATAAGGAGGTTTCTGAGCAGTTTACACAACACAAGTTCTCGCCATCCAATCGCTGAAAAATGCAATCCTTGCAGAAATCTCCAAATGTCAAAAGTTTTTCATCCCAAATCACAGCATGGCTTTTTCTTTGTGTTCCTCAAGGTCTTGATGTCTTAATGTGGTATTTTGGAGGGATTATTGATTATTTAATGTTGCTATGGATAACAGACCGTTGCTATGGGCGCAGTTGTAATGTCGGCCTCCGGAGGACCATTTTTGAGTCAAATTATTGATTTCTAAAGGAAGTAGTCGTGTAATAAGCAGGATAATGTACAGCTAGTGGTTCATTGTTGTGAAATAAACCCTGATAGGGCGATGAGAGACACTGTGCGAAGTGTTTATTTCACACAATGACCGGCTCGCTGTACATTATCTCTTACTTGTTGAAGGGAACCTGAGATCCAAGATTCTCATTGCCAAAGACTGCTTTGTTGTAAATATTGTACATATGATAAAGAAACGTGACTTCATGTAATATATATATATATATATATATATATATATTCTTTTTTATTTCCTGCAGATTCTTGTGAGAAGACAAAGTGTTCATGTGACGACAATCCAGAGAAGCCACTTAATGCACCACCTGTAAATGGAAGTGAGTGTGTGAGTGTGTGAGTGAGTGAGTGAGTGTGTGAGTGAGTGTGTGAGTGAGTGAGTGTGTGAGTGAGTGAGTGAGTGTGTGAGTGAGTGTGTGAGTGAGTGAGTGAGTGAGTGAGTGAGTGAGTGAGTGAGTGAGTGAGTGAGTGTGTGAGTGAGTGTGTGAGTGAGTGAGTGAGTGAGTGAGTGTGTGAGTGAGTGTGTGAGTGAGTGAGTGTGTGAGTGAGTGAGTGAGTGTGTGAGTGAGTGAGTGAGTGTGTGAGTGAGTGTGTGAGTGAGTGAGTGTGTGAGTGAGTGAGTGAATCTAATATAAGATCTTTGAGGTTTTCTAGTTTCATATGGTACCAGTACTTCACTCTAACTTTAAAACTGAGCCCACTACAATCTTAAAATCACAAGTTGCGTTAATGAGTTAAAGAAATTAGTGGCATTAAAACAAATGTGTGCTAGCGCGTTGTCACTCCAGTGGAGCTGCTCAGTGGCCAGCAGATCAGACTGGTTGTACTGGGCAGCTTCCTGGTGTGAATGTGGTCAGAGCGTTCCTGAAAAAGAGAGGCTCCCTCTCAGTGAAACATCCCTGAATAATAATAATAATAAAAAAACAATAATAAATAAATAGGTCCATTAACTGTCCATTAAATGAATAGTTCAACATTTTGATTCAGCAACATGTTAAATTATTGTTTCTTTAAACAGAGCTCTGAATATCATCAATGTAGCCACAAGTAAACTTTTAAATGTAGGCTAACACATTTTACAGGTCTGCAAATGTCACGGTAATTAGGTGATAATTAGCAAATAACCTATTTTAAATTATTATTTATTTACCCTCACTCTAAATGGCCTGTAGGTGTGAATGTGAGTGTGAATGGTTGTCTGTCTCTATGTGTCAGCCCTGTGATAGTCTGGTACCCGTCCAAGGTCTACCCGCCTTCCTCCAACGTCAGCTGGGATCGGCTCCAGCCCCCCTGAACAGGACAAGCTAATACAGATAATGGACATATCTAAAGCTGCTTCATATCTGATGCCAAAACAGGAGCTCTGAATATTCAGGCGAGCTGTTCCACCAGCAGATCTCAGGCTTTCATTACAATAATAGTAATGTAACTTGTATTAATCACGTTGTGCCTTAAAACATCAGCAAAAACATGCAGCTTGTGAAATGAGGTTGATGTTGTTTTCTCTTCCTCTAAATTCATTAAAGGTTGAGCATCAGGACCTTAGTCTGATAAAGACGACTGTAATTCATAGTTTTCACGTGACGTCGCGGTCCTCTGGGAACGCCGACCTGGAGGGCAAAACAAAGCTGCCCTCCGCTGTCCGCCAACGACACCTCAGCTTCTACAACTCTGTTAGCCAAAATGTCAGATAGTTGTTGTTCAATTTGATGCACAAACCAAAGAGAAGTCAAGCCTGGGCTGTGTTCCTACAGTCCCATCTCGGAACGAAATCCCAGAGGGGAGGATTGTGAATTTGTGCAGTTAAGTGAGTCGTGCCGCCGTCGCTGGCGAGAGACACACTAGCGGACTACACTGACTGAAAGTGAACACCCGTGCAACCAACGACTACGACCACGCTAGCCGTCTCTCCTGTCTCCATGGTCAAACCAGCTCATTTCATTTAAATCGTTTTCCAGACATTGCTTCGTGAGCGACGTTACTGCGTCTGCTCTGCCTGCGTCTGTCTCCAACTGTAGCGGCGGCTGGTTTAACCACCGAGATGCGAGTGACCGTTAGCTTGACCGCAGTAACCAACGATCATTTCTTGTCCTTCACCTCTCAAACTAAAGATAAACAGATAACTGTAAAAAAATGAACTAAAATGAGCAGTGGTGAAAGTTATTATATTCTGTTATGATCAAGGAGTTGATAAGCTAGCGTGCTAGCTAGTTGAAGTTGAAAACGGTGTTTTCCCTCCAGGCTCTGTGCCAGTCACGTCACTGAAAACTATGAAGAGCCCAGATGAGAAGAGAAACAAACATCTGAGATTGTTATAAAGGTCAAGACTCGTAGCTGAAGGAGCAGAGATTGAACCTCTGTCGTCCCTTGATGCCAAAGAGAAGGTGGAGATATAATCACACTGGTTTTAGTTCTTATAAAGATAACTCTGAGCTAAAGCTTAAAGCTAACAGAACAATATTTATCGCTTGGGTGAATGTTTAATAAGTTCAAATGAAATGTTACTTTTGTGTTTGAGAGAATTTGTTTTAGAAAAGTTGTTTATGTCTGCCAAGTGCAATCCTGATGGTTCACTACTGTAGAGATGTGCAATATGTTGCTCGGGCGTCTCGTCGCCTGTCCGTGTCCGCCGGTCTTCAGCAGGGTTAGAAATAAGCAGAAAAGGCCTTTGGTTGTGTGGAGTGGCCCTACCTATATGCAGTACGAGAAAAATATGAATGTGGAACAGGGTTTGTCTCATTGGTTAAGATATTAAACAACAATCCCAGAGCTAGAATCCTTACTAATCAGACAGTTTCAGATGCATTTGACCTGTACAGGTGTTCTAGGCAGGGATGTGCTCTGCAGCCCTGCTGTTTGCCGTAACAATTAGCACACACTGAGATTTTTGGTTACAACACAGAATATACTTCAATATACGTGGATGATATTTTGATGTACATAACAAGGCCACTGACTTCTATTCCTCTCTTACTGGAGACGATTGACCTATTGACCCAAGCGTGCTCCAACAGCTCCAACAGATTCCTCTCAAGCTGGCTTTGGAAAAATGTACATATTTGGGGGTAGAGATCATGAAGACGTATAACTCCCTATTTGAAGCAAATTTTATGGCTATAAGACAAGTTTAAGACCAAATTAGAGTTTTGGAAAACTCTTCCAATTTCCTTGAAAGGCAGAGTGAACACAGTGGAAATGTGTCTCCCTCAATTGTTACACCTCTTTCAAAACGTACCTTTATATCTTACTAAAAGCTTATTTTTTTTTAAACTGGACTCTATAGTTCTTCCATTTATCTGGAACTATAAATCCCATAGGATTAAGAAAGGTCATCTGTGCAAGCATAAGGCGATTTTATGCGTTATTATTGGGCTGCAAACATTCGCTGTGTGTTTCCTGTTGGTTGGATATGGAGCCAGACGACTCTACTCAGCTCACTTGGTGCTATCATAATGTCTCCCATTCGTCTCAAAAAATCATGTTATGATTACAATCCCATTATTCATAGTACCATTCAAAGTTGGGAACAAGTAGCTGAACATTTAAACTTGGAGCGCTATCCTTTATCCGTCTTTTGCTCCTTCAGCTGGATGGAGGCTTTGACTGAGGGGTAGTGTTGGAGATTTATACATTCCAGGTATGTTTGCATCCTTTCGGCCGCTTCAGGAGAAATATGGGCTCTCAAAGACAGACTTCTTTAGATATCTTTTATCTTTTTTAGAGACTTTGTGAAGACCCATGTTTACCTGATTTGTGTGCCTTACTCCGTTTGTATGTGGGTTTATTTTGTATTTGTATTATTTATGTTTTTGTGTGTTCACTTGTCTCTTTTTCGTCTTGTTTTGCCTTTAGTTGCTGGTATCGTTTGTGTTTTGTTGTTAAATATCTGAAATTATGCACTTGACAGAAGTCTGTATTACTGATGTGATCCTAATAAAAATATGTGGAAATCAAAAAGAAAAATTGTTCCTGAAATTGTGTGCTAGAGAATATAGAATATAGTCTTCTGGTATTCCCATCAGTGCAGGTTAAATGGAGCCATGTTGTATCTGCCCTGTTACATGTAAATAATAAGGTAAAATCCTGTCTCCTATTTTGTTCAGTGCATTAATACATTTCTAAAACTACTTTCCTATCAAACATGCTGCAGATGATGTGTCACTGCGCTATGAGACTGTACTCTTTGTTAGCTGCACAAGCCACTTTGCGGTAGCCTCACATCTAGTAGATGATTTCCCTCCTTTTAACACATCTCTGATCATCTGTAAAAAGCTAAGTGATGTCAGAAATGGACACAGGTGTTATAATGTTACTTGGGTTGTGAACGTGCCTGTAGATGACAGTGGTGCAGCTACAGTTCATATCTTAAACTAACAGTATTGTTTTAAATTCAGCTTCAAAACTGATCAAAATCCTCCTCAGTTAATAGGCTATTGAGCCCATTCATTTTCACATTGGACTGGAAATGGGATGGATCAGGAATTACTTATTTGGGTATAACATTTACGTCACACTTTACAGGTCTACTACGACTGATTAGCAATTACTTTGTCTTTGTAATTAGAAATCATAAGTGAATGGTCACATGAGGTTTGCCTGCAGTGAATGCTGACACATATGACCTAGTTATGATGGCATAGCCACATGTCTGCTGTAACTGGTGGGTTATGGTATCATTTTCTATCTGTATGGTGCTCTGGTAGGAAGGTACACCGGACATGTTGCACGGACGGACTGTAATACCTTTTGCTGTGTATTGGGGAATGTAGTGATGCTTGATTTAAAAGTTATATAAATGTAAGGAAGCGTAAAGCACAGTAAATAACTTTTTAAAATGCAACTTTATAGTTTTAAACAGTTTTTATAACATGAAATGCACTTAACAATAACTTTAAACTTTAACAACAAAACCTTTAAATCTATAAACCAATGTAGCAATAAAGAGGAAGTCAAAATATGTTAAAAATCAGATTTTAACTGTCTCATAGGAAAGTCAATACCTGAGTTTATGTATATAAAGTAGTGGTTAAGTTATGCCAAATGACAAAGTATTTATTTCTTTAGACATATTTTTCTTGCAATTATACACTTTTAAATAGATTAATAACAGTATTTTTATGTTCTTGACAGTGATATATCGGTATAACAAACATTTTTTGTATAATTACAGAAAATCCTGCTGCTTTTATCAGTAAAGAATACTTTATTTTTATGATTAGTTTTGTTAAAATTAGCATTCAAAAGCTGTTAAAAAAAACGATATTTAATGTATTCCATTTATACGGATTTGTTTTGTTAAAACACATTTCAATAAATAGTTAATTACTGGAATCTTTTCTGTTATTTTGAAATTCAGAGAAAAAATGTAAAATTCTTGAGAAAAACTGTAAAAAAAAGTTTTGTTGTTTTTTACAGTGTGTGTATAAAGATGAGCTATGGAAACAGTTGAATGGGGGAAACACAGACTGTCTTGTTGTCATTCATCTGCTGTGTTTTGTACATTTAATCATGTCCTCAATAAAAAAGTATATTAATGTTAACTGATATTAATTGTTAACTGTAATTTCCGGCAGTGTTATCTGACAGAAACGTCCAAAACTCACTAACATTTTGACGTTTTTTACGTTTTATTCAAACTTTGATAAAAGAAACAGACTACATACAAACACACTTCTAATACTACAACATGTTTCTTGGCTGCTGGACAGTTTCTTGATGAATCGTCCACATTGATCATCATGATATTAAAGTTGTTTCATAACTCTTTAAGCTGCTGATCACTTGAACTACATTTGGGACTCTCTTTTAAAGACAAGCGCTCCATCTGCCATCAGAGGAGTTGTTGAGATGGAAGCTCATTTCAGTCAATAGACACATTTCCATCTTTTAATGTTGGTGTATTAGCAGTTAAATATAACCAGCTTCTCGGGTAACTTAAAGGTTCCTCTATTCAGAAACGTCTTTCTTTTTGTTGCTACTCTTGGATGTTTGAGCTTCACTGTGCAGTCTTCATCTGCTCATGCTCATGTTAAATCTGACGTGTACGTTGAAGCAAGAGTTTGTGAGATAACAATATCTAGGAGGTCAGTCGTGATCCAGTATGTGAAGTAATGTAGGGGAGACCGGGGTTGGTTTGAACACAGCTATGTTCTGGCCCTCTGAAGGTCACAGAAACAAAACCAGAACATCAACATGTTCGCTTCCTTGAGCTGCACTCATCTACTCTGTCAACACATCTGAAAGCCACGACTCTTTTGATGAGGGTAACATTTAAGTTTTATAGACCCTTTTAGTGTCGACATCACGATGAGGTCACGGTGTTAGCGGGAGGCTAAACAAAGGAAAGACTGGAGGCTAACACTAGCAGTGGGCTAAAGTTACACATCTAAAATGTCATCTTGCTGTGTTGTTGGCTGCCAGAATCCAGATATCACAGACATTTGAGATGACAAACTGTGATTCGAGGCTCTAGAGAGCTACAATATCAGAGAAACGTTTCAGAGACGGAGAGTAAACGTTGTTAATATTTAGCCTTCTGCTAACCGTAGCCGTGAGCCGTTGGCTGCTGTTAGCAGAAGGCTAAACCATTAGCACCATTTACTCTCCAATCTCTGTAGCTTCTAACAGACTCGATGGAGATCAGCCAGGCCTGCGCAGAATCGATCACCACGCAATGCATGCCGGTTAGATTTGTGTCCGACTTGCTCTGACGTCGTGCACACGTGGGCAACGATAACCTCACGAGATCGAGGCGGCCGCAGTTTTTAGAGCCAGGCGCCGCAGTTTCTCTCCACCGACTGCAAGACCCAGGGCATGATGGGAAACAGCTGGCTGTCGCCTGATCAAAGAGCTGATTGGCTCTTAGTTTTGACAGCAAACACCAGGTGTTGTAGAAAGTCACAACTCTCTGTGTAATTGTGATATTTAACGCTAGATTGTAGTTTATTAGTCTCATGTTGTTCAATGAAGGTTTCATCTGTTAACAAACATCTTGTGTGGTTAATAATAATAATTATTATAATAATGAAGGTTATCTAATTATAACACTTATCATCATTATGTGCTTTACAAGGTGGACATAAAAATAATAAAGGATAGAATTCAAAGACAGACACACGCACATTTCCACATATATTTACAAACAAATATAAATAAATCCCAACGTGATCTGAAAACTACAAGTGGCCTACAGATCAGCTCTAACAGGAAGTAGCTTTTCCTGTGACTTCCTGTGAATTCTTTGAAGGCTGCTGCAAACTGTCCAACTTGACCACAGCTTCTTGTCACCTCCCCCCTGCTGCTGCTGCTGCTGCTGCTGCTCCACCCTGCTGCTGCTGCTCCACCCTGCTGCTGCTCCACCCTGCTGCTGCTGCTCCACCCTGCTGCTGCTGCTGCTGCTCCACCCCCCTGCTGCTGCTGCTGCTGCTGCTCCACCCTGCTGCTGCTGCTGCTGCTGCTGCTCCACCCTGCTGCTGCTGCTGCTCCACCCCCCTGCTGCTGCTGCTGCTGCTGCTGCTGCTGCTCCACCCTGCTGCTGCTGCTGCTGCTGCTGCTCCACCCTGCTGCTGCTGCTGCTCCACCCCCCTGCTGCTGCTGCTGCTGCTGCTGCTGCTCCACCCTGCTGCTGCTGCTCCACCCTGCTGCTGCTGCTGCTCCACCCTGCTGCTGCTGCTCCACCCTGCTGCTGCTGCTGCTGCTCCACCCTGCTGCTGCTGCTCCACCCTGCTGCTGCTGCTGCTGCTCCACCCTGCTGCTGCTGCTGCTGCTCCACCCCCCTGCTGCTGCTGCTGCTCCACCCCCCTGCTGCTGCTGCTGCTGCTGCTCCACCCTGCTGCTGCTGCTGCTGCTCCACCCCCCTGCTGCTGCTGCTGCTGCTGCTCCACCCTGCTGCTGCTGCTGCTGCTGCTGTCTGATCTCAACGCAGTTCCTCTCCGAGCCTAAAGAAGGTTTCGGTTTTACAGGAATAGTTATTGATCCAAAGTTGTAGTTATTATTGTTAAATACTAACGTTTGAGTAGAGGACTTTATTACTTTGTAGTGTTCAATAGTTAAGGTTATCCACTGTCCGTTTATTTGGCGAGATAGTGACTTTTGTAACAGACAACAACAACAACACAGCCCTGTTAGCTAGTGTGTTAGCTAGTGTGTTAGCTGCTTCCTGTTAGCATCAGCTGATCATGTCTGGTGTTGTTAGACTTCAGTTCTCATCTCTGGAGCTTCTGTCTCTGTGTTTCTGTCTGCTGTCTGCTGGAACAACACGAGGAGATCAACACGGTGAGTACACTAACATTCAATCACTACCTAGTTAGTTTATCAATGCTCAGTTAACCAGAGGACTTGTGTGTCTGTCACCTTTATAATAGTGAAGACAACGTTAACTAATTAGCTCGATCTCGGGTGAGGAGAGTTTGGTCCTGACCAGTGGATGTAAAAAGACTTATTGCTGTCATGAAAGTGCGTGTGTCTGAGGCTGTGACATCTGCTGCAATGTAGATATGATTGTGATCCACGACTATTAGAGTTGTGTCATATAACTCGCGTGGTTTGCGCTGGAGACAGAGCTCTGGGGACAAAGAGGGACACGTTGTTATTGACGAGCTCCTGGAGGACTGATATTCAGACTGACTCTAAACACAGTCGACTATTAGGAGGACCGTCTACACCTGCCTTGATTCATGCGATGAAGGCTGTTTTTGTAACCAATATTATTGAAAAAATCAACAATCAACTCCCACTTTTACTCAGAATCAAAAAATAACGAATGAATAAATAAAATAAAAATAAAAATCTGGCCAGAAAATGTTTAAGTTTTGCTGCAGCTTTAGTCTCTAAATTTAGTTGTGCACAACTACAGTTCTTATTTTAGCTCAGTCCAAAAGTCATTTTAGAGGTGGTCTTCCCAATCCCAAATGATGGAAAGATCTTACTGGAGGAATTGTAGAAATGAAATCCAAGACCAGCTCAGGCCTGAAGTCCAGAATCCAGATCTGTAGTCCACCGGCCACGGTCGCTCCTCGCTGTACAAATCTATGTAGAATGGAAACGCTCCTCTCCTCCTTCACACCACCACACCTCTCTCACCGCCCGGGCTCCTTCAACACATAAAGGTTTTCAGGCACCACGTTGAGAAATCCCCAGGTCTGGATCTTATTTTCCTTTTCTTACAGACAGCTAACGTATCGTCTTTCTCCCTCGACACCAAGCGTTCACCAACTGCTGTAAAATGTTGAAAATAAATGACTCCAATAAAACAAAGTGGCTTAGCCTGGACTATCTGTGTCTGATTAGGTAGTGAAATAGAAAACTCAGAAGTCAATTAAACACTTAACACATTTCCTCCAAACTTAAATTCAAGTCAGCTTGTGTAATTATGCTACTTGTCACATTTTGATGACCAATGTTGATGAAAAACTTTAGATGGGTTACATGTGCACCTAAGGTTTCCTGTGCACTGAAGGTTTTTTTGAGAGTCTCCTGGGGGGTTTCCTGTGTGCACCGAAGGTTTCCTGAAGGTTTCCTGTGTGCACTGAGGGTTTCCTGAAGGTTTCCTGAAGGTTTCCTGTGTGCACTGAGGGGTTCCTGTTCCTTATGAAGAGGAATGTGTTTCTGTCATGTTGACTCTTTCATGACTCACGTGACAACATGAAGAGGTTCAAAACATTTTACTCTGTCAGTATGAAGTCAGATGTAAAGGGACACTCCAGGCAGGTTGGCTGGTGTTTGCTAACATGGAAGCAAAGAGTAGGAAGCAGCTGTGATGTAAAGGTGTGAAAGAAAAGTTGATCTTTGAGTGTGTGTCAGATTGCAGTGCAGCAATTCAGAAGCGGCTCCAAACCATCTGAAAATGTCTCTTCAATGAAAGTGAGATTTTTCTTTCAGTGTGCCATTAAAAGGTTTATAAACGTAGATTTCATGTCAAGGTCAAACTCAGAGGTCATAGACTTCACCTGTGATGACATCACTGTAGTCATAATCAGAATAAGTCAGAATTGTTCTGTAAGACTTAAAACATTTAGAATAAACACACAAAACACTGATGTTGAAGTTAAAGACTATAATTACAATTAGGAGACATAATACATTAAAACAAGACACCAGAAGTCAGAGAGCAATGTCTCCTCGAAGGAAGACATTTCTAAGGTTATATACTTTTCTCCAAGACAAAGAAAACCTTTTCCATTGGAAATAATTAATAATATTCAAACATGCGATAGAAGAATAGTCTGATCTTCTGACCCCTCAGGCTAAAAGCTGTCAAAAAACAAAACAACTGTCTTAAAGTGACTCATCAAGGCAAGGCAAGATAAGGCAGCTTTATTTGTATAGCACATTTCAACAACAGGGCAATCCAAAGTGCTTTACAGAAACATTCAAGAACATTGCGACAAAGTGCAAAAGAACATTAAGAAATAATTAAAACAGTTATAAAAACATCAAAACATTAAAGATTAGAAAAATAAAAACAAGTTAAAAAATAAAAGCTAGGATAGAGGCTAAAATAGAGTATAACACACAAGAGTAAAAGCTCTAGTGCAGTATAAGATCATTATCTGGTTTAATGAAAGGCAGCCGCGAACAGGAACGTTTTAAGCTTTGATTTAAAAGAAGTGAGAGTTGGAGCGGTCCTGCAGGTTTCTGGGAGCTTGTTCCAAATATTTGGTGCATAAAAACTGAACGTTGCTTCTTCTGCATGTTTAGTTGTGACTCTGGGGACACTAAGCAGACCTGATCCAGATGACCTGAGAGGTCTGGATGGTTCATAACACAGCAGAAGATCAGAAATATATTTTGGCCCTAAACCATTTAGTGCTTTGTAAACCAGCAGCAGTATTTTGAAATCAGTTTTCTGAGAGACAGGGAGCCAGTGTAGAGACCTCTGAACTGGACTGATATGATCCACTTCCTTGGTCTTAGTGAGGACTCTAGCAGCAGCGTTCTGAATCAGCTGCAGCTGTCTGATCCATTTTTTAGGAAGACCAGTAAAGACGCCGTTACAGAAATCAAGTCGGCTGAAGATAAATGCATGGACTAGTTTTTCCAAATCCTGCTGAGACATCAGTCCTCTAATTCTTGCTCTATTCTTCAGGTGATAGAAGGCTGTCCTTGTAATTGTCTTAATATGGCTGTCATCAGGTATTTTATAAATGTTAGCTTAAATATACTTAAATTATATCAACATGACAAATATCCATAAATAATCTGACTAACTAACATGCTTATAAACTGGTGCTTCAGAGTTATTGAGGTGACATGTAAATGTGTTTTCTGCTTTAACCTTAACTTTCTCTATTCAAACATAATGATTAAAATGTGTTTCTTCTTTTAGGTGTCGTCAAAGTGTTTGCAGCAGAAGGAAGTGATGTCATCTTACCCTGTTCCCTCAGCACCAAGGAGAACATTCAGTCAAATGTGTTTGACTGGAAGAAAGATGGTCAGAAGGATGAACGCGAGGTGTTCCTGTATGATGCAGGCGTTCATTACAACAACGGCCGAGGAGGTCAGAGCGAGATGTTCAAAGGTCGAGTCTCACATTTTCAAGATCAACTGGAGTACGGCAACGCCTCCATAACCATCAGAAATACGAGGGTGACCGACCGTGGAAACTACACCTGTCATTTTCCACATCTTCAGCCACCTCAGACATTCTACATTGAGCTTGTTGTTGGTGAGTACTCTCATAAAACAGTTGAAGCGGCAGTAGGCAGTATATTTTTGGCATCATTGGGCAAAAATTCCTTAGTAACCTTTCAGCATATTGTAATTCAAGTGTTCTGAGAGAAAACTAGACTTCTGCTCCTCCTCATGGCTCTGTTTTCAGGCTTTAGAACATCTAGCCCGTGACGGGAGACTTTGACCAATCACAGATCATTTCAGAGAGAGAGCGTTCCTATTGGCTGTGCTCCGGTCATGTGAGCAGGACTTGGCGTTCCTTCACCAGATTTCACAATCTTTCTCCTTTTACAGCTAAACCGTGCACTAGAAGATGATTCTGAAAACATCTGAGGAGAGAAATAGGCATTAACGTAACATAATATTGATTCATATTTGATCAGCGCTGCCTAGTTTGACCGTTTGGTCGGAGTTCAGAGTGATTGACAGCCGGCTCTCATAGACAGCAGATGGACAGCAGACCACAGATCAGCTCTCACTGCTTGTTTTCCTCCGGCCTGTGAAACCTTGCAGATGCCGTTAGGAGCACCGGAGGACACAGAGGAACATGATTTTTGCAGGTTACCTGTTTCATGCACTACTGTCATGATATAGCGACCGCTTTATAATAATAACATTTTGTAATCAGATTTGCTTGAATCTTGCCTACTTCAGCTTTAAAGGATAGGTTCATAATCTTTCCAGTCTGTCTTAAAACAACACTCACACGCCCGTCTGAACACTACAACAGGTTTTGCTTTCTGTAATTGTTTGATTGGTTGAAAACAGACATGTCTTAGAGGAGTTAACAGACACTGTAGGATGTGTAATGAAGTATTAAAGGCTAACTTTGGTATTTTTCAACATGGATACTATTTTTCCATGTGTTTGTGTCTCAGGGCGCTTTCACCAGTCATAGCCCGTTTGTCTAGTCCGAATTAGGGATGTGCATTCCAAGCAAAAATACTTTTTGAAAATCACTGGGAATAAATCGATTATTATTCGGAACTCCTTCTAGTCCTACTTTCAGCTTTTGTTCCCTGCATGCGATGTTGATGATATCACACAGTCACAGTGTAAAAAATAGTTTCTTTTCTTTTAGATCGTGACCCACAGTTCTCGACCCTGAAGAACAAAAACGGGGAAACTGATGGTGAGTCACTGACAACCTGTGTGCTAAAGCTTTGTCTCCCTCGTGTATACATGATGAAATATATTTTCATATTTGAATTCAAGCAGGTGTAATGATATCGATGATGTCACTGATCTACATCTGCATTTTCTGACTGATCACTAAACGCTGGTGTAGTATCTGAGCTTAAGGGTTGTTCGTCACCCTGATGAAGCACATTGACGGTATTGTGTCAGCGTTTTGTGAATGATAACCAGACGCAGGGCGACAAAGTTTTAGCACACAGATCAGCGATGAGATCCATCAAGTCAATTTCATTTGTATAGCCCAAAATCACAAATCACAAATTTGCCTCAGGGGGCTTTACGATCTGTACAGGATACGACACCCTCTGTCCTTTACAGTGCGACACTCTCATAGGATAAGGAAAAACTTAACCAAAAAAAAAACCTTTTAACAGGGAAAAAATAAAAAATGTAAGAAACCTCAGGAAGAGCAACAGAGGAGGGATCCCACTTCCAGGATACTCGGTCTGTGTTGCAAATCAGTGACATCATCCAAACAACAGAATTGTTTGTCTGTCAGTCTGTTATCAGATTACTCCAAAAGTGCATGATGGATTTGAATGACATTTTTTGGAGGGGTGGGTGTGGCGCAATGAACAATTCATTAGATTTTGGTGGGGATCCGGATCATGATCCAGATTCAGGAATCTTTTTAAGAATTTCGATCAGCCTAAGCATTAAGACCACAGGGTATAACACATGTGCAGTGTAACTGATGACGCATTGATGACACGTGACCCCGCCTCCTTCTGAGAGCAGAGAGATACTGCTGTCCGTCCGTGGTGAGAAAGAAAAAAGCGGTAGATGACGGGATGAGAGACGACGTAGTGTAACGTTATACAGACATAACAAGGCTGCTGAATGAGAGAGGCATCCGCCGATACGTTACACGGAAACACACCGTGTTAATAACAAGACAACGCCAATTTTTCTCTGGTCTGGGTTTTTTGTCGGGGAGCTCCAAGAACTGTCGGGGAGCAGTAAATCAGGGCTAAAGTTGTTAAGTGTGAACTAGACATAATCGGTCGTCTTGGTCTCAGTCGACTAAGATTAATTTAGTCGGTTAGTCATTTTTTATACTTTTCTCATGCTGAATGACTTATTTCCAAGAAACTTGTGAGCACATCTCTGTAAACATCAGGGGCCTCATGTATAAACGGTGCGCACGTACTAAAATGTTGCGTACGCTGTGTTTCACGCTCACGCCGGGATGTATAAAAATCAACGTGACGTGAGAATGTGCGGACCATGCCGCAAACTCTAGACCAGTCGTGAGAATGTGCGGCCGTCCTCCAAACTCTGTCATCTGGCAGTGTCAAACTACAAAGTACTGAAACTCGCTAAATGTGTAAAAATTATTTTTCCACTCAACTTACTGAGCTTTGTTTATGATGTGGGATCAAAAAAAAAACCCACATATTTCTTAACTAGTTTGCGCATAATGTTTAACATCACAAACGCACAACAAAAACACATTTAAACTAATTTCCCAGAGATGACATGCCTTAACCACCGTGCCAAAAACAAAATTGCGTGCTGCACAATGTGGCAGACCACCGTGGTGAGCCTGTGTCCCCTGGAGCTACAGATGGATGAACCGGACCCTGGCACACCTAACAATGAGCCAAATGCAGCAGCTATACGGCGCCGTTTGGATGAGATACACAGAATGTAAAGCAACGAGGTGAGTTGAGACAAACATTTATTTTTCAACAAGGTCTTTTAATATATGACTTATCCCACCAAGAACCTCATTCATTCTTTTTAATTCGTTGCATATATATATATAGCTATATCTATATAGTTATATAGATATAGCTATATATATATATCCTTCATTGTATTGACAATCTCTCTCTGTGACTCCAGCACAGCGTATAGTATATATTTAGTGAGGACGCGGCCAGACCGGCGCCCCTCAGCAGCCGAGGCACGGGGCGCAGCTGACCGTGCGCCTTCGGAAGCCTTCGGGAGCCTTCGGATGCGCACGGTCAGCTGCTGTGGAGACGTTGCATTTGTTACTGGTTCCTGATGAAAGACCATCAAATAAAATATGTTTTCTAGCTTCCACCTCAGTAACAAACACTTCAATTTCACATAAATTCTTATTTTTGTTCCTTTTCCAGCGTGATTTGCCGTTGTTATTTGGACAATAGGTGACAGCATGGGGCGTGTTTATAGTCATTTGCATAGTTATTAATGGGAGGAGACAAGGCGGACCAAGTGGCACGTGCAGCTGCGCTCAATTTTACGTCAATTGGGATGTATAAAGGAAAGGTGCGCAGGAACAGGCGTACGCACGGTTTTATACATGTGAAAATTTCCGTGCGTACGTACTTTTCCAATTTTGTGAGTACGCCATCTTCCAGTGTGAAAGCTGCGCAGTCTTTTATACATGAGGCCCCAGGACATGACATTTTAAACATATTTATCTTCTTCCAGATTCTGTCTATTATCATGACAAACGCACACAAACACAAGTCCTCTGCAGAAGTCTAGACACGCCTTGAATTTATACACAAGTTTTTGAGCAATAAAACTCATTTTGAACTTATTTGAGTTTAAGATTTATAGAAAAAATTGTTTTGGAAAACACAAAAACAAAAATGCAAACCAACCAGGCAGTCTGTCTGTCTTATTAAAAAGTCATCCTAAAAACGAATACACCGTGGTTCAAATTTAGAAATAAATTAAATCATAAGCAGGTAGATCAATAATAAGATAAGAGAATATTAATGTTAATAAAAAGTCGACTAACACTCATACAATTTTGTCGACTAATGGATTAGTTAATTTAATGGACAGATCTGTAAAAAGAATCACATTAAAGCACCTCTTTAGATCAGGGGCCTCAAGCCTTGTCTCTTCCCATTAATAACTATGCAAATGACTATAAACACGCTCCATGCTGTCACTTATTGTCCAAATAACAACGGCAAATCACGCTGGAAAAGGAACAAAAATAAGAATTTGTGTGAAATTGAAATGTTTGTTACTGAGGTGGAAGCTAGAAAACATATTTTATTTGATGGTCTTTCATCAGGAACCAGTAACAAACGCAACGTCTCCACAGCAGCTGACCGTGCGCTCCCGAAGGCTCCCGAAGGCTTCCGAAGGCGCACGGTCAGCTGCGCCCCGTGCCCGAACTGCTGAGGGGCGCCGGTCTGGCCGCGTCCTCACTAAATATATACTATACGCTGTGCTGGAGTCACAGAGAGAGATTGTCAATACAATGAAGGATATATATATAGATATATCTATATATATATATATGCAACGAATTAAAAAGAACGAATTGCGTTCTTGGTGGGATAAGTCATATATTAAAAGACCTTGTTGGAAAATAAATGTTTGTCTCAACTCACCTCGTTGCTTTACATTCTGTGTATCTCATCTAAACGGAGCTGTATAGCTGCTGCATTTGGCTCATTGTTAGGTGTGCCAGGGTCCGGTTCATCCATCTGTAGCTCCAGTGGACACAGGCTCACCACGGTGGTCTGCCACATTGTGCAGCACGCAATTTTGTTTTTGGCACGGTGGTTAAGGCATGTCATCTCTGGGAAATTAGTTTAAATGTGTTTTTGTTGTGCGTTTGTGATGTTAAACATTATGCGCAAACTAGTTAAGAAATATGTGGGTTTTTTTTTTGATCCCACATCATAAATAAAGCTCAGTAAGTTGAGTGGAAAAATAATTTTTACACATTTAGCGAGCTTCAGTAGTTTGTAGTTTGACACTGCCAGATGACAGAGTTTGGAGGACGGCCGCACATTCTCACGACTGGTCTAGAGTTTGCGTCACGGTCCGCACATTCTCACGTCACGTAGATTTTTATACATCCCAGTGTGAGCGTGAAACACAGCGTACGCAACATTTTAGTACGTGTGCACCGTTTATACATGAGGCCCCAGATGTTTTTCTCTTGCTTACACACATTATACTACACACAGAGAGCTCCAGGGATGATGTGTTTTTGTAGGACAACCAGGAAGTTGTCATCTCCCTGGTTCCCTCCACTAAAAGCCAACGGGATTGTTCCATTGGGTTTTGGATTATTGCAGAAAGTATTCTCTGCGGCAAACAAACGTTTATGATACATGTTTTGTCCAGCAAGATAATCTCCACTAATGAACAACACTTTATGATTATTTAAATGTCAATGCAATCGCCAGAAGTAAAGAGCTAACGTTAGGCTATAAACGAACTTCACCACGGTCACATGAGCGATGATACACTACGAGGCTATAAAGGAGGACGAGTCGGCATGATGACGTTATGTAGTCTAATTCAGCCACTTGTTAGCAACCGACTTTTTTAAGACACGTAAAAGCTTCAAAATTCACCAGTGGGATATTTACTGATGTATTTTATATTGTAGAACAAAACGTTAAAATCTCGTCAGCTCGTGTTGACCACAGACCTTATTTCAGACTTACTTACTTACTTAGTCCTTGTTGCGCCTAGTGGCACATAGGGCAAGGACTAAGGATCTCCACTCATCTCTTTTGTTTGCTTTCTTCTCAATGCTGTTCCAGCTGTATCCTCCCGTCTTCATTTCTCCTTCGATGGTTCGCCTCCAGGTTGTTTTGTGCCTCCCTCTTTTGCGTTTTCCCTCTGGTGTTCAACACAATGCCACTTTTGTCATGTCATCAGATGGTTTCCTTAATACATGTCCAAGCCATCTCCATCTTCTTCTTATCAATATTGTTTCCATGTCCAAGCACCCTGTTGTTTGGTGTAGTTCATGGTTTGTGATCTTTCTAGGTCAGAATATCCTCATGATCTTTCTGAGGCGGGTATTGTGAAAGCTAGAAAGCTTGCCTATGTCTTTTTCAGTCATTCTCCAGCACTCAGCACCATATAGAAGTACTGATAGTACACAGCTGTTGTATAACTTTAACTTGGTGTTTTTAGTTATGTGTGTCGACTTCCAGATGTTTACAAGTCTTAGAAATGCTGCCCTTGCTTTTCCTAATCTGGCCATAATGTCTTGGTCAGCTCCACCATCTGATGTTACCCGGCTTCCGAGGTATGTGAAAGATGACGTACATGTCAGTTGTTGTTCATTTAGCTCTATGACAGGTGGTTCTTTCATGTTGAGGGGCATGACTTCTGTTTTCTTGATGTTGATCTTAAGTCCCAGCATGCTTGCATTCTTCTGTAGTCTAGATGTTTTGTCTTGCATGTGACTTGGTAGATGTGATAGGAGAGCAAGGTCATCAGCATAGTCTAAGTCCTCTAAGTTGGAAAAGAGGGTCCATCTGATGCCAGTGTTTGAGTTGTTTAGGGTTTTTCGCATTACCCAGTCCACAACTACAATGAACAACAGGGAAGACATCACACACCCCTGTCTCACTCCTGATTTAACAAGGAAGCTGGTGTCATTTGTGCATCCTACTATGCATCTGAAGTCAGTGTAGAACACTTTCACAAGTGATACTATCTTTGCTGGTATTCCATAATGTCAGAGAATTTTCCAAAGACTGTCCCTGTGGAGGCTATTAAATGCCTTCTCGAAATCAATGAAGTTGATGATGAGTTGTCTCTGCCACTCTGTACATTGCTCGATGATATTTCTTAATACAAAAATATGGTCATTGCAGCTTTTTCCTTTCCTAAATCCTGCCTGTTCTTTCCTCAGTATGTTGTCCACTGCTGTTTTCATTCTGTTCATCAATATTTTGCAGAATATTTTGCTTGGGATGGAAAGTAATGTAATTCCCCTCCAGTTGTTACAATTGGTTAGGTCTCCTTTCTTGGGTAGCTTGTTCCTTCTTGCCAAGTATTTGGGATGGTGTCATTTTGCCATATCTTCTCAAACAATGGATGTAGAATGTTAGCCGCAAGGGTTGGGTCGGTTTTAAATAGTTCTGCTGATAATTGGTCATTTCCTGGAGCTTTGTTGTTCTTATTTCAGACATCTAAGTAAAAACACATCGACTTTCAGACGAGGGAACAGGAAGTGCTAAAATGCTAACTCATTTCCGGGTTTTAGGACTCATTCCTGTATCACTCTATTTATAAAGAGCAAGGAGATGAAGAGTACATTTCTGTTTATAATTTATTCTTAACTCTGTTCACAGGGGCAGCAGAGCCCTACATCTCCATCGTCGATATCACGAAGGTCGGGGTGCAGCTGAAGTGTGACGTTCGAGGTGCGTTCCCACAGCCGAAGCTACAGTGGCGGGACAGTGATGGAAACGTCCTTCCTGCTGATGAGCCACGGGTCTCAGAGAGAGGACGCCGCTACGACGTCACCCTCCAAATCATTGTGAACCGGACCGCGACCAACCGCTTCAGCTGTGTAGTCAAACAGGAGGACATCGGCCACATGGTTGATGCCAACTTCACTGTTCCTGGTGAGACTCATCCCAGTGTTTTTATCTGCAGATAATTTAAGATGTTCTTATATGTCATTTTAATCTTCATAGGTAGGTTATAACTACAATTAAAAAACAGTTACATTCTGAGAGTCACACTTGGTTTTTGTAATGTGTTCCAGAGAAACTGTTCGAGGACGTGTCCTGCAAAGGGGACGTCACAGGATGGATAGGTGGATTTTTTTTGGGAGCTTTCATCATTCTTGCAGTTCAAGCTCTGCTCGTAGCTGCTAAGCTCATCACAATACACCGTTATAAAGGTAAGTTTATATAATAGATTGTTTTAACATATATAATGTGCAGACATCAACATAACAGATACTCAACAGCAACCACCTCATGTCAAGAATCTGTAGTCTTTTCAGATAAAACATTTATCATGTTAGTATTTAAGAAATCCACTGAGACCTAATTTCTTTATGAGGCCTCTGGTTCTCGTTCTGATGTTTAAAAAGCAGTGGCGGCCTAAAGGTGAAGGCCCAGACACACCAACCCGACCTTAAAGAACTAGCGGCGATGAAGGCCGACTGTTGCGTCGCCTCACGTCACCTTTGTCTCGGCCGAGAAGTTGCACTCGAACACACCGCAAAGACTACAGCTGACAGCAGTTAGCACTTACGTTCTCCACACCGGCAGGCAGCGGTAGTCTGTATTCATCATTCAAAAAGGGAAACAGGAAGACCGAGGACGGTGGCTATACAAGCCGTTGTTATGATACGTACATGAAACAAAGCGGCGTTCCGTCACCACTCTCACTCACCACTTAGCTTCATTCCAGATGTTCATGTCTCATGTGAAAGTATCCGTGTGTTGGAACGATCAGATGAGATGAAGATGAAAAATGAGAAGAGCCTTCTGTGTGACTTTACTCTTTGGCTCGCTTTCCTCACGTCCGTTTCTCTGTCAATCAGAGTGATTTCTCTCACCGACGGGCTCTGCTGCCAATTCAACATGCTGAATCGGCCAAAAAACCTCCGACTGGGGCAGACTAGAGCCGACGGTGCACCACAAAAACTAGACCGACAGACGCTCACCGACGGCCCCAAACTGTCCGACGGCTCAGTCAGGACCTTAGAGTAGCGAGCTTTTGGCCGGGAGGTCTTTGGTTCAGACCCCGGACCAGCAGAATAAATCTGCCCCTCCCTCATTACCACCACTGAGACATGGCCGTAGCCAGCTAGGGGGTCACTGAGATCCGGACTCTCGTAATATCACAAGTTTTTCCTCGAAATATTATAGCTTTATTCACAACTTCTCAGAGAACACAGATACAGTATGTGGAACATGTTTTGATTGAGCAGAAATTTTGCTGAAACAAATACAGTCTGAGCTATTAACCCTCTGAGACCCGCGTGATCCCGACTGACTTTACTGTCTTTCAGAGGCTGTAGCAGGTTCAGTTTGAAGAGGTACAGATATCATGAAAATCTAAGGAATCCATTGGTACCAACCATGTTATACTAGCTTGCTCGTGAAGGAGGATAAATAACGTTCCAAATTTGGGGAAAATTTTGGCAAGGAAAAACTGTCATGGTCATTTTCAAGGGTGTCGTTTGACCTCTGACCTCCAGATATGTGAATGAAAATGGGTTCTATGGGTTCTATGGGTACCCACATCACATGCAGTTTTGTCATGCAGTATAAATGTGTTATTGTCTCCTATTCTAAAATGGTTTATTTGAATATTTCTGCATACTGGGGTCCCTGACAGTCTTAAATTACATAAATTGGGTCTCACTGTAAAGCTGAGACTCTTGTGGAACCAATGCGCCCAACTGTATTCATGTGTGATGATGTTAGTCCCCATAGGAGACATTTCATTGTAGTGAGACCATTTTTTTTAAACTTGACCTCATTGTATAAAATGACCTGTGGTGACCTCTAGGATAATCACAGCCTCATGAAACTTTACAGCCACAAAACTAGAGACCTAGAGCATTCAGAGGATGGATGGCTTTCCTAGCTGGATTGACAATAAGGGGGTTTCTGAGCAGTTTACACAACACAAGTTCTCGCCATCCAATCGCTGAAAAATGCAATCCTTGCAGAAATCTCCAAATGTCAAAAGTTTTTCATCCCAAATCACAGCATGGCTTTTTCTTTGTGTTCCTCAAGGTCTTGATGTCTTAATGTGGTATTTTGGAGGGATTATTGATTATTTAATGTTGCTATGGATAACAGACCGTTGCTATGGGCGCAGTTGTAATGTCGGCCTCCGGAGGACCATTTTTGAGTCAAATTATTGATTTCTAAAGGAAGTAGTTGTGTAATAAGCAGGATAATGTACAGCTAGTGGTTCATTGTTGTGAAATAAACCCTGATAGGGCGATGAGAGACACTGTGCGAAGTGTTTATTTCACACAATGACCGGCTCGCTGTACATTATCTCTTACTTGTTGAAGGGAACCTGAGATCCAAGATTCTCATTGCCAAAGACTGCTTTGTTGTAAATATTGTGCATATGATAAAGAAACGTGACTTCATGTAATATATATATATATATATATATATATATATATTCTTTTTTATTTCCTGCAGATTCTTGTGAGAAGACAAAGTGTTCATGTGACGACAATCCAGAGAAGCCACTTAATGCACCACCTGTAAATGGAAGTGAGTGTGTGAGTGTGTGAGTGAGTGAGTGAGTGAGTGAGTGTGTGAGTGAGTGTGTGAGTGAGTGAGTGAGTGAGTGAGTGAGTGTGTGAGTGAGTGAGTGAGTGAGTGAGTGAGTGAGTGAGTGAGTGAGTGAGTGAGTGAGTGAGTGAGTGAGTGAGTGAGTGAGTGAGTGTGTGAGTGAGTGTGTGAGTGTGTGAGTGTGTGAGTGAGTGAGTGAGTGAGTGAGTGTGTGAGTGAGTGTGTGAGTGTGTGAGTGAGTGAGTGAGTGAGTGAGTGAGTGAGTGAGTGTGTGAGTGTGTGAGTGTGTGAGTGTGTGAGTGTGTGAGTGTGTGAGTGAGTGAGTGAGTGTGTGAGTGAGTGAGTGAGTGAGTGTGTGAGTGAGTGTGTGAGTGAGTGAGTGTGTGAGTGAGTGAGTGAATCTAATATAAGATCTTTGAGGTTTTCTAGTTTCATATGGTACCAGTACTTCACTCTAACTTTAAAACTGAGCCCACTACAATCTTAAAATCACAAGTTGCGTTAATGAGTTAAAGAAATTAGTGGCATTAAAACAAATGTGTGCTAGCGCGTTGACACTCCAGTGGAGCTGCTCAGTGGCCAGCAGATCAGACTGGTTGTACTGGGCAGCTTCCTGGTGTGAATGTGGTCAGAGCGTTCCTGAAAAAGAGAGGCTCCCTCTCAGTGAAACATCCCTGAATAATAATAATAATAAAAAAACAATAATAAATAAATAGGTCCATTAACTGTCCATTAAATGAATAGTTCAACATTTTGATTCACCAACATGTTAAATTATCGTTTCTTTAAACAGAGCTCTGAATATCATCAATGTAGCCACAAGTAAACTTTTAAATGTAGGCTAACACATTTTACAGGTCTGCAAATGTCACGGTAATTAGGTGATAATTAGCAAATAACCTATTTTAAATTATTATTTATTTACCCTCACTCTAAATGGCCTGTAGGTGTGAATGTGAGTGTGAATGGTTGTCTGTCTCTATGTGTCAGTCCTGTGATAGTCTGGTACCCGTCCAAGGTCTACCCGCCTTCCTCCAACGTCAGCTGGGATCGGCTCCAGCCCCCCTGAACAGGACAAGCTAATACAGATAATGGACATATCTAAAGCTGCTTCATATCTGATGCCAAAACAGGAGCTCTGGATATTCAGGTGAGCTGTTCCACCAGCAGATCTCAGGCTTTCATTACAATAATAGTAATGTAACTTGTATTAATCACGTTGTGCCTTAAAACATCAGCAAAAACATGCAGCTTGTGAAATGAGGTTGATGCTGTTTTCTCTTCCTCTAAATTCATTAAAGGTTGAGCATCAGGACTTTAGTCTGATAAAGACGACTGTAATTCATAGTTTTCACGTGACGTCGCGGTCCTCTGGGAACGCCGACCTGGAGGGCAAAACAAAGCTGCCCTCCGCTGTCCGCCAACGACACCTCAGCTTCTACAACTCTGTTAGCCAAAATGTCAGATAGTTGTTGTTCAATTTGATGCACAAACCAAAGAGAAGTCAAGCCTGGGCTGTGTTCCTACAGTCCCATCTCGGAACGAAATCCCAGAGGGGAGGATTGTGAATTTGTGCAGTTAAGTGAGTCGTGCCGCCGTCGCTGGCATGAGACACACTAGCGGACTACACTGACTGAAAGTGAACACCCGTGCAACCAACGACTACGACCACGCTAGCCGTCTCTCCTGTCTTCATGGTCAAACCAGCTCATTTCATTTAAATCGTTTTCCAGACATTGCTTCGTGAGCGACGTTACTGCGTCTGCTCTGCCTGCGTCTGTCTCCAACTGTAGCGGCGGCTGGTTTAACCACCGAGATGCGAGTGACCGTTAGCTTGACCGCAGTAACCAACGATCATTTCTTGTCCTTCACCTCTCAAACTAAAGATAAACAGATAACTGTAAAAAAATGAACTAAAATGAGCAGTGGTGAAAGTTATTATATTCTGTTATGATCAAGGAGTTGATAAGCTCGCGTGATAGCTAGTTGAAGTTGTAAACGGTGTTTTCCCTCCAGGCTCTGTGCCAGTCACGTCACTGAAAACTATGAAGAGCCCAGATGAGAAGAGAAACAAACATCTGAGATTGTTATAAAGGTCAAGACTCGTAGCTGAAGGAGCAGAGGTTGAACCTCTGTCGTCCCTTGATGCCAAAGAGAAGGTGGAGATATAATCACACTGGTTTTAGTTCTTATAAAGATAACTCTGAGCTAAAGCTTAAAGCTAACAGAACAATATTTATCGCTTGGGTGAATGTTTAATAAGTTCAAATGAAATGTTACTTTTGTGTTTGAGTGAATTTGTTTTAGAAAAGTTGTTTATGTCTGCCAAGTGCAATCCTGATGGTTTACTGAATTGATGCTGATACAAACACACTACTGTAGAGATGTGCAATATGTTGCTTGGGCGTCTCGTCGCCTGTCCGTGTCCGCCGGTCTTCAGCAGGGTTAGAAATAAGCACCCGCCACCGGCCAGATGCTGGTAAAATATGCAAGTGGCTGCTAGATTTACTTCACTCACCAGCCAAAAAAAACCAAAGGTGATCTTTTGAGTGGCTGGTAAAACTTGGAATCCACCGGCCACAGTGGCAGGCGGTCAAAAAGTAAATTTCCAATCCTGGTCTTAAGCTCCTTGGACTGGTTTCTCTTTTGTCAGTATTGTCTCTAAAGTGCTGTAAAGAATCCTGCTGACAGCATTAAATGTTTGTCTTTAAAAGGGAAACATGGCACTGATATGTGTGTTTATGCTCTAAAGGAAAAGTTGCTGGATATGGAAGCCACAATTTCACTGATTCACGTGTTTTATTGATGCATTCAAGGCCTTTCACAGAATTAATCATGAACAATTGTTCCTGTCATCCCGAACAGACACTCGTTTGATAATTTTAGACGCCTTTTCAATATTATATACTCCCCCAGACACCCTAAGGAGGACATGTTAATCTGGACTTTACATGCAGAAAAGGCCTTTGGTTGTGTGGAGTGGCCCTACCTATATGCAGTACGAGAAAAATATGAATGTGGAACAGGGTTTGTCTCATTGGTTAAGATATTAAACAACAATCCCAGAGCTAGAATCCTTACTAATCAGACAGTTTCAGATGCATTTGACCTGTACAGGTGTTCTAGGCAGGGATGTGCTCTGCAGCCCTGCTGTTTGCCGTAACAATTAGCACACACTGAGATTTTTGGTTACAACACAGAATATACTTCAATATACGTGGATGATATTTTGATGTACATAACAAGGCCACTGACTTCTATTCCTCTCTTACTGGAGACGATTGACCTATTGACCCAAGCGTGCTCCAACAGCTCCAACAGATTCCTCTCAAGCTGGCTTTGGAAAAATGTATATATTTGGGGGTAGAGATCATGAAGACGTATAACTCCCTATTTGAAGCAAATTTTATGGCTATAAGACAAGTTTAAGACCAAATTAGAGTTTTGGAAAACTCTTCCAATTTCCTTGAAAGGCAGAGTGAACACAGTGGAAATGTGTCTCCCTCAATTGTTACTAAAAGCTTATTTTTTTTTAAACTGGACTCTATAGTTCTTCCATTTATCTGGAACTATAAATCCCATAGGATTAAGAAAGGTCATCTGTGCAAGCATAAGGCGATTTTATGTGTTATTATTGGGCTGCAAACATTCGCTGTGTGTTTCCTGTTGGTTGGATATGGAGCCAGACGACTCTACTCAGCTCACTTGGTGCTATCATAATGTCTCCCATTCGTCTCAAAAAATCATGTTATGATTACAATCCCATTATTCATAGTACCATTCAAAGTTGGGAACAAGTAGCTGAACATTTAAACTTGGAGCGCTATCCTTTATCCGTCTTTTGCTCCTTCAGCTGGATGGAGGCTTTGACTGAGGGGTAGTGTTGGAGATTTATACATTCCAGGTATGTTTGCATCCTTTCGGCCGCTTCAGGAGAAATATGGGCTCTCAAAGACAGACTTCTTTAGATATCTTTTATCTTTTTTAGAGACTTTGTGAAGACCCATGTTTACCTGATTTGTGTGCCTTACTCCGTTTGTATGTGGGTTTATTTTGTATTTGTATTATTTATGTTTTTGTGTGTTCACTTGTCTCTTTTTCGTCTTGTTTTGCCTTTAGTTGCTGGTATCGTTTGTGTTTTGTTGTTAAATATCTGAAATTATGCACTTGACAGAAGTCTGTATTACTGATGTGCTTCCTAATAAAAATATTTGGAAATCAAAAAGAAAAATTGTTCCTGAAATTGTGTGCTAGAGAATATAGAATATAGTCTTCTGGTATTCCCATCAGTGCAGGTTAAATGGAGCCATGTTGTATCTGCCCTGTTTCATGTAAATAATAAGGTAAAATCCTGTCTCCTATTTTGTTCAGTGCATTAATACATTTCTAAAACTACTTTCCTATCAAACATGGTGCAGATGATGTGTCACTGCGCTATGAGACTGTACTCTTTGTTAGCTGCACAAGCCACTTTAGAGTAGCCTCACATCTAGATGATTTCCCTCCTTTTAACACATCTCTGATCATCTGTAAAAAGCTAAGTGATGTCAGAAATGGACACAGGTGTTATAATGTTACTTGGGTTGTGAACGTGCCTGTAGATGACAGTGGTGCAGCTACAGTTCATATCTTAAACTAACAGTATTGTTTTAAATTCAGCTTCAAAACTGATCAAAATCCTCCTCAGTTAATAGGCTATTGAGCCCATTCATTTTCACATTGGACTGGAAATGGGATGGATCAGGAATTACTTATTTGGGTATAACATTTACGTCACACTTTATAGGTCTACTACGACTGATTAGCAATTACTTTGTCTTTGTAATTAGAAATCATAAGTGAATGGTCACATGAGGTTTGCCTGCAGTGAATGCTGACACATATGACCTAGTTATGATGGCATAGTCACATGTCTGCTGTAACTGGTGGGTTATGGTATCATTTTCTATCTGTATGGTGCTCTGGTAGGAAGGTACACCGGACATGTTGCACGGACGGACTGTAATACCTTTTTCTGTGTATTGGGGAATGTAGTGATGCTTGATTTACAAGTTATATAAATGTAAGGAAGCGTAAAGCACAGTAAATAACTTTTTAAAATTGAACTTTATAGTTTTAAACAGTTTTTATAACATGAAATGCACTTAACAATAACTTTAAACTTTAACAACAAAACCTTTAAATCTATAAACCAATGTAGCAATAAAGAGGAAGTCAAAATATGTTAAAAATCAGATTTTAACTGTCTCATAGGAAAGTCAATACCTGAGTTTATGTATATAAAGTAGTGGTTAAGTTATGCCAAATGACAAAGTATTTATTTCTTTAGACATATTTTTCTTGCAATTATACACTTTTAAATAGATTAATAACAGTATTTTTATGTTCTTGACAGTGATATATCGGTATAACAAACATTTTTTGTATAATTACAGAAAATCCTGCTGCTTTTATCAGTAAAGAATACTTTATTTTTATGATTAGTTTTGTTAAAATTAGCATTCAAAAGCTGTTAAAAAAAACGATATTTAATGTATTCCATTTATACGGATTTGTTTTGTTAAAACACATTTCAATAAATAGTTAATTACTGGAATCTTTTCTGTTATTTTGAAATTCAGAGAAAAAATGTAAAATTCTTGAGAAAAACTGTAAAAAAAAGTTTTGTTGTTTTTTACAGTGTGTGTATAAAGATGAGCTATGGAAACAGTTGAATGGGGGAAACACAGACTGTCTTGTTGTCATTCATCTGCTGTGTTTTGTACATTTAATCATGTCCTCAATAAAAAAGTATATTAATGTTAACTGATATTAATTGTTAACTGTAATTTCCGGCAGTTTTATCTGACAGAAACGTCCAAAACTCACTAACATTTTGACGTTTTTTACGTTTTATTCAAACTTTGATAAAAGAAACAGACTACATACAAACACACTTCTAATACTACAACATGTTTCTTGGCTGCTGGACAGTTTCTTGATGAATCGTCCACATTGATCATCATGATATTAAAGTTGTTTCATAACTCTTTAAGCTGCTGATCACTTGAACTACATTTGGGACTCTCTTTTAAAGACAAGCGCTCCATCTGCCATCAGAGGAGTTGTTGAGATGGAAGCTCATTTCAGTCAATAGACACATTTCCATCTTTTAATGTTGGTGTATTAGCAGTTAAATATAACCAGCTTCTCGGGTAACTTAAAGGTTCCTCTATTCAGAAACGTCTTTCTTTTTGTTGCTACTCTTGGGTGTTTGAGCTTCACTGTGCAGTCTTCATCTGCTCATGCTCATGTTAAATCTGACGTGTACGTTGAAGCAAGAGTTTGTGAGATAACAATATCTAGGAGGTCAATCGTGATCCAGTATGTGAAGTAATGTAGGGGAGACCGGGGTTGGTTTGAACACAGCTATGTTCTGGCCCTCTGAAGGTCACAGAAACAAAACCAGAACATCAACATGTTCGCTTCCTTGAGCTGCACTCATCTACTCTGTCAACACATCTGAAAGCCACGACTCTTTTGATGAGGGTAACATTTAAGTTTTATAGACCCTTTTAGTGTCGACGTCACGATGAGGTCACGGTGTTAGCTGGAGGCTAAACAAAGGAAAGACTGGAGGCTAACACTAGCAGTGGGCTCAAGTTACACATCTAAAATGTCATCTTGCTGTGTTGTTGGGTGCCAGAATCCAGATATCACAGACATTAGAGATGACAAACTGTGATTCGAGGCTCTAGAGAGCCACAATATCAGAGAAACGTTTCAGAGACGGAGAGTAAATGTTGTTAATATTTAGCCTTCTGCTAACCGTAGCCGTGAGCCGTTGGCTGCTGTTAGCAGAAGGCTAAACCATTAGCACCATTTACTCTCCAATCTCTGTAGCTTCTAACAGACTCGATGGAGATCAGCCAGGCCTGCGCAGAATCGATCACCACGCAATGCATGCCGGTTAGATTTGTGTCCGACTTGATGCCGACTTGCTCCGACGTCGTGCACACGTGGGCAACGATAACCTCACGAGATCGAGGCGGCCGCAGTTTTTAGAGCCAGGCGCCGCAGTTGCTCTCCACCGACTGCAAGACCCAGGGCATGATGGGAAACAGCTGGCTGTCGCCTGATCAAAGAGCTGATTGGCTCTTAGTGACAGCAAACACCAGGTGTTGTAGAAAATCACAACTCTCTGTGTAATTGTGATATTTAACGCTAGATTGTAGTTTATTAGTCTCATGTTGTTCAATGAAGGTTTCATCTGTTAACAAACATCTTGTGTGGTTAATAATAATAATTATTATAATAATGAAGGTTATCTAATTATAACACTTATCATCATTATGTGCTTTACAAGGTGGACATAAAAATAATAAAGGATAGAATCCAAAGACAGACACATGCACATTTCCACATATATTTACAAACAAATATAAATAAATCCCAACGTGGTCTGAAAACTACAAGTGGCCTACAGATCAGCTCTAACAGGAAGTAGCTTTTCCTGTGACTTCCTGTGAATTCTTTGAAGGCTGCTGCAAACTGTCCGACTTGACCACAGCTTCTTGTCACCTCCCCCTGCTGCTGCTGCTGCTGCTGCTCCACCCTGCTGCTGCTGCTCCACCCTGCTGCTGCTCCACCCTGCTGCTGCTGCTCCACCCTGCTGCTGCTGCTGCTGCTCCACCCCCCTGCTGCTGCTGCTGCTGCTGCTCCACCCTGCTGCTGCTGCTGCTCCACCCTGCTGCTGCTGCTGCTCCACCCTGCTGCTGCTGCTGCTCCACCCCCCTGCTGCTGCTGCTGCTGCTGCTGCTGCTGCTGCTCCACCCTGCTGCTGCTGCTCCACCCTGCTGCTGCTGCTGCTCCACCCTGCTGCTGCTGCTGCTCCACCCTGCTGCTGCTGCTGCTGCTCCACCCCCCTGCTGCTGCTGCTGCTGCTGCTCCACCCTGCTGCTGCTGCTGCTCCACCCCCCTGCTGCTGCTGCTGCTGCTCCACCCCCCTGCTGCTGCTGCTGCTGCTGCTGCTCCACCCTGCTGCTGCTGCTCCACCCTGCTGCTGCTGCTGCTGCTCCACCCCCCTGCTGCTGCTGCTGCTCCACCCCCCTGCTGCTGCTGCTGCTGCTGCTCCACCCTGCTGCTGCTGCTCCACCCCCCTGCTGCTGCTGCTGCTCCACCCTGCTGCTGCTGCTGCTGCTCCACCCCCCTGCTGCTGCTGCTGCTCCACCCCCCTGCTGCTGCTGCTGCTGCTGCTGCTCCACCCTGCTGCTGCTGCTGCTGCTGCTCCACCCTGCTGCTGCTGCTGCTGCTCCACCCTGCTGCTGCTGCTGCTCCACCCCCCTGCTGCTGCTGCTGCTGCTGCTGCTCCACCCTGCTGCTGCTGCTGCTGCTGCTCCACCCTGCTGCTGCTGCTGCTGCTGCTCCACCCTGCTGCTGCTGCTGCTGCTGCTGTCTGATCTCAACGCAGTTCCTCTCCGAGCCTAAAGAAGGTTTCGGTTTTACAGGAATAGTTATTGATCCAAAGTTGTAGTTATTATTGTTAAATACTAACGTTTGAGTAGAGGACTTTATTACTTTGTAGTGTTCAATAGTTAAGGTTATCCACTGTCCGTTTATTTGGGACATTTAACTTTAGATATCTCACTGAGGCGAGATAGTGACTTTTGGACCAGCTAGCTGGCTTCCTGTTAGGCAGGCATCAGTTCAACATGTCGGGTTTGAGACTTCAGTTCTCATCTCTGGAGCTTCTGTCTCTGTGTTTCTGTCTGCTGTCTGCTGGAACAACACGAGGAGATCAACACGGTGAGTACACTAACATTCAATCACTACCTAGTTGAAGCTGTGAATATAACATAAATAATATAATATATATATAATATAATATAATATAAATAATTTAATATAAATAATATAATGTAAATAATATAACATAAATAATATAATATAATATAAATAATATATATAATTTAATAAAAATAATGTAATATAAATAATATCATATAAATAATATAAACAATATAATATAATATAAACCTGGAGCCAGTGGGCAGAGATTGTTTTAGTTAGTAGTTAGTTCTAGTTTGATATATCAATGTCTTCCCTCTAGCTTTAAAACTGAAGCAGCTACAGCCTCTGACAGACACTGAAGTGGGTCTGGATCGAGACGGTACTTTTCCTTCCTTCCGTCAAGGCTGCTGGAAACTGTCCGACTTGACATATCAGCTTCTTGTCCCCGCCCCCTGCTGCTGCTGTCTGATCTCTCTATTTACCAGTCGAGACGCAGTTCATCTCTAACGAGCCTATAGGAACTTACTCTATGTGACGCCTGTGCACACGGGCGGAGACTAAAAGCTGTGGCGAGCCTAAAATGGTTTCGGTTTTACAGGAATAGTTAGTGATCCAAAGTTGTAGTTATTATTGTTAAATACTAACGTTTGAGTAGAGGACTTTATTACTTTGTAGTGTTCAATAGTTAAGGTTATCCACTGTCCGTTTATTTGGCGAGATAGTGACTTTTGTAACAGACAGCTACAACAACACCGCCCTGTTACAGTAGTGTGTTAGCTAGTGTGTTGTCATCAGTTGATCATGTCTGGTGTTGTTAGACTTCAGTTCTCATCTCTGGAGCTTCTGTCTCTGTGTTTCTGTCTGCTGTCTGCTGGAACAACACGAGGAGATCAACACGGTGAGTACACTAACATTCAATCACTACCTAGTTAGTTTATCAATCAATGGTAACATTAGTTATAAAACTCATCAGGTCCTCTAGGATAACGTTAGCTGAATAAGTTAACTTTAGATAAAAGCCATCAGCTCAGTTTGATGATATAACGTCACTGTCTGTGTTCTCATACAGGCTAAAGTGAAAGAGCTCTCACAGAGTGTCCCATAATGTTTGCTTTCGTTACTGTCAGAGAGTTGTGTCTGTAAGTCAAAGCAGCCAACACACTACAGACAAACAGCATATCCCTATTTGTCCTCCATAACACGTCTTCTTTCAGACTAGTGGATAGAACACATTTATTTGACTACTTTGTCTATTTGCTTCTGTAGATTTCTCCTAAATTCACCAACAGTTAGCATCAGATAATGCCTCATTTACATATTAAAACTTACAATTTCAGAAAACTTGTAATAAAAACAATAATTGTCTTCATGTCAGTAATGAACTGGGGAAGTTTCATAGTGATATCTATTAGTTAAAATGTTTTACCATATTCACCTGCATTTTACAATCCATAATCTTTAAAGGCCGTTTTCTCTAAATTAGTTTTTTTCTCAGACTCTGAGTCAGAAATCTCCACTTCAGCAGCTCTTACATCCACCAAACTTTACAGTTTCATTCCTCTCTATATTCTGAAGGTTTATACAGAGGGGTTTGTTCATACATCACCCGTAGTCTGATTTATACAACATTTTATTCCTAAAAACATGGTGAAAATTATTATTTATTTTTTTTAGTTGCTGTTGACAGTATTTTGTGATTTATGGAGTAATAAAAAGTAAAAACCTTTGTCTCTAATATGTCAACAAAATGAAACCAGAATTCTGAACCTGGCTTTATTCAATGTCCACATTTCTGTTCTGGAAATGTATGAAACTAGCGTATATTTGATAATATACAACAAATTTCAGAAAACTTTCAATTCAAAAAATAATTGCCTTAATGTAATTAATGAACTGGGGAAGTTTTATGGTGGTATCTATTCATTATAATTGTTTACCATATTGACCTGTAGTGTCTGCTGTGTTACACCAGGTTGTTGGACTGACTCTACCCTGCTTGATATACTCGACTACTACTCCCCGCCCTGAGAAACAGACACTTTCCTGGTGGAAACCCTGTTTCCTGCATGTGTAGTGTACATCGAGCAGTAGTTCTCAAACCTTTTTTCATGTCAAGGACCCCTGAATTAATACACATTAGGTCACAGACCTCCATCTAAACAGATTTCTCTTCGGGGTCGTCGTCCGTCTGAAAATATTTTGGTTGTTAGATCAGTTGTGGACTACAGTTGAGGAAATAACCGATGAGGAAGTGAAACCTATGATCAGAATAGTCACTTCTGGCTCTTACTCACATTGGGCTCACTTCTATAGTGAATTAAATAGTGAATAAACTATTCACCATTTTTTCTGGGGACCCTCTGGAACTCCCTCAAGGACCCCTGGAGGTCCCTGGACCCCTGGTTGAGAACCACTGGCTGCTCAGTACTGTCTCACAGCTTTTCTCCATTGATTTGATGTATTTGTGCTGACTGTGTTCAAAGACTACAAACGCACTGAAGCAGTGAATTAGTGCTGCAGTAAACTATTACTTTCATTATTGATTATTCTGCAGATTATTCTCTCAATCATTTATTGTATATTTCATAGGGATGTTAATCGCAAATTAATTGCACATTTTTTATCTGTTCAAAATATACCTTAAAGGGAGATTTATCAAGTATTTAATACTCTTATCAACATGGGAGTGGACAAATATGCTGCTTTATGCAAATGTATGTATACATTTATTATTTTTTAATCAATTAACACTAAACAATGACAGATATTGTCCAGAAACCCTCACAGGTACTGCATTTAGTATAACAAATATGCTCAAATCCTAACATGGCAAACTGCAGCCCAACAGGCAACAACAGCTGTCAGTGTGTCAGTGTGCTGACTTGACTATGACTTGCCCCAAACTGCATGTGATTATCATAAAGTGGGCATGTCTGTAAAGGGGAGACTCGTCATCTTTGCTAAAGAGAGAGATTTTAATGAAGAGCCTTCGAGCACAGCATTGAGGAAAAAACAGATGATGTAAAAGACTGTCTGCACTTCCTGGAGCTCTACACCACAACCAAGAGAGCTCGTCAGCAATGAAAATGTGTTTTCTGATTTTCTCTATCTAAACATATTGATTAAAATGTGCTTCTGCTTTTAGGTGTCGTCAAAGTGTTTGCAACAGAAGGAAGTGATGTCATCTTACCCTGTTCCCTCAGCACCAAGGAGAACATTCAGTCAAAGCTGTTTGACTGGAAGAAAGATGGTCCGAGGGATGACCGCGAGGTGTTCCTGAATGATGCAGGCACTCATTACAACAACGGACGTTCAGGTCAGAGCGAGACGTTCAAAGGTCGAGTCTCACATTTTCCAGACCAACTGAAGTACGGCAACGCCTCCATAACCATCACAAATACAAAGATGACCGACAGTGGAAACTACACCTGTCATTTTCCAGTTCTTCAGCCACCTCAGATATTCTACGTTGAGCTTGTTGTTGGTGAGTACTTTGATGAAACAGTTAATCTTCATATACTTTTTATCTCCAGCTGTTATTTTAGGTTTAGTCTTCTGTTTAAACCTCTGACAACGAGTAACACCTCGAACGTACAACTTAAACTACACAACCAAGAAGTTGTTAAAACATGAACAACTGCTGTATATTTATTAGTACAGGTGCACAGTTTCTGGTTTCCTTCTAACTTCAAGATTGTTTGAAAGCAGCAGCACATGTATCTCAGACAGACACAGACACATCAGTCAGGAATAGACGTGGTTTTAAATATTAATAACTATTACAGACTGTGGGCTAAAACACACTAGAAGCCTGATTCTCCTTTACAATGATTCACTAACTACATGTTTACAATCAGACAGGTAAACTCATTAAAATACACACTAATTAAGATCAAAAAATCTCCGGGGGGGGCCTCATGTCTTGGACCCCCCTAGCTGGCTACTGTTTCCCTCTGGCTGGCTACTGTTTCCCTCTGGCTGGCTACTGATTCCCTCTGGCTGGCTACTGTTTCCCTCTGGCTGGCTACTGTTTCCCTCTGGCTGGCTACTGATTCCCTCTGGCTGGCTACTGTTTCCCTCTGGCTGGCTACTGTTTCCCTCTGGCTGGCTACTGTTTCCCTCTGGCTGGTTACTGTTTCCCTCTGGCTGGCTACTGATTCCCCCTGGCTGGCTACTGTTTCCCCCTTGCTGGCTACTGTTTCCCTCTGGCTGGCTACTGATTCCCTCTGGCTGGCTACTGTTTCCCTCTGGCTGGCTACTGATTCCTCCTAGTTGGCTACTGTTTCCCTCTGGCTGGCTATTCCATATCCTTGTGTAAAGCCCTGGTCGGGGGCTCAATAAAATGAAAGCCAGGTTACAGAGAGATCAAGAAAATGAAAGGATCTGAGAGGCAATGAACAGATTAGTGGAGAAGCAGCAGGTATGACAGGTGAAGCTGAGAGTATAAAGATGAGGAGCTAGGCAGACTATAAAAGCTGCTGTAGTGGGCTCAGTTTTAAAGTTCCTGTTCCTTCATCACCGTGAACACACTGTAGTTTATTTCATACACTGTGCTGCTGACACTAGTACTCACTAGAGCACTACATGTGGATTAATCAGCAACGGCCGCTCTCTCCTCAGCTCCAGCACAGACCAGGGCTCTAGACTAACTTTTCCACTGGTAGCACTGGTGCTACCAACTTTCTCAGTTGGTCGCACAAGCACATGATTTGGTCGCCCCCTTTTTTGGGGTACAGCATGGTATTAATCAATGACCTTGCATGCTAATAAATAGTTGTCTTAATTTACATACCCCAGTGAAACATTGACAATGCCTCGAAACTTGATATTTGCAAAATATTTTAACTAACAAGTTTAGAGTTGCCTGCAACAGATGGACCACATTGCCTACAATAAAAACACAGCACAGTGTTCCCCTTGTACCGTAACCACGGGTACTGTGTTAGCTATTGGGGCTGAAAGTGGTAGTTCTTTTTTCTTCACCTGTCTGTCAGCCAGTCTCTCCGTACCTGTTGCACATTCATCATTGGTGGTGTCTGAGTCGGCACCTCTGTTAGACTCTCCCTCACCACCAGCTTCCTCCTTTCTCTCCTCATTTGTTTTTTTAAAATAATCAGTGATAGACCGTTTCATTTTGGTGAGCAGGGTCTGAAATTAACTTTTTTCCATTAACTGTAGTTTGTTATTGCCATCTGTAGTGGTTATTTGCATAAAAACACAATTATTAATTGTGATTATTTAAATATAATATGTATAATAATAATTCCCTTTCTATTATCTATTTTATATTTCTGTGAAAAAAAAAAAAAAGCATTTGGTCGAAAAACAAGATTTTACATAGGGCCCCAAAAAAGGTTAGGACCGGCCCTGCTAGCTGCTCCTAAAGTTTGAGGAGCAGCTGGAGATGCTGCTGTCATGAGGAGAGACGTAGCATGTTGGTACAGACACAATTCATTCATTGCAGCCTTGTTACCCAAAGAGGACAAAGAGAGGAGTAAGTCAGTAAATAAGTGGTTAACATCAGTGTTACAACCCGGAGTTGGTGTAGGGGTAAAGGGAGTAACATTGAGCCGATGTTATCAGGCAATCACTTGTTTATTGATGGTGATTGAAATTAAAGAAACATAAACTGGATTGAATTATAACAACTGAAAACGAGGGTTTAGGGTGGCCGAAACGGAGAAAAACAAAAGGCACACACCCTAGCCCTGAACGATCCTAACCAGCAGACAAATTACACAACTGCTCAATGCACAACAAAATATAACTAAACGAGTACCTCAGACTAGTTAACAGCTACAACAATCTAAAGTCCACTGACTCCAGTGGGACCTGTACACATTCTAGTCAACAATTACAACACACACAATCGAGAGGCACGGGGAACAGATCAATGATCACTGCCCCCCTTGGTCTAGTCACAGCTGGCCTTTAATTCTTTCCACGCGGCCCAGCCGGCTGGTGATTGGCTAATCACATGTGACGTGTCAGAGGCAGGACCACAAACGGCGGGAAACGAAGGGCATCCACCTGAGGGCGTGCCGGAGGCGTGGCCCCGAAGGGAATCCCCTAGACGTGACGTCGTCTTGGAGCGACGGGACAGCAGAGCGCACCAAAAGAAAAGAGCCCAGGGAGAGCGCCGCACAGCAACATACACACTACAAACAATAACGAACGGTCACTTCTGAGACCGTAACAATCAGTAACATGATTTGAGCTGTGGCGGAGTTTTGACTCCTCATTATTGTAACGTTATCGTCAACTCACTCACTGTAAATACAAACGTCGGCTGCCGTCTCGTTAGTGAGCGTTAACTGTAACGTTACCGTTAACATCAAACAGTCTAACGTTAGCTAACTGTAACGTTACCGTTAACATCAAACAGTCTAACGTTAGCTAACTGTAACGTTACCGTTAACATCAAACAGTCTAACGTTAGCTAACTGTAACGTTACCGTTAACATCAAACAGTCTAACGTTAGCTAACTGTAACGTTACCGTTAACATCCAACAGTCTAACGTTAGCTAACTGTAACGTTACCGTTAACATCAAACAGTCTAACGTTAGCTAACTGTAACGTTACCGTTAACATCAAACAGTCTAACGTTAGCTAACTGTAACGTTACCGTTAACATCAAACAGTCTAACGTTAGCTAACTGTAACGTTACCGTTAACATCAAACAGTCTAACGTTAGCTAACTGTAACGTTACAGGTAACTACTAGATTCCTTTATTTCTCTAACGGGACTTTTCTCTGGTTTTCTTTGGGACTGAAAGTTGTGCTCTCCGTTGTCCGGCCCTGTTAGAGGCCTGCAAACCTCCGGTATCGGCGGATTGATGCCAAACCGTTCCTGTAATGTCGATGTTGCTTTGTTTTCTCCGCTTTTCTCATGACTCCATTACTCATAATATAATAACACCCATGCACTGTGCACAAATTAATTTTCTTAATTGTCTTTCAGAACCCATCCTGAAAGACCGATCAGGAGAAAATCCAGGTGAGCGATGATGTCACTGATCGCCACATCTGTAATGTGTGTATGGCGAGCCGTTTTAACATTTAATAGCTGAGCTTGACTATCATGAATTAACATTAGAGATATCTATAACGTCATTGTGACTAGTGAAAACCACAGTTAGAGGTATCTGTAGTTCAGTTCTGACTATTCTAAATAACATTTACAGATCTCTCAAACCTCATCATGAGGTCAGAGTTGTTGTCATGACGTTGCTCATCAAGACTTCCCATTGGATATCGGCCCAACAAAGCATCTGAACAGAGTTAGCAGAAGCTTTTGCTGTTGTGGATCAGATAGCCATGAAATAGAAAGAGCTCATCATCAAGGAATGGATTGAAAAAGGAAAGCGAGAGCTTCGTTCACTAGAGAGTTGTGGTAGAAATTTAGATTTATTGTCTCCAGACACACTTTATAAACCCATACAGCTGCAGTGCAGCGCCATAGTATGTTTGAACAGCTTCTGCATCCCACTTACCGTTGCTGCTGACGTAATTACAGATATCTACAACGTCATCTCACCTAGTCACAACTCTAATACAAGATATCTGTAATTACATTTTGACTAAGCAGAATGAACGTTAAAGATATCTCCAAATGAGATATCTCTAATCAAAATTCATTTTAAGATATCTATAACTTGATAATAGATATCTCCAATTAAATAAGGATTATCCGTAACTCCAGTTAGAGATGTCTACAACGTCATTCTGACTAGTCAACATTTAATTTTAGATATCTAAAAAAGGACAATGAAGATATCTTCAATTGAGGGGAATTAAAGATATCTGCAATTGAATTATGACTAGTCATAATTCAGTTGCAGATATCCGTAATTCACACTGCAGATATCTGCAACTGAATTGTAGATATCTGTAATGAGAAACCCCATACACATGAATGGCAAAAGTAGTTTGAATTGTACCAGTCAAAATGTAATTACGGATATCTTGAATTAGAGTTTTGACAAGTCAAAGTGACGTTGCAGATATCTCTAATGAATATCCAGTCTAGCTAATAGATGTTAAAACGGCTTGCCATACTTATGTGCTACAACTCTGTGGACCTCGGTATCGTTCAAATCTCTTGATGCAGAACCTTCATGTTGACTTGTGTTATTGTTCTCAATGACGAAACTTTGAGCATCTTTGAGAGATGCTTTTCTTTTAATCACACAGATCTTTTCTATGGTTATATGAAATTATGATTGAATGTAGCCGTGATTCATATTTGAATTTAGCATGATACATTTCTCGTGCTGTAGCTCTCCTTAACAAGCTTTTGTTTCTACTGTGTTCACAGCTGCAACTCCAAAGCCATCCGTCACAATACTTGATGCCACAGAGACCTGGATACTGCTGCAGTGTGACGTTCGAGGTGCTTCTCTAAAACCTAAAGTAGAGTGGCAGGACAGCGCTGGAAACATCCTTCCTACTGAGGAACCACAGGTGTCTGAAAGAGGAGGAAGCTACGACATCATCCTCCAAACTACTGTGACCAAGAACGCCCGCTATCGCTGTGTCGTCACACAGGAGACAATCAGCCATCAGGTTTCTGCTGAGACCTTTGTGTATATCAGTGGTGAGATTTCTTTCTTGGTGGTTTAATCATCAAATAATTTTAATTGTTCATGTCTTACCTTTAATTGTTATTTTGTGTAGTCTATGTGTGCTGCAGATGATATGCAGTTACATTTTGAGTGTTACATTTGCTTTTTGTGATGTGTTTCAGAGAAAGCCTCATCCATCATCATCGGACCATTCTTTGGTGGATTGCTTTTGGGAGCTGTCATCATTGGTGCAGTTCTAGCTCTGCTTGTAGCTAGAAAGGTCATCACAATACGCCGTTATAAAGGTGAGTTTATATAGTATATTTTATCAGTGTGTCCATAATATGCAGACATCAATATAATGCACTATAACTATCTCAGGTCCAGCCATCGATTGCGTTAATACGTTCAAATACGTTAATTAGTGGCGTTAAAACGAATTTGTGTTAACGTGTTATTATCACGTTAACGCTGACAGCCCTATTATGAACCATTCTGTTAGTATTTACATGAGGCCTCTGGTTCTGATATTGGTTGATTAAATCATTTTTGGGTGGGGGACCAAAATCACTTCTGTATACTATAAAAGTTATTTTATATTTATTTATATTTTACCTTACAATATTTCATGTCTTAGATTCTCATTTTGCTTTTATTTTTGTGATTTTCCTTTTTTATATACATAATTAATGAGCATGATTACACAGCTTTGTTAAATACTCGATTCTGATTGGTCAATCACAGCGTTTTACGCAAAAGCATATGTATAACAGACCATGGCTACGTATAACGGACCATTGCTACGTATAACAGACTGTTGCTACGTATAACAGACCGTTGCTCCGTATAACAGACCGTTGCTACGTATAACAGACCGCTTCTATGTATAACAGACCATTGCTACGTATAACAGACCGTTGCTATGGGCGCAGTTCTGATGTCGGACTCTGGCAGAACATTTTTCAGTCAAATTATTGATTAATCAGTAAGTAGCCGTGTAATAAGTGTGATAATGTTCAGCTAGTCGACCTTCAGGGTGATGCAAGACCTCCGCTCCACATCGGGGTGCCGTGTCGCCCTGTTGGGGTTTATTTCACAACAATGACCGGCTCGCTGTGCATTATCTCTAACTTGTTGAAGGGAACCTGAGATCCAAGATTCTCATTGCCAAAGACTGCTTTGTTGTAAATATTGTGCATATGATAAAGAAACGTGACTTCATGTAATATATATATATATATTCTTTTTTTGCTGCAGGTTCTCGTGAGCAGACAGAGTCTTCATATGACGACTATTGAGAGACGCCACTTAATCCACAGCCTCAATAGCCTTCAAATGACGGCTATCAAGAGACGCGACTTAAAAGAACATCTGTAAATGGAAGTGAGTGAGTGAGTGAGTGAGTGAGTGAGTGAGTATTTTTTTAAGATCTTTGTTAAACTTGTTATGGTCAGTTGTTGGTTAGACTCAGAGTGGTTTGAAGACATTAAAATATATATTATGTACTGTTCATATTTTAATATAAGGCAGATCAACAACATGATAATCTACAGCTTCCTAAAGGAGCAACGAGTCACCACCTCTCTGACAGATCAACAACATGATAATCTACAGCTTCCTAAAGGAGTAACGAGTCACCACCTCTCTGACAGATCAACAACATGATAATCTACAGCTTCCTAAAGGAGTAACGAGTCACCACCTCTCTGACAGATCAACAAAGATTTAACAAGTTTCACAAAGGTTGTATTTATTACAGCACTTTAATATCTTTATTGTTTGATTCTATTTGCTCAACCTGATTGTTGAGATGTTGTATTTGATCTTGTTTTGTCCCCCTGTTTATCCATCTCATTATGTATATCATTTATATGTTACGTCCCTCTCACTGTCGTCTGTGTGGAGTCCAAGTGTAACTCTCCTCTGGACTGTTGTTCAGGACATTATAGCAGCTAAATGAGTGAGATGAAGCTACATAGAAACACAACTAAACAGAGTGAAAAGTAAACAACGTGATGATGAGGAATCAACACAACTTTAAGAAAGGACCTGATAAAACTAAAGTGACTTACAAGAAGTTATTTAAAAGGATCAGATTGATCGTTTCAAATTCAAATGTTTAGTTTCAAAACATCAGAGGTTCAAACCAAAAAAGGACAGAAACCCTGAATATGTATAGATTAGATTAGACTATATTAGATTAGATTAGATTAGATTAGACTAGATTAGATTAGATTAGATTAGATTAGGTTAGATTAGATTAGATTAGATCTGGCTCTTGGGCTTACATTGAAATCTAAAACGTGTATATACAGTATGATGTAATTTGTAGCCTGTAGTGTTTTAAAACTTCAGAAGATGACAAACATAACAACTCAAAACAATTCTGTACACAAAAAATTAAATGTAAATTGTATTAGATAACGTTGACGTTCTCAATTGTCCCATGACTGTGAGACATGGGCTGAGTTCCAGGATCACATGTCTAATCAAAACATCTCAATAGAATCAATGAGAAAGTCGCACAGTTCCCTGTTGGCCAAAGATCTTCACTCTCTTCCAGAGGAGGTGGATATCCATATATCTACAGGAATTATTTCTGTTGTAATGTTAAACAAATAATATTCAATAAATGTCTGTTAAGTCACCATCTACCGCTGAATGAATGGCCCAGTGATGAAAGCCCTGTTGCATTTGTAGTATTATGAACTAATTAATTAATTATGAGTGTCTGTGGCCACATTCCCGGGAAAAATAGTAAGCGGCGCTCTCTTGGAAGTGAGATCCAAACACACACCTGAAAGTACCGCTTATCGCCATAAGTGCCGGCAAAGACAATGAAACAGAGATCTTCAAGCTTTTAACTTCAACTTTATGAAAAGTAATCTTTTGTTGAAAGAATGTTTATTCTTGGGTGCTGGAAAGGAGGCTCTGACCGATTGTCCAACCTCAGATCCAGGAGGAACAATGCTGATTCCGTCCTGGCCGTGGAACAGTGGACCAGCTCTTTACCCTCGCGGGGCTGTTTGAGGGGTCATGGGAGTTTGTCCATTTAGTCTACATGTGTTTTGTGGACTTGGACAAGGCTTATGACCGTGTCCCCCGGGGACTGTGTACCCCGGGGAGTCCTGTTGGGGGTAATAAGGGGTATTGAGGGATCTGTAGGTGAGGAGGAGGATTTTGTAGGTGACTTGACCGGGAGCCAATAGAGGTGGATGAGGGTGGGGGTGATGTGCTGCCAGGGCAAACAAAAGCTTGTTCCTGAATCTTATCTAATGTCTTGTTTAAGCCAGAGATCTTTAGTTGCGCAGCTTTTCTTCCTAGATTTTTATAAATATTTTATTGCTGTGTGTGTAAATATTTTTTGACTGAAAATGAATGTAAAATGACATTTGATGTCACACGTGTCTTGTTGGAGTTAACTTGTTTTAGAAATGATGTATTACTTTTTAATGTTTGCCAATATACAGCGACTGTGCAGTAAAACGCTTGTTTAAATCTGTTACTGATGCTTGTTGTGTTGTTCATTCTCTCCCTGTTATAGAAATGTTAGCAGTTTTCTGTTTTATTAAAAAGGAGTAAATAGTTTGGAGAATAGGTCGTCTGTTCCACCTGGTGGCATACTTGCCAACCCTCCTGATTTTCCCAGGAGACTTGTTTCACATTTTCCAGGTTTCCTCCCGGGGTCATACTTCTCCCGTTTTTCGTGCGATTTTCACACCTTTTTTTCCTTTTCGTTATCTCAACCTGTTTCTGGCGCCGTACAGCGTGTGAAAGCCCTACTGTTTCCTGTTTCCACCGGGACATCAATAGCACTACACCGAATGTAAACCGGGGGGGTGGGGGAGGTGTTCAGACAAACTACACTGAATAACACACACTCAATATGAGATAGGTTGTTCGTTATTAAAGGTAAAGGTCTGGTAAGCTCCTTTATGGGCTGAACATTTTGATGTAAGATAGGATTCTGTAACTTTTAATGATTTTGACAAACACTAATTTATCCAAATTATGAGAGCGAGTGAGTTGTAACGTGCACTGATCTGGTGATTGAAGTGTAGTTTGGTGAGGAGTTCCTATGCTAAGGACCCCACATATACTGTAGATAGAACAGAAACCTTTTGATGCTATGTCCACCTGAGAAAAGCCATCCCACCCCTGGAAATAGAAGTAGGTCAGTGAAGAAGTGTGTTTGGTCTGTAACCTGCACTTAGTGTAGCCTACTTTACATGATAACCTGCGTGCGTCTTTGTAAGAATACAGAACAAAAATCCTGAACTATTTTTAATCCTGAATTACAACATACTATTCATGTTTTCCTATGATTTGTATATGTGGTCTCACACCTACATGGAAATTGACAGTCTGCCTTGAAAGCCCGTTTGGACCGAAAGTTACTACACTGATATCAGAATACAGACCCATAGGCACAGTTTGAACTTTAAGGTTGGAGGTTCACAAACAATCTAGAGGGAATGTGATGTGTACAATACAGAGAGGTCTAATGTATTGGGATGTGTGTAGCCTACATATTACACCGTCCTGACAGAATGTGACGCCAGCGTCAGTGACAAAATCAGTTTGATCTCATTGTTTTCTATGAGAATGAACTAACTGGCCGTGAGCGACGAAGAGCTGAACTTTTGTCAGATGCCCTGTTTCTATTTATTCCTTATTCCAACGGACGAGGAACGGCTGATTGGTGAAGTTGAAATGAGGAGTTATCTGATATGATACCTCCTCATTTCACTACAAACACCTAAATAAGGAGACAGCTGGCTGGAGGGAGATCTCCTGGAGGCTACTGTTGGCTGTGTTGTTTGTCATTTTCAGTAAATATCGCAGTATAAAACTTGTGTTTTCTGTATAAAAAACACAAAAGTCGAAAGAGAGCAAGCGCCATAAGTGGGCCGGTACTCACAGGTACGCAGTACCAACACTTCTACATTTTACTCCATGGCGTCCTCTGACTTTGTTCTTGCGTATCGGAATTTCTCACAAGCTGCCGGTACTCTTCTCTGCCCTCTCCATATCAGGTTCTCTGGGAGATTCATAATGGCCCGAAATAAATGGCATTACCGTACGATCCAGAGGCCATGTGGCGTTTATGTTTATATGTCTATGCTCTGGGGGCTCTACGTGATGCTCACCACTTCCTGTTCGCATGCCTGCCTGTTTATTTTCTGTCGGTGGCTGCCATGGCAGTTACTGCAAGCACCCAGGAGGAGCGTTGGACGTTGATGCCAACTTTCTCAGTGGCCAAACAGCGGTACTACAACTTCCGTGTCCGTCACGTGATGCCATTGGGCCCAAAAAGACTTTTTCCCATAGACTAGCATCGGGAAAGAGACGTCTGTAACTCAGAGGATATTTTTTTTTTGAGGTGAATCAACTTCTGTGTACGAAAACTTGAATAGTCCTTATTTAAATCATTAGGTCCTAAAAGTTGTAAAACGCACTAATATCTGAATCCAGAGTTATTTCCCTACCTTCGTTCATGTGAATGAGACCCAGAACGAGGCTGGAGCGCCAAGCCGTGACGACGGTGTGACGTTGGGACCCTGTGACCGAGTCATGTGACCGAGCGGACGCTACTGCGCATGTTCCATGGGCCTAATGAAGAAGAAGGAAGATCGCTGGAAGATCCGGGGACTTTTCCAGACGGAAGTCTAGCCATTTTGGCATCATGCGCCACTGAGCAACTTTCATAGGAATGAACGGGGCAATCTCAACAGTATCTGGAATGCTTTCCCCGTATATTTATTTAATTCTATTGGTGGCATTGATTTTTTGCTGAAATGCAATTTTTCTGTTGACAAAATCCCAATTAACCTCGCCAACTTTCATAAGCAAGCACTTTTAGCCTGGAAATTAGCATACAAACACAATTTCAGTCCTCATAGATATCTTGGATAAAAATAAATTACTGTTTTATCGCCCATGGTTTGACAATGGAATTTTGTTTAGTTAGTCAATTAGTTGGTCAATTGGTAAATAATAATGGTCTGTTGATGTCTGTTGATGTCATATTCAGAATTTCTTCAAAGATTTAAGATACCAGTCACACCCAAAGAATATGCTATTATTTTTGATGCAGTTCCCACAGGTTCTCTTCAATTTTTAAAGAATTGTAATCTCACAGAAACTGACATTATTAGTTATGAATCAGCATATTTTTATTGGAGATATTAACATTCTGAATAAGCCATGCACTAACAGACACATTAGAGATGTTTTGAACTGTGTTACACCTTCTGCAGTGAAATTCTTTTGGTCGTCTATTACGGGTGATTTACAGTGGAAAAAGGCTTGTTGTATTCTAAACAAATATTGTATCAATAATAAAGTGAAAGAAGTATCCTTCAAGATTTTACATAGAATTTACCCTGTTAAAGAAGTATTAGAAAAATTAAAAACAAATATAGAAGATATATATGTTTTCTGCACGTGTATACATGCGTTTTCATTGTTTTTTTCACTGTAATCGTTCGACTTTATTTCATAAATAGAAAAATGAGCACTGATGTACAGATTAATGTATTTGATGTGATGTTTTATTTTGTGTGTTATGGGATGGATAGCAACATTACCTATATAATTCAGCTTCTGATTATTCTTGGTAAATTCCACATCCACAAATCAAAATGGTCTGACTCCAAACAACCCTGCTTTCATCAGTTTCTTGTTGAACTCCAGTAGTACGGCACCTTACTTGAAAATGTCAAAAACCAAAAAGTTGTAAAGTCTTTAAATATTTTAAAGGAAGTACATTTTCTTGATCTCTAAAAAGACTTAAATGAATGGACATTATCTCCTCTGGCGTTAAGTTTTTGTTTGTTTTGTACTGTGTCTTTGTATTCCCTAATGCTTACACTTCCCTTGCCAGTGCCAGTGCTTGTGAATTCTGCTCTCAGCCTGTAGGGGATGTATGGAGATGAGGAGCAGTCATCAACGCCTCATAACTCCGGGGGTATTGCACATGCGCAGTACAATCTGGTCTGCACTCGCCGAAATTGAGCCAATCGTAAAGCACGACCGCAGCTTCAGTTACACTGCGCATGCGCTGTACCCCATACTCCAAGACCCGTGACCTAGCCTCCTTCTAGAGGCCTTGGGTATGTCCAGTTACGTCGAACGATACAAGCCTCCATACCAGAAAACGTTTCCTGGATTACTCAACACACGCCCCTAAGCCTCGGCACAGCTCGTAACATCACTACCATTTAGCCTATAAATCCGGATTGTATTACCTTGTAACGTTAAAAGTGATCAACAGTTATCCACTGTTGGTTTATTTGGGATATTTAACCTCTGTTATCTCAGCTAACGGTGAGGAGGACCAGCTGACTACCTGCTACCTGTTAGCTACAACAGCCCTGTTAGCTTCCCGTTAGCTACCTGTTAGCATCAGCTGATCATGTCTGGTGTTGTTAGACTTCAGTTCTCATCTCTGGAGCTTCTGTCTCTGTGTTTCTGTCTGCTGTCTGCTGGAACAACACGAGGAGATCAACACGGTGAGTACACTAACATTCAATCACTACCTAGTTAGTTTATCAATCAATGGTAACATTAGTTATATAACTCATCAGGTCCTCTAGGATAACGTTAGCTGAATAAGTTAACTTCAGATAAAAGCTCAGTTTGATGATATAACGTCAGGCCCATGGATACACCTCACCAGTCTGATAGTGGTGATTGTATGGAGAGCTCTGAGACACCTTTTGGAGAATGTCTCTGCCTCAAAACTGTGGATGAAAACCTGTGATTTGGATATGTCCTAATTTCTGTAGTAATCTGTTATTATCACTAATGATCTGTATAATTCAAGCGGAACAAGTGGGTGAAAGCGATAAACCAGGTGATTTGGGCCGGTGGAGGGAGGGCTGGATGTACTATATAGGATCTGGACACACACAAGGACAGCAAGCAAGTGGAAAGCAAGCATTGCCATTTTAACATATATTAAAAATTCCATAAAAACAATAAATCTATAATATATTATTAATATAAAATATTTTCATGTTGTTTTACTGCAGCATTTTTTAATAATTAGATGCTAAAGTCATACGCAGTACACATCCAATGCTATAAAAAAACATTTTCCTTATTTTCCAAAAATGTCATTTTGAGATTATTCATAGCATAGTAATTGTAAAAAAGAAAAGAAAAGAAAATCCATCTGAAGATATGATCATGCCAAATATAAATGCAGAGTTAGATGGCCGTTTTATTATTATTTTTATTATTACTTTTCCATGTTATTATTACAAATTGCTGCAGTGAATCATCATGAAAGTTTTCCCAAATAGCCTCCAAGGCTGTATCCAGTTCTCTTTATACATCCATGGTGTAAACACAACCTGCAGTTCAGTCAAAGCTTTGCAGAGTTTTTGTCACGTGACATTACGTGACATATTATATACATGTTGACTTAAATTGTACCAGTATGAAAAGAGATGTGTTCAAATGTGTTTTCTGATTTTCTGCCTTTAACCTTAACTTTCTCTATTTAAACATAATGATTAAAATATGTTTCTGCTTTCAGGTGTCGTCAAAGTGTTTGCAGCAGAAGGAAGTGATGTCATCTTACCCTGTTCCCTCAGCACCAAGGAGAACATTCAGTCAGAGCTGTTTGACTGGAGGAAAGATGGTCCGAGGGATGACCGTGAGGTGTTCCTGTATGATGCAGGCATTCATTACAACAACAAACGTTCAGGTCAGAGCGAGCAGTTCAAAGGTCGAGTCTCACATTTTCCAGACCAACTGAAGAACGGCAACGCCTCCATAACCATCACAAATACAAAGATGACCGACAGCGGAAACTACACCTGTGATTTTCCACGTCTTCAACCACGTCAGATATTCTACGTTGAGCTTGTTGTTGGTGAGTACTTTGATTAAACAGTTAAGCTTAATATACTTTTTATCTCCAGCTGTTATTTTAGGTTTAGTCTTCTGTTTAAACCTCTGACAACGAGTAACACCTCGAACGGACAACTTAAACTACACAACCAAGTCTTCTTCCAAATCTTCTTATTAAGCGGTTTCGGACCAAACAGTTCTGAGGCCTGTACTACGAAGCGAGTTCAACATCTCCAGGGTATCTTTTAGTTATCTGGCTTCACTAACCCTAACAAATGAGATCTCGCTAAACAGTACTACGAAGCTGGTTATCAACTCGGTAAGTCAACCCAGGGCTTCTCAGTCTGGATATGAGCGCGTTCACATGAACGAGGAGGTGTTTGCAGCATCTGACTAATCACAGACATGGACAAGTCCACAGCCAGACAGGCAGACAGGCAGAGCGGCACATTTAACAAAGGAAGAGCAAACTATATTACACAAATACGAAGAAGTTAAACACATAATCCAGACTAAAAGTAACACAGTTGAAGCTGCTTAATGCAGAAAGAACAACTGGCAAAAGAAAAAACTTCCGATGTGTGACTGCGTAAATTAACAGACTTATTAATTTAACGGAACACTCAAAAGTCGAATATACTCATCTAAATATAAATAGCTTTTCAGAGTGTAAAAGATGAATAAATAACTTATTTATTGAACCTGCAAATGTAATGATGCGTCTGTGACTATTTAAAAATTCTTCCACCTGCTTCCCCCCTCTGTGACGGTGTGAAACGGACTCAAGAGCAAGTAAAAACAAATAAATATAAAAACAAAATTCAAAGCGGTAAACACCCCCAACATAAAGTCAGCCGTCCTTCCTGCATTTGTCAGTTTAAACTGTGTTGTTTTTAGTCTGGATTATGACATAAACTTCTTCATATGTGTGTAATATTATCATACGATCCGTGCACTGAGCTCTGATTGGTCAGTAGGAGGTGTTTTTATACCGGTTGATCTCTTATCTGGAACATAACCTGCTCCGGAGCAGGTTAGCTGTTCAGCATTAGTTACCATGGAGATCTACCCCGGTAAGAAGTGAACCAGCTTCGTGGTACCGAAAACCCTGAGTTAACCCTGAACCACAAATCCTGCTTCGTAGTACAGGCCTCTGGGGTCTCCCTGAGAACTACATACCTTCAAGGGCTTTTTTATGTTTGCATTTGTACCGTAAATAGGAACGCTGAAGTGACGTAAGCCGGCCGGCGCCGCTCGCACACGTCTCCAGCTGGGAGATCAGCAAGCTCGCTACGTTCATTACGTTTCACCAGCTCTCTTAGCTTTGTTAGTAATATAGGAATAAATAAACATCTCTGTTAAATGGCACAATCATATAAACACAAACAAAACAGACGTCATGAAAGTACCGTTCACGATTTCAGTTTGAATCGGCTTCTTCAGCTCAGTGGGTTACGCTTTGTGCTGCTGAGTTAGTCTTTGTGCTAACGTTACTGGGTTAGTCTTTGTGCTACTGGGTTAGTCTTTGTGCTACTGGGTTAGTCTTTGTGCTACTGGGTTAGTCTTTGTGCTACTGGGTTAGTCTTTGTGCTACTGGGTTAGCCTTTGTACTACTGGGTTAGTCTTTGTGCTACTGGGTTAGTCTTTGTGCTACTGGGTTAGCCTTTGTGCTACTGGGTTAGTCTTTGTGCTACTGGGTTAGCCTTTGTGCTACTGGGTTAGTCTTTGTGCTACTGGGTTAGTCTTTGTGCTGCTGGGTTAGTCTTTGTGCTACTGGGTTAGTCTTTGTGCTACTGGGTTAGTCTTTGTGCTACTGGGTTAGTCTTTGTGCTACTGGGTTAGCCTTTGTACTACTGGGTTAGTCTTTGTGCTACTGGGTTAGTCTTTGTGCTACTGGGTTAGCCTTTGTGCTACTGGGTTAGTCTTTGTGCTACTGGGTTAGCCTTTGTGCTACTGGGTTAGTCTTTGTGCTACTGGGTTAGCCTTTGTGCTACTGGGTTAGTCTTTGTGCTACTGGGTTAGCCTTTGTGCTACTGGGTTAGCCTTTGTGCTACTGGGTTAGTCTTTGTGCTATTGTGTTAGCTCGCTGAGCAGCTGCTCTCACTCGTTCTATGGATCAGTGGGCGTGTGCTCATGAACAAGTTATCTTCTGGACTTCACTTTCGGTCCGTTTGTCTGTTTTCTTCCATTTATTTTGTTAGGAGCTGTTGTCTGTTTGTGTTTTCTGTTGTTTACACGGCTAACAGGTTTTTATAAAATGGCGGTTGCCGGTGCTGCATTGGCTCATGTGTTCAACCAATCAACGTACGCTTGCATCACTCACGGTTCCGCATGTGCTGGGAGAGTACCTGCTCTGAAATAGGTGCTGAAATGTCCGTCAAAACAGCGTTCTAAGAACTACGACCGTTTTCTAGTTCTTGCGTTGGGACACAATAAAAAGGGGATCTTAGAACTATGAAACAGTTCATCCAGTCTGATAAAACACCTGTTGTCATCAAATCCCACGAAGAAAACCCCAAAACAACAGTGAATGTATCTCCTAACAGTATAGTGTGTGTCACAGCCTGATATCTCTTCTTCCATTGAAACACATCAGTGAGCCTCACTGTTGTTCCTTCATCACCGTGAACACACTGTAGTTTATTTCATACACCGTCCTGCTGACACTAATACTCACTAGAGCACCACATGTGGATTAATCCGCCGCTGAAAATAGTCCCCACCAAATTAGCTAAACTCTACAGTGACCAGCTGTTTTATGAAATTACTGACCCGTTTTAAAAGATGAAATTATATATTTGTTAGCCATTTTTAAAGATTTACATCTTCAGGAACCAGTGGGCTTGTAGCTGAGAACCACATACAGTCCGTCTCTCGATACGTTCTGACTTCCCTACCCTAACACACTGATGGTTTTGGTTGACAGTAAAACATATTTCAGTCAGTACAAAGCCCCTCTGGGACCTTTCTAGTAGTTTCAACCTGTGATGCCTGACATCTTTGTCTTTTTTCTGCTCTTCCTCTATGTGGTCTTAACTAATGACACAAGTTGTCCTGTTTTCTGCCTGTAACATCTTCTGTCTCTAAATCTTGTGGGAACTGAGCCTCTGCTTCTTCTTACTTCTCTGTCTCTAATGCCAACTCAGGTGACTAACACAACTGCTGCTGATGCTCTATCTGCCTTCATGTGCGACCTGGACCAAGTGAGTTTTGGGAATTATGTGTTGAATGCATTTCCTTCCTCATAAAACATCTGTAAAGTATTTTACATCCAGTATTGTTTACATTCACGTTTACTAGCTTGCGGTCGTCTTCTTCCAGGGCCGTCTTTGTTGGCTGCATGTCCTGGCTTCTTTCAGTCTTTATGCTAAGCTAAGCGTCTGCTGGATGTAGCTTCATATGTACCGTACAGACATGAGTGGTTTCAATCTTCTCATCCAACAAAGTGAATGAACAAACAAGAAAAGGGTGGAGTGCTGCCTAATCGATCCCACCTGCTGAGCTCCATGTAGTTACTGGATGATAGTCTAGACTCTAAGCCACAGACTGTATATAGAGATGGACGACACGTCTCCACTTCCTCCCACTGTACAAAAGTGAAGCCAAAATATCCCAGATACTGGAGCTGCCATCTTCATATTGTGATTTCATTTGGAGCCAGAGTCTGTAGTGATCGGAGGGCTGGAGCCGCGGTATAGAGGTCCAGCCCACACACCTGCCTAAGCCAATCACGAGCCGAGCACAGCCGCAGCTTGTTAGTACAATTCAGAGCCTCCAACTGTGAAGACTTCACTCAGAGCAGCTGTCAATCATGACGTCCCACCCCCTTTTTACAGCATCAAATAACTAATTCAAACCAAACTGATCAGAAATGAACACTTGAACAAACATCAGCGTGAAAAGAACTACCTAAAATGACAGAAACCATCTTTGAGTGAAATGTATTTGACTTTTTAGTTTGGCCCATGTCCCCTCCACTAACATGGAGGTTTATGACCTATACTGCAGCCAGCCACCAGGGGGCGATCCAGATGTTTTGGCTTCTCTTTTTGGTTGTTGTCCATCTTTATATATGTCTGTGGTCTTAACATGCAGCTCCCTCATTAAATGTGTGGCCTTTGCTGTGTGAAGTCGTGCTTCTGCTCATGTTTTCACCACTTCATTTAGACGCTCAAACTCAACCAGTAGGCCCAGAACATTTGAGAAGTTCATGAAATCACCCACAGATGACTGTTCTTGTGTTTCAGAACTCATCATGAAAGACCGATCAGGAGAAAACCCAGGTGAATGATGATGTCACTGATGAACATCTGTAAAGTGTGAGCTGTAGACCTCAGCATCATTCAAATCGTTTGATACAGTACCTTCATGTTTATTGTTCTCAGTGTAGCAGGTAGACAAAGAGAGCTGCATAACCAGCTAACATGCCTGTCAGCAGTAAAGGGTTAACGAGCTCCACGTTAGTTGATCACTCGCCTTCGATCTGATTGCATTCAGTCAAGCTTTGGTTCTCTATACAATCCCCACTATTGTTTGATTGGACATAATATTTGAAGCTTTTTTTCTTCATTAATCACCATTTATGAATCATAAATCTACAGAAGCTCAGACACAGAATACCCAGAAGTTGATCTACTCTTGACAATAAATATGAATACATCTCATAATCTCATAATTATATATCAGATATCTTTTAGATCTGCAGTGATCTATCTTAAAAGACAGATGAGGTGAGTCCTGATTTGATGTCGTCACTGATCTCTACATCCAGTGTTTAAAGGATGATGTATTTAAGTGAAGGTATTGTGTCTCAATATTTGAATGATAAAATAATAGTACACAGCCTCTGGGTGACGGAGTAGCACACGCTGCAGGTGTAGAAATCAGTGACATCATCAAGACTGGATCATTAATGATTTCTCCTGATCTGTCATTGAAGGTCTGTGGGTCACGATCTCAACGGCTCGTCAGCCTTCTCTGACAAAAGGTCATCACCATTGTTTAAAATGAGCTTCAACTGAAAGATGCTTTTATTGTGATTACAAAATTACACAAACATTTACTAACTAACTGGACTCACAATACACTCAGTAACTCTGGCCAAGTGCAATACATCTTTTGAACTTATAACTAGTGCTGTCAAAGATAACATGATAGTAACGCAAATTAGTTTTAACGCCACTATTTTCTTTAACGCATTAATGCAACTTGTGATTTTCAGGTTGTAGCTGTTGTTGTCTGTTGGGCTGCAGTTTCTCATGTTATGATTTGAGCATATTGTTTTATGCTAAATGCAGTACCTGTGAGGGTTTCTGGATAATATCTGTCATTGTTTTGTGTTAATTGATTTACAATAATAAATATATACACACATTTGCATAAAACAACATATTTGTCCACTCCCATGTTGGTAAGAGTATTAAATACTTGACAAATCTCCCTTTAAGGTACATTTTGAACAGATTAAAAATGTGTGATTAATAGCAATTAGTACATTAATAATTAATAGCAACATATTTTGATTGATTGACAGCCCTAATTATAACTTATAATTAAATCCATTTTGCATACCTTACAGCAAAGTGCACATTATATGCATGTTTAAAGGGCATACTTTTATACTTTTTACTCTTGTGTTTTTCTCTATTCTTGTTCGTGTGGTTTCGTTCGTGTTGCTGTGGTATGAGAATCCCCCCCGGGGATAAATACAGTATCTGTCTGTCGATCAGTAACATGATATTTCTCAGTAATAAACATCAGTACTAAACATTGTGCTTTAATCAATAATATCATTGTTAGCTGCAGCCCAACAGTAATCTCTTAATGATTTTGTTTGATTAATGGATTAATGGTTTAGAAAATGACCTCACCTCTCAGAGCCCAATGTGACGTCTTCAAATGACGTATGTTTATCTTGTTGTTTCAGCTATACTTACCTTTTACTTCTACTTTAGTGATATAGAAATTGTTTTCTAAATCTGAACCAAAAAAATATTTTCAGAAACTGCTTTCAGTGGTCAAAAGAGGTAAAACTGTTGAAACATCATGTTCTATCAAACACTGCTGAGTGTGTAGTTAAGACTCACTTTGGGCTTTTCTGTTCATCTCTTCCATTATTATATTTCCATCGCTCACCTTAACAAGTTTTTGTTTCTGCTGTGTTCACAGTGGCAACTCCAAAGCCATCCGTCACAATACTTGCTGCCACAGAGACCAGGGCGCTGCTGCAGTGTGACGTTCGAGGTGCTTCTCCAAAACCTAAAGTAGAGTGGCAGGACAGCGGTGGAAACATCCTTCCTGCTGAGGAACCACAGGTGTCTGAAAGAGGAGGAAGCTACGACATCATCCTCCAAACCACTGTGACCAAGACCGACCGCTATCGCTGTGTCGTCACACAGGAGACAATCAGCCATCAGGTTTCTGCTGAGACCTTTGTGCATATCAGTGGTGAGATTTCTTTCTTGTTTTAATCATGAAATAATTTGAATTGTTCACGTTTAATGTCTTATTTTGTCTGACTAACAATCCAAACTCAAAGACATTCAGTTTATAAAGATATAAAACAGAGAGAAGCAGAAAATGAAGTTTGAGAAGCTGGAAGCAAAATATGTTTGATAAATGACAAGCGAGTAATCGTTATCACAGCTGTTGTTGATTCTTTCTTTAGTTAATCTACAGAAAATTAATTTCCTATCTTGTTGTTTCAGCTATACTTACTTTTTCCTTCTACTTTAGTGATATAGAAATTGTTTTCTAGATCTGAACCCCAAAAAATATTTTAAGAAACTGCTTTCAGTGGTCAAAAGAGGTAAAACTGTTGAAATATCATGTTCTATCAAACACTGCTGAGTGTGTAGTTAAGACTCACTTTGGGCTTTTCTGTTCATCTCTTCCATTATTATATTTCCATCGCTCACCTTAACAAGTTTTTGTTTCTGCTGTGTTCACAGTGGCAACTCCAAAGCCATCCATCACAATACTTGCTGCCACAGAGACCAGGGCGCTGCTGCAGTGTGACGTTCGAGGTGCTTCTCCAAAACCTAAAGTAGAGTGGCAGGACAGCGCTGGAAACATCCTTCCTGCTGAGGAACCACAGGTGTCTGAAAGAGGAGGAAGCTATGACGTCATCCTCAACGCTACTGTGACCAAGACCGACCACTATCGCTGTGTCGTCACACAGGAGACAATCGGCCATCAGGTTTCTGCTGAGACCTTTGTGCATATCAGTGGTGAGATTTCTTTCTTGTTTTAATCATGAAATAATTTGAATTGTTCACGTTTAATGTCTTATTTTGTCTGACTAACAATCGAAACTCAAAGACATCCAGTTCATAAAGATATAAAACAGAGAGAAGCAGAAAATGAAGTTTGAGAAGCTGGAAGCAAAATATGTTTGATAAATGACAAGCGAGTAATCGTTATCACAGCTGTTGTTGATTCTTTCTTTAGTTAATCTACAGAAAATTAATTTCCTATCTTGTTGTTTCAGCTGTACTTACTTTTTCCTTCTACTTTAGTGATATAGAAATTGTTTTCTAGATCTGAACCCCAAAAAATATTTTCAGAAACTGCTGTCAGTGGTCAAAAGAGGTAAAACTGTTGAAACATCATGTTCTATCAAACACTGCTGAGGTAGGGCTAAACGATTACGGCCAAAATGATAATCAGGATTATTTTGATCAATATTGAGATCATGATTATTTATCGCGATTATTCATTGCATTTAGGGACAAAATATTGTTATTGTACTGTCACATTGAATTAAACAGTGCTGCTTTCACTTCCATGTTGTGCTACATTCCTGCTAATGTACAAATCTTTGCATCACAATAAGACTGATCCTCATTCTCAGTGCATCTCCTAGAAGCAAAATATAATTTGTACCAAAACTGTTTACTCAAAGTTAAATCAACAGAGCACTGCTTTCACTTTCACGTTGTGCAAAGCAACATTCCCGCTGACTAACAACTCTTTGCATCAAAATAAGTAATTAAGGATCTTCTTCACCTGAATTCAGTGCATTTGTTATACAGCAGAGCAGACGGGCAAAAAGAATAATATACAGTATGTTACTCTTCTACTCTGGTCTGTGCCGCAACAAAAGTTTTCCACAGCCTGTCGATGCAGGGTGAGCACACAGCGACATGACAGCTCCCCAAAAGTGAACTCAAAACATCTGAATCGGCCCCTGGTGGCTGGCTGTTAGTTAAGGAGGCACTTGATTTGATAAGCAGCAGAGTTTTCTATCAGCGGTGCATTTTAAGCGTCAATATCACAGTCGATCATGTTCATTTAATTGTGGGAAGCCAAAATCGTGACTAATATTTGATTAATTGTGCAGCCCTATGCTGAGTGTGTAGTTAAGACTCAAATTGGGCTTTTCTGTTCCTCTCTTAAACAACATGTCTTCCATTATTACATTTCCATCACTCTCCTTAACAAGCTTTTGCTTCTGCTGTGTTCACAGCTGCAACTCCAAAGCCATCCGTCACAACACTTGATGCCACAGAGACCTGGACGCTGCTGCAGTGTGACGTTCAAGGTGCTTCTCTAAAACCTAAAGTAGAGTGGCAGGACAGCGCTGGAAACATCCTTCCTGCTGAGGAACCACAGGTGTCTGAAAGAGGAGGAAGCTACAACATCATCCTCAACGCTACTGTGACCAAGACCGACCGCTATCGCTGTGTAGTCACACAGGGGACAATCGGCCATCAGGTTTCTGCTGAGACCTTTGTTCATATCAGTGGTGAGATTTCTTTCTTGGTGGTTTAATCATCAAATAATTTTAATTGTTCATATCTTATTAGTTTACAAAGTATTTTAGGCACCTTTAATTGTCTTTTTGTGCAGTCTATGTGTGCTGTACATGATATGCAGTTACATTTTGAGTGTTACATTTGTTTTTTTGTGATGTGTTTCAGGGAAAGTCTCATCCATCATCATCGGATCGTTGTTCGGTGGATTGCTTTTGGGAGCTGTCATCATTGGTGCAGTTCTAGCTCTGCTTGTAGCTAGAAAGGTCATCACAATACGCCGTAATAAAGGTGAGTTTATATAATATATTTTGTCAATGTGTCCATAATATGCAGACATCATATCTCAGGTCAAGAAAGAAAGTATTTACACTTTTACATAAAAGTGAATATAGCATATAGTTGTGAATCTATTACCATGACTGATCATTATGTTCCATAAAACTAGTGGAGGCCTTACTTTTTGTAAAACCAAACAGAAGGGCTCTCCTAGATCCATGATGTAAATTCATGCCTTTTAAGGCATTTTATCATTTTGAAAATAATACTTTGGATTATCTCTCAAACTGATTTTGTAAAACCAAGCTGGCTGGCAGGAACTGACAAAAACCTGGATGTACTCGAGGCTTAAGGCTTGAATGTATCAGGCTGTCTGAATAACAGTCTGAATATGGCAGCAGAAATAGTTTACTTGTGTGCAAGGATTGCTAAACTGATTATTTAACTATTTTCTGACATTGTATAGTTTGAGAACATAAGCATGTTGTTAACCATAAAGTTTTACGAGTCAAAGTGCTTCATTTGATGGTACAGTAGGTTTATATTAAAAGGTTTATCATAATTCTGTTTATAGACAGCAGTGGTGGAAGCTTTAACATGTTGTTGAATGGGATCAGGAGATTTAGATTGACACTTTTGTCCAAAGTGACTTACAATAAGGGCATTCTACCATGTGAATACAACCCAAGAATCATGCAAGTACATCAGATAGAGAAATAGATTTTATTTATTATAAGTGTAACTACACACTTTTTTTTTTTAATTTTTTTACTTTCTAAGCATTAAAGTAAATGATATGACTGAACTGTGATGAAACACATCAATGCTGTTAATATTGACATTTCTTACCAAATTTATAAAAGTCGGTATTTCATGATTAAAAATGTCTCAACACGCCATCTACTGTTTTAAATCAGCCCTAATCTTACAAGGCCAGGTAGAGTCGACCGTTTGGGTTTAATCTACGGGACGAAATTTATATCTAAAAAAAAAAACGCCCTCTAATCAAACCCCGCTTCTCGCCTCTGGCCACAACGGTGATCGTTTTCACCCATAAACCACTGAGTAGCATCACAATCACAGCACAGCAGCAGCCTGTTCTCTCCTTTACTGGAAATGAAACCATCAGCTCATTATAAAATCTGGTGAATCAGTGTTAATGACTGATTATCTGGCGATAGCAATGACCTTTCCTACGCTGTGACAGTGTGTGTGGATGAAGCAGGGAGGGAGGGAGGGATGGAGGGAGGGAGAGATGTTGCACCGACAGCAAACAGCTGTTGTGGAGTAGAGAAGAACACCTGCAGTTAATTTTCCACATTGACAACTATACACACTGGGTCTGGTGCAAATTATCACCAGAGAGAGAGAGCGAGAGAGCAAGAATTTTCCGCATTGCCATGTTCCATTTTCGCAATGACTTTCCTCCTAAATAGTGTCATGTCCACACCACACAACAAAAACCTGTCCAGACAGAGAATGTCTGAGGGGTTAACGTTGCAACAAACAGAAGCACATGGCTGATTATTATGCAGAATGATGGTGATCAAAGGATTTCATTGGTCAAACTTATATTTCCACAATTGGAAATCCACTGAAATTGATGTCCGTCGGAATATTGTTTTTCTCCGCACGCATGTTCCGCAGGCAGGGTCTGAAATGAACTTTTTTCACTTCCTGCCACTGTGGCAGACAAGTATTTTTTTTTTGTCTGCCACTCAGAAATATTATCTGCCACTCTCTGTGCACAATCTCTTCGCTAAATGAAAGAATAACATTTTCAATCTAACGTCATTCAATGTTTGATATATTTTACATATACATAAAAAACATTATATACACAGTAAATTACAGTGTTCGTATTACACCGTAGCTTCTGGGGAGCCCTATTTTTTGAGCATGGGATGGTACTGTACACAATACTGTACTTTGTTATTGTCATCTATAGTGTTTTTTTGCATAAAAACACAATGTAAATGATTAGGATTATTTAAATATTTGCTTTGATTAAAGAAATCTTGGTAAGTTGTTATGAAGTTAAACAGGTCATAATTACCTCTATATAATTTATTTTATATTGATGTGAAAACATCTCCTAACAACTGGATTTATTAAAGTTTCTCGCCAAAAACTTAATTTTACGAGATTACATTTGAACACATCATGATAACGTTGTAATTTACCTTCACCCAATAGTCATTTTGCTGAGCAGACCGTGCCTGATAATAATAACTGAATGGCACCTCCGTTAACGTTAATAGCTCCGCTATTTATCGGGGAGGTGAAGCTATTCAAACATACTATGGCTGCTGCACTGCAGACGTATGGGCTCATAAAGTGTGTCTGGAGATAATAAATCTACAATACGCTGTAAATTTCTACCACAACTCTCTAGTGAACGAAGCTGATGAGCTCTTTCTATTTCATGTCATTTTCTAACTATCTGATCCACAGCGGTCCCCGACCACTCGTCTCACAGCCGGCTGCACATACAGACCGATGTTATGTGTCTAGCTCGGTGAACTAAAGGCTCGTTGTGATTAAAATGAGGTAGTAGCCCGTTGTCTACCTCACTACGGTTAGAAAGAGCCCTCGTTGGTGCTTTAACTATGTTTCTCTGATGAGTTATTGATCCGGGGAGTTTGAATCTGTGAAGAATCAGTCGGACTGTGAGACCGTCACGGGTAGAGCGAAGTCAGTAACGTCGCTTGTGAAGCGAGGTCTGAAAAATTATTTGAATGAAATTATAATTTTTTTATTTTACTTTTGCGAGCAGTGGCCCGACTGGGCTGATTGTATTTACAGACCCGACGTACTGTATGTTCGACCCTGTGTGTCATTTCGGCAGGTTTAAGTGTTACATAAAGTAGGGGAGACCAGGGGCAGTTGTAACATCTCAAATTGCACCAATCAGAACTCAAATAAAAAAAAAGAACAATTTAATATAGCAGCCAAATTAAACTGTATGAAATTAATTTAGAGGTTCTATAAATCTTATGAAATGCATTGTTAATATGAATGAATATGCATTGTGTAAAGGTTTTTGTATATACGTGAAAATCTGTGAAATAAGCATGTGACCTGTTTTGACCCCTCAAAGAATCGTAATTAAGGGCCAATAAGAACCGGAATCGATAAGCAGAATCCGAATCGTTAAAATCCAAACGATAACCAACCCTGGTACTGGTTCTTAGCATTTTGGATTCGACTCTAACCCTAGCAACGGAAGATATGTAGAGTTTCTGCTGTCCTGATGTCAATGGGGAGCTGGTTGTGCTGCTTTTAGAGTGTTGGGAAAACAACCTGTTGTCAAAGTGCCGATGAGGAAAGGAAGGCGGTCAGGAGGTCAGGGTGGTTGGGAGGTAACCAGGGTTCATGCCTCACTGGGAGAGAGGGGTGAAAAGGAAGTTAGTGCAGATGAAGAGGTAGGTAGTGGACAGGTGGGTCAGGAAATGATCTATCTTTTTTACTAAGTAGTTAAAGTCGCTCGGCAGGAAGGACGAGGGAGGTGGGAAATCATAAATCATAGAGCGTTTTGGGGTAGTTGAAGGAAGATTGAATTTTGGATTTAGCTGCAGATAAGAAGGAGGAGAAAGAGGAGAGAAGAGGTTGAAAGGTAAGGAGGTCCTCAGAGTGTGGGAGAAAGAATGACAGAGGATACAGTAGTTAAGGTAATAAGACAGATGTTAAATTCTCTGTCTGGATGTTGAAGTCACTGAGCAGTACAAGCCAGGAGCCATCTTCAGGGATGTTTGATAGGAGGGCATCTAATTCCTCCAAGAATTTCCAGAGAGGACCTGGTGGGTGGGAAAGCACAACGATGTTTAACTTCTCCGGATGAGTAGCAGAAACAGCGTGAAATTCAGGATAGAAGTGGACGCAGGTAGAGAGCAATTCGCCATTTTAGGGGAGAGACTAGCAAACCAGCGCCACCCCATCCAAGTGTCAGTGAGAGTTAGGAAAGCGCAGGTTTATAGACAAAGTGAAAAGATACTTCCCTCTTGTCCTCATACGAAAGACAAAGTGTAACCACACCCTGGTTAAATTATCAGGAACACGACCTTTCTGGTGATGAAACTTGTTTCCACTGACTGCTCAACAAACAAATACCAGGAATACAGATCAGGGAAGAGGTGGCATTTCTACAAACTAAGTTCTCTTAACCCTAAACTTGTTTCATATTTGCTCACCACATTCCTATACAGAATATAATGTCAGGAATATACAAAAAGACTCACTAAGTTACCTGACAGCATGATTTACTAATATTAATGGTGAAATAAATTCAGTAAAACAGAACAGGCTGGAGCAGGAGGCTAAACTACAGTACTAGGGGTGTAACGATACGTTTTTACTACGATACAATACGATTTCCATGGTTCCGATACGATTCAAGGACGATATTTGGCTCATCTAGAGCGATACAATACGATACGATATGACACCATACAATACGATACGATACGATACGATACGATACGATACGATACAATACGATTCATTGACTTGAAATCGATACAGTAACTTTTTTTGCCAAAAATTCAGTCAGTGTGAAATAAATATGTGATACTGGACAGAGCAGGTCAGGATTCCTCAAAGTTTTTCTTATCAGGGAATCAGGGATAAATTAATTATGGATATAAACAAGTAAACACAATGATTAATGGCAAATACATACAGGTTTTATTTGAAAATAATAAAAAGTGCAACTGCAGGACCTGCTGATTCAGTTCTCAAGATACAAGGCAGTGCAATATTTAACACAAAATATAATAAACCAACTTCTATTCTAGTTAAATGAACAATGGTTTAACCTGCTGCTTCTGTCCTCATTTTCAATATAAACAATAATACAGAGATCAAACAGCTGATGGTGATCAAACAGCTAATAGTGATCAAACAGCTGATAGAGATCAAACAGCTGATAGTGACCAAACAGCTTAGTACAGGATCATTCCTACAAACGCTGTTTAAATAATCTGCTTATAGTAATCAAGTAGTCCACCTACAGGGTTCATTTGGGGTTTTTTCATACATGAAAACATACGGAAACACATTTTAAAACTACGTTAGACTAACGTTAATTGAATTTCTGTTTTGTTTTTTACTTTACTCCCGTGATAATTTGCCTTGCCAACCGTCTGCTTTCCGGCTGGGTACGTGAGGCTGATGCTGCGTGCACGTTGATATCATGACGGGGAAAGGAAAGTAATTTTTTCTGAATGAAAAAACGACAGCGCATGGGGAAAGCACCTGTGGGTGAAGCCGCCTGCGTCAAGTGATTGATAGTGCCTGCTCACGTAATGTCCCCAAAATGAAACTCCGTCGACCGGCTCCTCGGCACCGCAGCGCCAGCAGCTCATGCAAACCACGCCGTTACCAGGTGAGAGAGCGAGGTAAGCTGGCAAGCTGGCGCATGTCTGGAGAGTGAACCGGAGTAACGTTTAACATTTCTTTACTAATAAAAGTGCTAAAAACACTTTCATATAACGTTTTCGTCCTTAAATACGATGTGCAAATCCTTAATATCGATACAATTGATATTTGCGTTTCAAATCGATTTTATATCGATATACGTCTCCCGTGAAGGACATCTTGCCGAGTACCTATCGATGTAGTTGGATCGTGGGAATATAAATCGATAGATCGATGTAGTAGATGAATCGTTACACCCCTACAGAGTACAGTCAACAGGCAGCAGAAGGACAGCACACAGACTAAATGATCAGTTAACCAACACAGCAGTCAAGCAGAGAAATGGCTTTGAACGTATTATACTAACTTATAAAAGTAAGTTTACCTCAGAAGTCAGACTGCACACTTCTTCATGGGATGAATGTTTGGTGGTCGACCTCAGGGTTCATCTGTAAAACACAAATGAATTCATGAGCTGACTAAAACTATTCAGACAAACTGTTCAATCTTCACTGTCAACGGTTTGAAATCAGACTTTTGAAAGACGATACAGAGATTTAAATCTATTTGTGTGGGCCACCAAAATCAAATCTGTATACTATAAAGGTTGACTTTATGTAATATATACTCTCTTTTCTTTGCTGCAGGTTCTCGTCTGCAGAGGAGCGGTTCACTCAACGTGTGGTACACTCCAGTTAACCAGACGAACGGTCCGGTTGACCAGAGGAACGGTTTGATTAACCAGACGAACGGTCCGGTTGACCAGACGAACGGTCCGGTTGACCAGAGGAATGGTTTGATTGACCAGACAAACGGTCCGGTTGACCAGAAGAACGGTCCGGTTGACCAGGGGAACGGTCCGGTTGACCAGAAGAACGGTCCGGTTGACCAGGGGAACGTTCCGGTTGACCAGAAGAATGGTCCGATTGACCAGAGGAACGGTTCGATTGACCAGAAGAACGGTCTGGTTGACCAGAAGAACGGTCTGGTTGACCAGAAGAATGGTCTGGTTGACCAGGGGAACAGTTAGTGTGAAGGTCCTTTAGAGCGGCTACTTCATCCAGCCGACATTTCTGTTGGGAACCACCAGTCAACATAGTGGCAGACACAATGAATTCAGTCACATTTGGACTTATAGTCTTTGAAAACGTTGGCGCAAATTTTCGATTTGTCATACATTTTTGTAAAACTTCCGTCGAAAAGAAGTGACTTTAATGATGAAAAACAAATCGTTGTTGGGTACGGTTAGCCTACCTTCAGACTGCAGGAACAAAAGCACTCCTCCTGGGCCTGCCTCTTTCGAAGCTCCGGTTAGCATCATAGCTAGGCAGGTCTAATTCCCTGTTGAAAAAATGCATTTGTAGCTCGGTGCACGTCAGGGGAGTCTCAAAAAACCCAAACCCAAATGTAGTGAAGTTCACAAATGACCAGCAGTTTGCAAATGTACAGTTTGTATATAAATGTAACAACCTCCAGTTGTGTTTTGAACCCGGGTTGATTGTGTGTATGAAAGGGTTAACCCGCGTTGACTGACTCGGCTTCGCGACCGAGGTCGAGAGGTGGGTCAGACCAGGGTCGGACACAAACGCGGCAGGACAAACCTCGTCTGCAAATGAGGGCATATTTCTGTGACGGAACTGTCACAGTCGCCGTGGCTCATAAACGAACGGAGCGACGGCAGCAGGATTGTTTTCAGACACACCGGAGGTGAACGATGCCGTATTTATTCCTAGATGTGAGTGTTAATGGAGCAGCTACGATGTTAGCATAGCCTGGCACTGATCGATCCGGACTCCATTCAGAGAACAAGCATTTTAAAAGTTGTGTGCCTGTCGTGTTGCGGACAGACCCGACAAAGCATGAATTCTGTCTTTTTACGAATCGACATCATTATGTCGTTATTTCAGCATCATTTTGATCCATTTATTGCAATTAAATCACAGCACAGTCTGTTTATTTTGGGTTCATACCGCAGTAGCGATGTTTGACCTGCTAGATAGTCAGTTCAATGGCGCTGTATGTGAATACTAGTGATGGCGAGCTGAAGCTTCATGAAGCATTGAAGCTTTCATAAACAAAGTGTAAAAAAATATGAACCATTTAAATAGAAGGAAGTATAAAAATAGGAGCAGTATATACAGTATCGACAATAAACAGACTATTAACAAAATTGCAGGGAAAAGGATATTGCACAGTGAGAATGAATGAATGAATGAAATTCCACCTGAAAATATCAGGTTATTGTCGGTTTTTGGTGTTTAAGTGTAAGTGGTCTACTGGGAGCAGTGCTGGTTGTGGTCTACTGGGACCACAGATCTGTGATATACTGTATTGTGTGCCAGTAAAGGCTGTTGGGAATGAATATAAACAATAAAAGAAATATATATTACCATTACAGACAACGTAGTGTAACGTTAAACGAACATATCATGGCTGCTGAATGAGAGAGACATCCGCCGTAACTTTACACGGAAAGCCTTAATAGGCAGACCACCTCACGGTACTGCCAGCTGTGAGCACATCTGTTTTTAAAGTGTGTTTACACATGTTATATTTGTAACATTGCCTTTTTTAAATTTTCAAAATAAACCTGCTGAAGGATTCATCTGTCGCCTGTTCTCTCTGTTATAAAGGTACAAACCCAGTTCATTACATTATCCAGAAATTAGCAAATTAAATTAAATGAAATCTTTGCTGGGATGGTGGAGTGAGTGAAATATACAATACAGTCTTCAGAAGTGTCTGTAATCCTTTTGTAAATGTTGTCTATATTATCATATTAGATAGCACAATGTAGTCTAATATATGATAAATGGGTACCGTATAGGGATGTTAATAATTAACCGTTAGCCGACATTAAGCATTTTAACCGATTTACGCTATTGGTTAAAACAGTTAAAATAAACATTAATAATTAATTAAAAAGCTGAGCAGAACTCAGAGGAGCGGCTCGTCAGTTCAAGGAGAAAAGCTGGAGAGACTGAGCCAGAGTTACAGCTACAGGAAGTTGACTTCTGTCTTGAGCGGAGCACAGAGCGGAGGAGTTGTAGCATTTATTCACCGACAAATAAACTGTACGCACACTGTCTGCTACCCCTACGTTCACAGCTATAACGCCACCGACAAAACCCACATTCACCGCCGCCACACACACACACGGTCTGTCGGAAACTCGCTAAAGTTACGCCGGGCAGACACACAGCTGACAACCTGCTAAACTAAACTAAATGTGCGCTGGAGACTTTTCCTGGGAAAGTGACTGCATGTCCGCGACACTACACGCAGCATCGTAGCTGTTAAGTTAACGCTCCCGGACGGTGAACTGGGGACTCAGTTGTCTGTTGTGCTCATACACTGCAGCTGACGCACCGCTGCATGCGAGGCACAAATCTTGTCGGTTAACGGTTAATAATCGCTTAACGAGGGTCGGTTATTGATTAAGAAAACGTTTCTAAATTAGCATCCCTAACACTGTAGATAGACAGAGGAAAAAAGGTTTATGAGTGTTGATTGATAGATACTGTGAATCTGCTGTCTGTATGTTTGTGCATACATTACAGCTCCATACATACAACATAGTTCAACATTTTATAAAGCTAACAATGCTGTGTGTACTATATTTACCCTGTATCCCAAAAAACATGCATCATTCTGTGACTTTTTACGTTTTTGCACACATTGATGAAGCCACGTTTCAAAACAAACAGCACATAACCATAAAATGATAAATGACAGTGCGAAGTCTAGAAGACAACAAATTAATTTTTTTTTTACCTTGATCTTGTTTTATCACCCTGTTTCACCATCATTATATACAGTATATCATTTATATTTTACATCCCTCTCATTGTTGTCTGTGTGGAGTCCAAGTGTAACTCTCCTCTGGACTGTTGTTCAGGACGTTATAGCAGCTAAATGAGTGAGATGAAGCTACATAGAAACACAACTAAACAGAGCGAAAAGTAAACAACGTGATGATGAGTCAACGACACTTCAAAAAGGACCTGATGAAACTAAAGTGACTTGCAAGAAGTAATAGTTATATATTTTTTCAACATAATATACTATGACTTTTTTATTATTATTTTGACATACTATACTATGACTTTTTCAGGACTTTTTTCGACATACTATATTAAGACTTTTTATTACATACTATACTATGACTTTGTTATTAATTCTTTCAACATACTATACTATAATTCGTTTTTCGACATACTATACTAAGATTTTTTTTACTTTTCTCGACATACTATAGTATGACTTCTTATGGGGTTTTTTTTCGACTTTTTATGATTTTTTTTTACATACTTTACTATGAATCTTTTTGACAAAATATATTCTGATTTTTTTTTACACTATATTATGGCTTTTTTCGACATACTATACTAAGATATTTTATGACTTTTTTCGATATGCCACACTATATAATATATAACCCTAACCCTGACCTATATAGTATATGACCCTAACCTATATGATATATAACCCTAACCCTACTCTTTATGCCATTAGCTGTTGAGCCTGTTACAAACTCTATATCGGCGAAACCAGAAATGCAATCATTCTCAGGATCAAGCAGCACAAGTACATCATGGAAAGAGGTAATGGCAACACAGTTTTATATTTACATTTCAAACTACACGGCCCACATAACCTGCAAACTGTGGGCCTGGGAGAAACCGTGAGTAGTCCACGGCTCAGAGACGGACAGCGGAGAGAAAATGGATCCGTTTACTTAAAACTATTGAACCTAATGGTCTTAATGAAAAATACTAAGTCTTTAAATTATTCTGGATATCAAACACTTACAATATAAAGTTAACACTTGCCTGATAGGAACTCCCCATGAGGTTTTAACTCTAACCCCTCCCCTCCCTCCCTTTTCCTTCCCTTACAGTACCATCAAAGTCTACGTCGCTGATCAACATAAAATGCTTTATATTAACTACTAATGGCATGTTTCCTTTATTCACATTAACCCTTGACATGTTTTGTTTATTTATTTTACTCCATTACATTGTATTTATATTTTATATTGTATTCCTTTACATTGTATATTTTATTGCCTTTTTATGAATTTTATCCTCCTTTATTATGCACTTTCATTAGTGGTACTTTTAAGGTTGAGCAGCGACTACGGATGGGACCAGGTGTCTTTGAAAGTTGGAGTGAATCATCCCTTTTACACTGACGCCATCTATTGGACAAATGGTTTTATAGCAGCTCACTTCTACACCACATCAAATGATCATATAGCTTCTTTTAAACACCTAATAAAGATATCTGTCTTAAATAATAACACTTATTTGTTTGTATATATTTATATTTATATTTATATATTTAACACTAACCTACAATCTGCATGGCTTGATGTTTTTTATTCCTTCTACAGCACTTATAACATCTTTTATAGCACTTTAATTTATTTTACTAACCTGCGACGTGTATTGTTAGTCTTGCTTTACGTATTATTAATTATTGTACCCATTTTTATCTATTTTAAATATTTTATTGATCTACCTATGGGAGCTGCTATTTTAACACTGTCTTTAAACATATTAAAAGGGTCTTAGCGTAACATTTTAGCAGAACCTCGTGGCTTTTTTACCTCTCTCTCGGCTGTCCTCCCTGAGCTAGTGGATTCCTTTATGTTTTTAATCCTTTTAATCCCAGACTGGCAGCTGAGAGTGGATCTTGGAAAACAACTAAAGTTCCCTGATCACATAATACACACATATAACATCCCTGATGATGCATAACCCCTAACCCTAACCCAGAGCATCCTAATATAAAGTAATATAATAATATCAAACATATAATATAGTTTGAATAGATGAAATATAGTTTCTAACTACGGAAATGGCTAACGGTAAAACCACATTTCCAAATACGCAGTAAAGTTTATTACAATTTCTGGTTTTCTGTTGCATAACCCCCCAGTTGTATCTCTGGTAAACCCTGGGAAGAGACGCTCGCCTCACTCTGTCGGGCACCGGACATTGATGTGAGGGTGGGGATCGAAAAAAAGTCATAGTATAATATGTCAAAAAAATTATAAAAAAGTAAGTGTCGTATGTCAAAAAAAGGCATAAAAAGTCACACAGTAGTATAATATGTAAAAAAAAAAAGTCATAATAAGTTGTAGTTTAGTATGTTGAAAAAAAATAATTGAAAAAGTCATAGTGTAGTAAATCAAAAAAAAGGTATACGAAGTCATAGTATAATATGTTGAAAAAAGGCATAAAGAGTAAGGCTGTCAATGTTAACAGGTTAATGCAAAATCGTTTTAATCGCCATTCATTTCTTTATTTGCATTAACACAATCAATCTTTCAGAGGTCGTAGAGGGCTCAGTTCTAAAGCTAGAGTGAAGATACTAGTATCATATGAAACTACAAAACCTAATGAACCCGTTGGTACCAACCAAGTCATACTAGCTTGAAGGAAGATAAATAACGCTACGAAGTTATGCTTTATTTTGTTGAGGAAAAACTGTCATGGCCATTTTCAAAGGGGTCCCTTGACCTCTGACCTCCAGATATGTGAATGAAAATGGGTTCTATGGGTACCCACGAGTCTCCCCTTTACAGACATGCCCACTTTATGATAATCACATGCAGTTTGGGGCAACTCGAGGGAACAAGAGTTACTAACTTGAGGGAACGAGTTACTAACTTGAGGGAACGAGAGTTACAAACTTGAGGGAACGAGAGTTACTAACTCGAGGGCACGAATGAATACACATTTTCTCCTAGAGGTCTAGGGGGCTCCGTACCATGAGGAGGTGCAGAAATCTAGTTTTCTCTCAGAACACTTAAATTATAATATGCTGAAAGGTTATTTTGGAATTTTTGCCCAATGATGCCAAAACATTGTTGCCTACTGAAGCTTTAACTGAGGACTATAATGCAATTAATAATATTTTAATTGATTGACAGCCCTAATATTTATATAGTTTTCAGGGAATGTGCAGTATTTAACATGTGTTTGTATTGTTTTAAGTTGATTGCAGCAGTATTGCCCAGGCACAATAAAGTCTATCTTATCTTATTTTAATATACGTTCTTTAGGGGAACAAAATTGAAATGTTGTTTGTGAAACTTTGTTTTGACACAAATACAAATGATAAACTAGACGAAGAAGACGGTCAGCTAACCACCAGGTTAAACCTAACAAGTTGCTCTTACAGTCTCGACACGTCTCACAAACAGTTCATGACATGACTAAACAGCCTGAAACTAGAACTAACGTTAGCCACCTGGAGGTCAAACAGTACCTGAGTTAGCTGAACTAACTGACTTTCCAAAGGCATCTCTCCCATTTCTATTAACAATCATTCATCATGATCTAATCATTGCTCTATAAATCATCATCATTGAATGTCTGTCTGCTCCTCAGTCAGAGCCTGACACTCACACCTAAAAACATTTAGTATTGCTTCACACTTTAATCCAACCTTCCCAAGAAATCTAAAGTTTTTAACTTTTTCAAGAGTCTTATCATATAATTCAGATTTGGCAATTTCTTTTTATATCCAAATACCATGAATTTGGTCTTGTCTGTGGATATTTTGAAGCCCCAATCATTGGCCCAGTCCATCACCTTATCCACAGCTCTTTGTCCACTCTCACCTCTTTTGACTTATTGCATAAGAAGTCTTTAAACTATTAAAGCAATGAGTTTACTGTTCATCAGACCACAAATGAGACAAGAATTATCTCAACACATCAACCGCCGTGGGTTAGGGTTTACACTGGAGTTAGTTGAAAGCCCGGTTTGTCACGTACTGTTACTAAAGGGCACCTCCGTGCGTCGGTTTCCGATGCCGAGGGATGCTGACCAAACAGCGGTATTTGACGAGTTGGGAGTGAGAACGGGTTGTTTTCGCGTATCTTTTGTACCCGCACAAACGTCCACAGTTAGGCAAGAAAACCACTCAGTCAGGGTACGGGAAAACTTCTTGGTTGGGCTTAAAACAAGTAAGTAAACTCGTACGGAAACAACTACGGAAAATCATCACAAACGTCAACAAAAAAACGTCACTAACGTAACTTATAAAGCAAAACACCGGTCAACAAAGATCTGGAACACGAGTCTCAGTCAGTACGAACAGGCTGAAACAGCACCATGTGTGTTCAATGCAGGAAGCAAACATCTGCATTGTGCTCATCATTTGGAGAATAATAAAAAAGTGAGGGGGGTTAAAAAATGCTGATCTACAGTTAGTGTAACTTAAAGCTTCAGTAGTCAGTATATTTTTGGCATCATTGGGCAAAAATTCCATAATAACCTTTCAGCATGTTGTAATTCAAGTGTTCTGAGAGATAACTAGACTTCTGCTCCTCCTCATGGCTCTGTTTTCAGGATTTAAGAAAATCTAGCCTGTGACAGAAGACTTTGACCAATCACAGGTCATTTCAGAGAGAGAAAGTGTTCCTATTGGCTCCTTCACCAGATTTCACGATGGAGGCGTCACAAACTTTCGCATTTTACAGCTAAAGCGTACACTACAAGATGATTCTTAAAACATTTGAGGAGAGAAATAGGCATTAATGTAACATAATATTGATTTATATTTGATCAGCGCTGCCTAGTTTGACCGTTTGGTCGGAGTTCAGAGTGATTGACAGCCGGCTCTCATAGACGGCAGATGGACAGCAGACCTCAGATTAGCTCTGACTGCGAAATCTTGCAGATGCCGTTAGGAGCACCGGAGGACACAGAGGAACATGTTTTTTTTTCAGGTTACCTGTTTCATGTTCTACTGTCATGATATAGCGTCCGTTTAATAAAAAATATTTTTTTTAATCATATTTGCTCCACCCTCGCTATTTCAGCTTTAACTCTACAAAAACACACAGAAATATAGGTTAGATTTAAACTATGAAAACCCAACCTGTTATAAACTAGAATTATCATTTAAATCTGTACTTACATTTTCTTTCTGGAAGAACTGGATGGTGACTAAAGAACATATAAATACCACACAGTTCACGTTACATAAGAGAAAGGTAAACATGATGCAGACAGAAGCAGGTTGACTGAGACTCTAAATCCCTCTGCTGTCCTCCTCTGAGGTGACAGATTGTGTAAATCTGTCATTCTGCATGTACTGTATGTTTCAGCCCCGCCTTTAATAGATGTCTCTGGTCCTAATTTACTACAGAAGTCTTTCCAACTGTTTTTTTATTGCTTTACCCGTCTAGCTTTAGCTCTAAGTTTCTTGTAATCAATAGCATATCTCTCTAGCGGATGTCTTTTTAACCTTTTATATGCTCTATTTCTGACTCAAGCTGCGAGGTTACACTCCTCATTCCACCATGGGACCATAGTACCTCTTAGAGGATTATTGTTCTTGGGGATAGTCTCATTTGCAGCCGACCACATTACCGTAGTTATCAAACTACTCCACTTATTTATACTAAATTCACTTTTTACTCAAATTTGATCCAATTAGCCCTTTTATAATTAAGTTTCAGGGATAAATTAATTGGCTCCTCAATCAAGCACCTACCAAATCTACTTATTATTGGCACATGATCACTCCCCATTGTATTTTGATCTGCTGACGTGATTGTGGTATCTATAGGGGATGAAATTGCCCGGCTTGTTTTAAACCATGTTGTTTGGCCATTGAAGAAGCTATGTTGCTTGTGGTGGCGTTGATTCATAAAACATCTGATGTGGTGCACATTTAAACACAGGATCCAGGGAGCCGCTCCAACCATTTATTGTAGTCAAGGTGGTCAACAGTTGGATGGCAGTTGGTGGATGATTTTTTCTATTCAAAGAAACATTAACAGAGGATATTACATATCTCAAAAATATAATACAACTTACAAATAATAATAACTTACATCATTCATGCATCCACAATCTGGAATTTGGCTCTTCTCCTTGACATAGGATTAAACTCAGGTATCTAACATAACACAAAACAACCTGTTCACTTTCAAACAATATATTCCATTTCAACCAAATCAATTATAAAAGAGCAAAAGCCATATCAGACTCACATCCCTCTTCTCTGTTTGCCTGGAGGGCAGATTTATATAATCTAGATGGGACTGGTCTAATCAGGAGTGGCATTCTGTGCTTGCAGGCGGGGTGGAGACTTGTGATTTAACAGCCGTCATTAAATATAACTAGATTGTTCTTATCTATAAAATCTTGTAAAACTATTCCGTTTCTGTCTCTGTTCTTACTTCCCCATTGTTCATTGTGTGCATTAAAGTCCCCTACCCAAACTACTGCTTCCTTCATCTTATCCATCATTTCCTGAACATGGCTTTCTTCTAGATTAATGCAGGAGTTATATAAATTCATAATAGTGATTTTCTCCTGATCAGTCCACCCCTCTGTTATTACACACTCTCCTGTACTGGATTTCATTTAGATTAAAGGTTGGTCTCCCTATCTTTCCTTTCACATTTATACGTATTACACAATCCAGACTTGGTTTCAACCAGGTCTCCTCAATACATATTATTTCTGGCTTTTCTTTAAATTCGTCTAGATTTGTTTTTTAATTCCTGCCCGTTTGCAGCTAGACTCCTAGCATTCCAGATAATGTAAAACATTATTCCTGTTAAAACTGAAATAAAGGTAGCAGTTCTTGTCCCTCTAAATGTATATGTATAAATGTATATTTTGAATGCTGGGTAAATTTCCCAAATCCACTCCAAGTCCGAATAGTTCAAATGGATGTACTCCCTCGTGTTCATTTTTTTTATTCCTCTATCATCCCTCTTGCTCCTCCTATTGGATATTGGGAAAAGCCTTGTTTAAAACTCACAACTCTCCAACGAGACACGACACAGGGAGGGCTGGCTCTCCCAGATTTCAAGGTGTATTTCTGGTCCTTCGTGTTACATCCTCTCTCTACATGGCTCAATCCTATAGTTCTTCAGCCTCTTGGAGACCGATTGAGGAGAATTTATCATCGCCTCATGGACTATAAGACCTAGTGTGTTCCAACATACCATTGAAAAAACAACAAAATTTCACCTCTACCCGTGACTTATCGTACTGTAATGAAGCAGCCGCGTACAGAATTCACAAACGGTCAGATGTCTGTACAGCACACACTTAACAATACATACTGAGGGGATTAGAAAGAGAAGGAAGTGATAATTTCAATCTATACTGTCAGTATACACAGTAACATGATGTATTAATCATTGCTGTGTGTTTCTCCAAGCAGACCAGTGATCCAAGAAAAACAAAAGGTCAAAGCATCATGGTGTCCTCTCCCTGTTGTTTCATGAATACTCAGAACACTATATATACATGTATATACACTATATAATATACAGTACACTATATATACATGTATATATACACTATATAATATACTGTACATTATATATACATGTATATATACACTATATAATATACAGAACACTATATATACATGTATATATACACTATATAATATACAGTACATTATGTAGTTACTGGTCCAGTGAACTTTATCAGCCATTTCTAATTAATAATATATTCATCAAACCTCTAACAACAATATGAACAGCAGTCTTCATAAACACAATATAACCGTAATAATGATTATCACATGAATGATTATAAAAATAAAAATGAATGATGATCACAATGTTAAAATAACAGTACTGAACTGAATGATGGGATGTATTCAGTTAGTACTTATTTTTAGTAGCCTGCATTAAAATATGGTATTTTAATGCAGGCTAATAAAAATAAGGCAAAATACATGCATAAGATCATGGACTAACTGTAAAACACACTGGTTTCTGATCAGAGTGGCTGCTGACTGAACAGATACGAGGCCAGGATGAATCAAGCCTGGCTGTTAGTCTGGTCTGGAGCAGGCTAGCTGCACAGAATACATCTCCATGGTAACTGATGTGTCAAGACTAAATTGAGCCAGGTTAACTGGAAAACCCCCGGCTTAATCCCCTATGTTATCTTGGTTTTGTGAAACAGGCCTCCGGTCATTGGTGTGAAAAGGGTATCAAGTGTGAAAGGGGTCCTAGTAGAGGACCTGATCAGTTTTATAACTAACGTTACCATTGATTGATAAACTAACTAGGTAGTGATTGAATGTTAGTGTACTCACCGTGTTGATCTCCTCGTGTTGTTCCAGCAGACAGCAGACAGAAACACAGAGACAGAAGCTCCAGAGATGAGAACTGAAGTCTAACAACACCAGACATGATCAACTGATGCTGACAGGTAGCAGCTAACACACTAGCTAACAGGGCTGTGTTGTTAGTTAACAGGTAGCAGGTAGTCAGCTGATCCTGCCTCACCGTTAGCTGAGATAACGGAGGTTAAATGTCCCAAATAAACCAACAGTGGATAACTGTTGATCACTTTTAACGTTACAAGGTAATAAAATCTGGATTTATAGGCTAAATGGTAGTGATGTTACGAGTTGTGCCGAGGCTTAGGGGCGTGTGTCTGGGTTTGTAGTGATGTTACGAGCTGTGCCGAGGCTTCGGGGGGTGTTTCGGGGTTTGTAGTGATGTTACGAGCTGTGCTGAGGCTTCGGGGCGTGTTTCCGGGTTTGTAGTGATGTTACGAGCTGTGCCGAGGCTTCGGGGCGTGTTTCCAGGTTTGTAGTGATGTTACGAGCTGTGCCGAGGCTTCGGGGCGTGTGTTTGGGTTTGTAGTGATGTTACGAGCTGTGCCGAAGCCTCGGGGCGTGTGTCTGGGTTTGTAGTGATGTTACGAGCTGTGCCGAGGCTTCGGGGCGTGTTTCCGGGTTTGTAGTGATGTTACGAGCTGTGCCGAGGCTTCGGGGCGTGTTTCCGGGTTTGTAGTGATGTTACGAGCTGTGCCGAGGCTTCGGGGCGTGTTTCCGGGTTTGTAGTGATGTTACGAGCTGTGCCGAGGCTTCGGGGCGTGTGTTTGGGTTTGTAGTGATGTTACGAGCTGTGCCGAGGCTTCGGGGCGTGTGTTTGGGTTTGTAGTGATGTTACGAGCTGTGCCGAAGCCTCGGGGCGTGTGTCTGGGTTTGTAGTGATGTTACGACCTGTGCCGAGGCTTCGGGGCGTGTTTCCGGGTTTGTAGTGATGTTACGAGCTGTGCCGAAGCTTCGGGGCGTGTGTCTTGGTTTGTAGTCATGTTACGTGCTGTGCCGAGGCTTCGGAGTGTGTGTCGAGTAATCCAGGGAGTTTCCTGCAATGCGCGTATCGAGGCTTGTATCGTTTTAGACCAATGTCGTCATTGATGACGAAGCCTCGCTGCCCGGCCATACCGCTGAATGGTTCATGAAGTGGTTCAGATCTTCACTGGTTCAATTTTCAGAAGTGACACAGAACACTAATATTACCCCTCCTGCAATTATTATATTATATTATACTACACTACAATACAATTATTGACCAAAGGATTGGTTTACACACATAAGATGCATTACTCACAAAACAATTACAGGTTATTATACATGTATCTTATATACTCATAATATACTTACTAAATAGACATTTTATTATATACGATATATATATAAATTGATTACATGGTAATAGATTTTTTTTTCAATGTTTATAGTCATTCCCAACAGCATTTACTGGCCCAAGATACATTATATCACAGATCTGTGGTCCCAGTAGACCACAACCAGCACGGCTCCCAGTAGAGCACTTACACTTACACACCAAAAACTGACAAACTGACAATAACCTGATATTTTCAGGTGGATTTTCATTTAATTCTCACTGTGCAATGTCATTTTCCACTTGTGCAATTTTGTTAATAGTCTGTTTATTGCCAATACTGTATATACTGCTCCTATTTTTATACTTCCTATATTTATACTTGGTTCATATTTTGTTTCACTTTATTTAGCTCTTCAGACCACATTAGGATTTATTTATATTTGTTTGTAAATATATGTGGAAATGTGCGTGTGTCTGGCGTTGGATTCTATCCTTTATTATTTTTATGTCCACCTTGTAAAGCACATAATGATGATAAGTGTTATAATTAGATAACCTTCATTGTTATAATAATTATTATTATCAACCACACAAGATGTTTGTTAACAGATGAAACCTTCATTGAACAACATGAGACTAATATCCTACAATCTAGTGTTAAATATTACAATTACACAGAAAGTTTTGATTTTCTACAACACCTGGTGTTTGCTGTCAAAACTAAGAGCCAATCAGCTCTTTGATCAGGCGACAGCCAGCTGTTTCCCATCATGCCCTGGGTCTTGCAGTCGGTGGAGAGCAACTGCGGCGCCTGGCTCTAAAAACTGCGGCCGCCTCGATCTCGTGAGGTTATCGTTGCCCACGTGTGCACGACGTCAGAGCAAGTCGGACACAAATCTAACCGGCATGCATTGCGTGGTGATCGATTCTGCGCAGGCCTGGCTGATCTCCATCGAGTCTGTTAGAAGCTACAGAGATTGGAGAGTAAATGGTGCTAATGGTTTAGCCTTCTGCTAACAGCAGCCAACGGCTCACGGCTACGGTTAGCAGAAGGCTAAATATTAACAACATTTACTCTCCGTCTCTGAAACGTTTCTCTGATATTGTAGCTCTCTAGAGCCTCAAATCACAGTTTGTCATCTCAAATGTCTGTGATATCTGGATTCTGGCAGCCAACAACACAGCAAGATGACATTTTAGATGTGTAACTTTAGCCCACTGCTAGTGTTAGCCTCCAGTCTTTCCTTTGTTTAGCCTCCAGCTAATACCGTGACCTCATCGTGACGTCGACACTAAAAGGGTCTATAAAACTTAAATGTTACCCTCATCAAAAGAGTCGTGGCTTTCAGATGTGTTGACAGAGTAGATGAGTGCAGCTCAAGGAAGCGAACATGTTGATGTTCTGGTTTTGTTTCTGTGACCTTCAGAGGGCCAGAACATAGCTGTGTTCAAACCAACCCCGGTCTCCCCTACATTACTTCACATACTGGATCACGACTGACCTCCTAGATATTGTTATCTCACAAACTCTTGCTTCAACGTACACGTCAGATTTAACATGAGCATGAGCAGATGAAGACCGACTGCACAGTGAAGCTCAAACACCCAAGAGTAGCAACAAAAAGAAAGACGTTTCTGAATAGAGGAACCTTTAAGTTACCCGAGAAGCTGGTTATATTTAACTGCTAATACACCAACATTAAAAGATGGAAATGTGTCTATTGACTGAAATGAGCTTCCATCTCAACAACTCCTCTGATGACAGATGGAGCGCTTGTCTTTAAAAGAGAGTCCCAAATGTAGTTCAAGTGATCAGCAGCTTAAAGAGTTATGAAACAACTTTAATATCATGATGATCAATGTGGACGATTCATCAAGAAACTGTCCAGCAGCCAAGAAACATGTTGTAGTATTAGAAGTGGGTTTGTATGTAGTCTGTTTCTTTTATCAAAGTTTGAATAAAACGTAAAAAACGTCAAAATGTTAGTGAGTTTTGGACGTTTCTGTCAGATAAAACTGCCGGAAATTACAGTTAACAATTAATATCAGTTAACATTAATATACTTTTTTATTGAGGACATGATTAAATGTACAAAACACAGCAGATGAATGACAACAAGACAGTCTGTGTTTCACCCATTCAACTGTTTCCATAGCTCATCTTTATACACACTGTAAAAAACAACAAAACTTTTTTTTACAGTTTTTCTCAAGAATTTCAAAATAACAGAAAAATTCCAATAATTAACTATTTATTGAAATGTGTTTTAACAAAACAAATCCGTATAAATGGAATACATTAAATATCGTTTTTTTAACAGCTTTTGAATGCCAATTTTAACAAAACTAATCATAAAAATAAAGTATACTTTACTGATAACAGGAAACACAGCGAATGTTTGCAGCCCAATAATAGTGCATGAAATCGCCTTACGCTTGCACAGATGACCTTTCTTAATCTTATGGGATTTATAGTTCCAGATAAATGGAAGAATTATAGAGTCCAGTTTAAAAAAAAAAAAAGCTTTTAGTAATATATATACAATGTTTTGAAAGAGGTGTAACAATTGAGGGAGACACATTTTAACTGTGTTCACTCTGCCTTTCAAGGAAATTGGAAGAGTTTTCCAAAACTCTAATTTGGTCTTCCATAAAATTTGCTTCAAATAGGGAGTTATACGTCTTCATGATCTCTACCCCCAAATATATACATTGAAGTATATTCTGTGTTGTAACCAAAAATATCAGTGTGTGCTAATTGTTACAGCAAACAGCAGGGCTGCAGAGCACATCCCTGCCTAGAACACCTGTACAGGTCAAATGCATCTGAAACTGTCTGATTAGTAAGGATTCTAGCTCTGGGATTGTTGTTTAATATCTTAACCAATGAGATAAACCCTGTTCCACATTCATATTTTTCTCGTACTGCATATAGGTAGGGCCACTCCACACAACCAAAGGCCTTTTCTGCATGTAAAGTCCAGATTAACATGTCCTCCTTAGGGTGTCTGGGGGAGTATATAATATTGAAAAGGCGTCTAAAATCATCAAACGAGTGTCTGTTCGGGATGACAGGAACAATTGTTCATGATTAATTCTGTGAAAGGCCTTGAATGCATCAATAAAACACGTGAATCAGTGAAATTTTGGCTTCCATATCCAGCAACTTTTCCTTTAGAGCATAAACACACATATCAGTGCCATGTTTCCCTTTTAAAGACAAACATTTAACGCTGTCAGCAGGATTCTTTACAGCACTTTAGAGACAATACTGACAAAAGAGAAACCAGTCCAAGGAGCTTAAGACCAGGGTTGGAAATTTACTTTTTGACCGCCTGCCACTGTGGCCGGTGGATTCCAAGTTTTACCAGCCACTCAAAAGATCACCTTTGGTTTTTTTTGGCTGGTGAGTGAAGTAAATCTAGCAGCCACTTGCATATTTTACCAGCATCTGGCCGGTGGCGGGTGCTTATTTCTAACCCTGCTGAAGACCGGCGGACACGGACAGGCGACGAGACGCCCAAGCAACATATTGCACATCTCTACAGTAGTGAACCATCAGGATTGCACTTGGCAGACATAAACAACTTTTCTAAAACAAATTCACTCAAACACAAAAGTAACATTTCATTTGAACTTATTAAACATTCACCCAAGCGATAAACTATTGTTCTGTTAGCTTTAAGCTTTAGCTCAGAGTTATCTTTATAAGAACTAAAACCAGTGTGATTATATCTCCACCTTCTCTTTGGCATCAAGGGACGACAGAGGTACAACCTCTGCTCCTTCAGCTACGAGTCTTGACCTTTATAACAATCTCAGATGTTTGTTTCTCTTCTCATCTGGACTATTCATAGTTTTCAGTGACGTGACTGGCACATAGCCTGGAGGGAAAACACCGTTTTCAACTTCAACTAGCTATCACGCTAGCTTATCAACTCCTTGATCATAACAGAATATAATAACTTTCACCACTGCTCATTTTAGAAAGGCCACCGCAAGAAAACGTCTTCTCTGTTCATGTAATGTGCGTTTAGATAGGTTTCCCATAAGCTTCACTTTCACTATACAATGCTGTCTGCCACCGGACACGATGCTGGGAAATTAAGGCTAGCGTTAGCTGGCGCGCTAGCGACGCCAGCTAACGCTAGCGACGCCAGCTAACGCTAGCGACACCAGCTAAAGCTAGCAGCCAGCCAAGAAACAAACATCTATGATCCATTGTCCGTTTCATAATCTAAACAAAGAACATGTTTTCTTGCGGTGGCCTTTCTAAAATGAGCAGTGATGAAAGTTACTATATTCTGTTATGATCAAGGGGTGTGTTCCAATCCGCATACTTCTGTACTACATACTCATTATTTTGAGTGCATAGTGCGTTCCAATTGGGTAGTACGGCAAATGCAGTGCACTCAAAGTACCCGGATGTTGTACTCAAAACGGTCAGATCGTTGAGTGTGGAACGCTGGACACTTTCCACACTCAACTGCCTCCATCTTGGCTGCGTAGCGGAAGGGGCGGAGCCACGACCACTATTCAAACAGACGTTGATAACAGAATAAAACAATACAATACGTAAACATACCGGTACATTTTCAGCCGACAGGAGGACACATCGTAGACGACGACGTTGGAAACGTAATTTCCACTCTGCTTTCCTTTTTTTTCAGAAGATATTTTGGCGGGTAGCGAGCCGCGGTCAAATGTTGCGATCGTCATTTCCGGTCAGTGCGCCGCAGAGTATTCGATTTGAGACGACACTACCCCGTTGAAATTTACGCACTACTCAAGTGAGTACAGAGTACACACAGTGCACTACATTGAAGTGTACTTCTGGAAGTACGTGGATTGGAACACACTCAAGGAGTTTATAACTAAACAGCGTTAGCTAGCATAGCTGCTAGTTGAAAGTTGTTTTGGTGATGTTTAGCTACATAACGTTATATCTTGTGGGGACTCCGTCCCTCATACTGCTGCCAAGATGAACGCGTGACGTTACAGTTATCTGTTTATCTTTAGTTTGAGAGGTGAAGGACAAGAAATGATCGTTGGTTACTGCGGTCAAGCTAACGGTCACTCGCATCTCGGTGGTTAAACCAGCCGCCGCTACAGTTGGAGACAGACGCAGGCAGAGCAGACGCAGTAACGTCGCTCACGAAGCAATGTCTGGAAAATGATTTAAATGAAATGAGCTGGTTTGACCATGAAGACAGGAGAGACGGCTAGCGTGGTCGTAGTCGTTGGTTGCACGGGTGTTCACTTTCAGTCAGTGTAGTCCGCTAGTGTGTCTCTCGCCAGCGACGGCGGCACGACTCACTTAATTGCACAAATTCACAATCCTCCCCTCTGGGATTTCGTTCCGAGATGGGACTGTAGGAACACAGCCCAGGCTTGACTTCTCTTTGGTTTGTGCATCAAATTGAACAACAACTATCTGACATTTTGGCTAACAGAGTTGTAGAAGCTGAGGTGTTGTTGGCGGACAGCGGAGGGCAGCTTTGTTTTGCCCTCCAGGTCGGCGTTCCCAGAGGACCGCGACGTCACGTGAAAACTATGAATTACAGTCGTCTTTATCAGACTAAAGTCCTGATGCTCAACCTTTAATGAATTTAGAGGAAAAGAAACAGCTCCCCTCAATATTCAGAGCTCCTGTTTTGGCATCAGATATGAAGCAGCTTTAGATATGTCCATTATCTGTATTAGCTTGTCCTGTTCAGGGGGGCTGGAGCCGATCCCAGCTGACGTTGGAGGAAGGCGGGTAGACCTTGGACGGGTACCAGACTATCACAGGGCTGACACATAGAGACAGACAACCATTCACACTCACATTCACACCTACAGGCCATTTAGAGTGAGGGTAAATAAATAATAATTTAAAATAGGTTATTTGCTAATTATCACCTAATTACCGTGACATTTGCAGACCTGTAAAATGTGTTAGCCTACATTTAAAAGTTTACTTGTGGCTACATTGATGATATTCAGAGCTCTGTTTAAAGAAACAATAATTTAACATGTTGGTGAATCAAAATGTTGAACTATTCATTTAATGGACAGTTAATGTACCTATTTATTTATTATTGTTTTTTATTATTATTATTCAGGGATGTTTCACTGAGAGGGAGTCTCTCTTTTTCAGGAACGCTCTGACCACATTCACACCAGGAAGCTGCCCAGTACAACCAGTATGATCTGCTGGCCACTGAGCAGCTCCACTGGAGTGACAACGCGCTAGCACAAATTTGTTTTAATGCCACTAATTTCTTTAACTCATTAACGCAACTTGTGATTTTAAGATTGTAGTGGGCTCAGTTTTAAAGTTAGAGTGAAATACTGGTACCATATGAAACTAGAAAACCTCGAAGATCCTCACTCTCTCTTTCACTCTCTCTCTCACTCTCAATCACTATCGCACTTTCATTTACAGGTAGTTGTTTAAGTGGCGTCTCTGGATTGTCGTCATATGAAGACTCTGTCTGCTCACGAGAACCTGCAACAAAAGAATAATATATATATATATATATATATATATATATATATATATATTACATGAAGTCACGTTTCTTTATCATATGCACAATATTTACAACAAAGCAGTCTTTGGCAATGAGAATCTTGGATCTCAGGTTCCCTTCAACAAGTAAGAGATAATGTACAGCGAGCCGGTCATTGTTGTGAAATAAACCCCGACAGAGCGACACGACAACCCGATGCGGAGCGGAGGTCTTGCATCACCCTGAAGGTCGACTAGCTGAACATTATCCCGCTTATTACACGGCTACTTATTTAAGAAATCAATAAATTCACACAAAAATGGTCTGCCAGAGTCCGACATCAGAACTGCGCCCATAGCAACGGTTTGTTATACATAGCAACGGTTTGTTATACGTAGCAACGGTCTCTCATATGTAGCAACTGTTTGTTATACATACAGGGTCCAAAATTAACTTTTTTCACTTCCTGCCACTGTGGCAGGTCAGTATTTTTTTTTGTCTGCCAATCAGAAATTTTATCTGCCACTTTTGAAATCTCTCGCTAAATGAAGGAATAACATTTTAGATCTGATGTCATTCAATGTTCAATATATTTTACACAAAAAACATTATATACATGGTAAATTACAGTGTTCGAATTACACCGTAGCTTCTGAGAGAGCCCTATTTTGGTGAGGAAAAACCGTCAGAACAGATGAATAATGTGGGATTAATTTGCGATTACTCACGATTAAATATTTGAATCGATTGACAGCTCTAGTTCACATGTGAGAAGTCAAAAGAATCAAGACTCTGGACCTGAGATAGTTATAATGCATCTGTTATGTTGATGTCTGCATACTAGGACACATTGATCAAATATATTATATAAACTTACCTTTATTACAGCGTATTGTGATGAACTTTCTAGCTTCAGGCAGAGCTAGACCTGCAACAATGATGACAGCTCCCGAAAGCAATACACCAAGGATACACAATCCATTGATCTCTTTGCGGCATGAGTCCTCACGCACTTTCTCTGAAACACATCACAAAAAGCAAATGTAACACTCAAAATGTAACTGCATATCATGAACAGCACACATAGACTACACAAAATAACAATTAAAAGGTGCCTAAAATATTTTGTAAACTAATAAGACATGAACAATTAAAATTATTTGATGATTAAACCACCAAGAAAGAAATCTCACCACTGATATGCACAAAGGTCTCAGCAGAAACCTGATGGCTGATTGTCTCCTGTGTGACGACACAGCGATAGCGGTCGGTCTTGGTCACAGTAGTTTGGAGGATGATGTCGTAGCTTCCTCCTCTTGCAGACACCTGTGGTTCCTCAGCAGGAAGGATGTTTCCATCGCTGTCCTGCCACTCTACTTTAGGTTTTAGAGAAGCACCTCGAACGTCACACTGCAGCAGCGTCCAGGTCTCTGTGGCATCAAGTACTGTGACGGATGGCTTTGGAGTTGCAGCTGTGAACACAGTAGAAACAAAAGCTTGTTAAGGAGAACGATGGAAATGTAATAATGGAAGACATGTTGTTTAAGAGAGGAACAGAAAAGCCCAATGATGGGCTTAACGACACACTCAGCATAGGGCTGCACAATTTATCAAATATTAATCACGATTTTGGCTTCCCACAATTAAATGAACATGATCGACTGTGATATTGACGCTTAAAATGCACCGCTGATAGAAAACTCTGCTGCATATCAAATCAAGCGCCTCCTTAACTAACAGCCAGCCACCAGGGGGCGATCCAGATGTTTTGGGTTCACTTTTGGGGAGCTGTCATGTCGCTGTGCGCTCACCCTGCAGCGACAGGCTGTGGATAATTATGGATTATCGTTTTGGCCGTAATCGTGCAGCCCTACCTCGGCAGTGTTTGATAGAAAATGATGTTTCAACAGTTTTACCTCTTTTGACCACTGACAGCAGTTTCTGAAAATATTTTTTTGGTTCAGATCTAGAAAACAATTTCTATATCACTAAAGTAGAAGGAAAAAGTAAGTACAGCTGAAACAACAAGATGGGAAATACATTTTCTGTAGATTAACTAAAGAAAGAATCAACAACAGCTGTGATAACGATTACTCGCTTGTCATTTATCAAACATATTTTGCTTCCAGCTTCTCAAACTTCATTTTCTGCTTCTCTCTGTTTTATATCTTTATAAACTGAATGTCTTTGAGTTTGGATTGTTAGTCAGACAAAATAAGACATTAAACGTGAACAATTCAAATTATTTCATGATTAAAACAAGAAAGAAATCTCACCACTGATATGCACAAAGGTCTCAGCAGAAACCTGATGGCTGATTGTCTCCTGTGTGACGACACAGCGATAGCGGTCGGTCTTGGTCACAGTGGTTTGGAGGATGATGTCGTAGCTTCCTCCTCTTTCAGACACCTGTGGTTCCTCAGCAGGAAGGATGTTTCCAGCGCTGTCCTGCCACTCTACTTTAGGTTTTAGAGAAGCACCTCGAACGTCACACTGCAGCAGCGCCCTGGTCTCTGTGGCATCAAGTATTGTGACGGATGGCTTTGGAGTTGCAGCTGTGAACACAGTAGAAACAAAAGCTTAAGGAGAGTGATGGAAATGTAATAATGGAAGACATGTTGTTTAAGAGAGGAACAGAAAAGCCTAATGTGAGTCTTAACGACACACTCAGCAGTGTTTGATAGAACATGATGTTTGAACAGTTTTACCTCTTTTGACCACTGACAGCAGTTTCTTAAAATATTTTTTTTGGTTCAGATCTAGAAAACAATTTCTATATCACTAAAGTAGAAGTAAAAGGTAAGTATAGCTGAAACAACAAGATAAACAGTGTTCTGTACTTGTTTGTCATTTAACAAACATATTTTGGGGGATTCTCATACCACAGCAACACGAACGAAACCACACGAACAAGAACAGAGCAAAACACAAGACTAAAAAGTATAAAAGTATAAAAGCATGCCCTTTAAACATGCATACAATGTGCCCTTTGCTGTAAGGTATGCAAAATTGATTTAATTATAAGTTATAATTAGGGCTGTCAATCAATCAAAATATGTTGCTATTAATTATTAATTTACTAATTGCTATTAATCACACATTTTTAATCTGTTCAAAATGTATCTTAAAGGGAGATTTGTCAAGTATTTAATACTCTTACCAACATGGGAGTGGACAAATATGTTGTTTTATGCAAATGTGTGTATATATTTATGATTGTAAATCAATTAACACAAAACAATGACAGATATTGTCCAAAAACCCTCACAGGTACTGCATTTAGCATAAAGAATATGCTCAAATCATAACATGAGAAACTGCAGCCCAACAGACAACAACAGCTACAACCTAAAAATCACAAGTTGCATTAATGCGTTAAAGAAAATAGTGGCGTTAAAACTAATTTGCGTTACTATCATGTTATCTTTGACAGCCCTAGTTATAAGTTCAAAAGATGTATTGCACTTGGCCAGAGTTACTGAGTGTATTGTGAGTCCAGTTAGTTAGTAAATGTTTGTGTAATTTTGTAATCACAATAAAAGCATCTTTCAGTTGAAGGTCATTTTAAACAATGGTGATGACTTTTTATCAGAGAAGGCTGACGGGCCGTTGAGATTGTGACCCACAGACCTTCAATGACAGATCAGGAGAAATCATTGTCCAGTCTTGATGATGTCACTGATTTCTACACCTGCAGCGTGTGCTACTCCGTCACCCAGAGGCTGTGTACTATTATTTTATCATTCAAATATTGAGACACAATACCTTCACTTAAATACATCATCCTTTAAACACTGGATGTAGAGATCAGTGACGACATCAAATCAGGACTCACCTCATCTGTCTTTTAAGATAGATCACTGCAGATCTAAAAGATATCTGATATATAATTATGAGATTATGAGATGTATTCATATTTATTGTCAAGAGTAGATCAACTTCTGGGTATTCTGTGTCTGAGCTTCTGTAGATTTATGATTCATAAATGGTGATTCATGAAGAAAAAAAGCTTCAAATATTATGTCCAATCAAACAATAGTGGGGATCGTATAGAGAACCAAAGCTTGACTGAATGCAGTCAGATGGAAGGTGAGTGATCAACTAACGTGGAGCTTGTTAACCCTTTACTGCTGACAGGCATGTTAGCTGGTTATGCAGCTCTCTTTGTCTACCTGCTACACTGAGAACAATAAACATGAAGGTACTGTATCAACAGATTTGAATGATGCTGAGGTCTACAGCTCACACTTTACAGATGTTCATCAGTGACATCATCATTCACCTGGGTTTTCTCCTGATCGGTCTTTCATGATGAGTTCTGAAACACAAGAACAGTCATCTGTGGGTGATTTCATGAACTTGTCAAATGTTCTGGGCCTACTGGTTGAGTTTGAGCGTCTAAATGAAGCGGTGAAAACATGAGCAGAAGCACGACTTCACACAGCAAAGACCACACATTTAATGAGGGAGCTGCATGTTAAGACCATAGACTGTATATAAAGATGGACAACAACCAAAAAGAGAAGCCAAAACATCTGGATCGCCCCCTGGTGGCTGGCTGCAGTATAGGTCATAAACCTCCATGTTAGTGGAGGGGACATGGGCCAAACTAAAAAGTCAAATACATTTCACTCAAAGATGGTTTCTGTCATTTTAGGTAGTTCTTTTCACGCTGATGTTTGTTCAAGTGTTCATTTCTGATCAGTTTGGTTTGAATTAGTTATTTGATGCTGTAAAAAGGGGGTGGGACGTCATGATTGACAGCTGCTCTGAGTGAAGTCTTCGCAGTCGGAGGCTCTGAATTGTACTAACAAGCTGCGGCTGTGCTCGGCTCGTGATTGGCTTAGGCAGGTGTGTGGGCTGGACCTCTATACCGCGCCTCCAGCCCTCCGATCACTACAGACTCTGGCTCCAAATGAAATCACAATATGAAGATGGCAGCTCCAGTATCTGGGATATTTTGGCTTTACTTTTGTACAGTGGGAGGAAGTGGAGACGTGTCGTCCATCTCTATATACAGTCTGTGGCTTAGAGTCTACATTATCATCCAGTAACTACATGGAGCTCAGCAGGTGGGATCGATTAGGCAGCACTCCACCCTTTTCTTGTTTGTTCATTCACTTTGTTGGATGAGAAGTTTGAAACCACTCCTGTCTGTACGGTACATATGAAGCTACATCCAGCAGACGCTTAGCTTAGCATAAAGACTGAAAGAAGCCAGGACATGCAGCCAACAAAGACGGCCCTGGAAGAAGACGACCGCAAGCTAGTAAATGTGAATGTAAACAATACTGGATGTAAAATACTTTACAGATGTTTTATGAGGAAGGAAATGCATTCAACACATAATTCCCAAAACTCACTTGGTCCAGGTCGCACATGAAGGCAGATAGAGCATCAGCAGCAATTGTGTTAGTCAACTGAGTTGGCATTAGAGACAGAGAAGTAAGAAGAAGCAGAGGCTCAGTTCCCACAAGATTTAGAGACAGAAGATGTTACAGGCAGAAAACAGGACAACTTGTGTCATTAGTTAAGACCACATAGAGGAAGAGCAGAAAAAAGACAAAGATGTCAGGCATCGCAGGTTGAAACTACTAGAAAGGTCCCAGAGGGGCTTTGTACTGACTGAAATATGTTTTACTGTCAACCAAAACCATCAGTGTGTTAGGGTAGGGAAGTCAGAACGTATTGAGAGACGGACTGTATGTGGTTCTCAGCTACAAGCCCACTGGTTCCTGAAGATGTAAATCTTTAAAAATGGCTAACAAATATATAATTTCATCTTTTAAAACGGGTCAGTAATTTCATAAAACAGCTGGTCACTGTAGAGTTTAGCTAATTTGTTGGGGACTATTTTCAGCGGCGGATTAATCCACATGTGGTGCTCTAGTGAGTATTAGTGTCAGCAGGACGGTGTATGAAATAAACTACAGTGTGTTCACGGTGATGAAGGAACAACAGTGAGGCTCACTGATGTGTTTCAATGGAAGAAGAGATATCAGGCTGTGATACACACTATACTGTTAGGAGATACATTCACTGTTGTTTTGGTTTGGTTTTTTCGTGGGATTTGATGACAGGTGTTTTATCAGACTGGATGAACTGTTTCATAGTTCTAAGATCCCCTTTTTATTGTGTCCCAACGCAAGAACTAGAAAACGATCGTAGTTCTTAGAACGCTGTTTTGACGGACATTTCAGCTCCTATTTCAGAGCAGGTACTCTCCCAGCACATGAGGAACCGTGAGTGATGCAAGTGTACGTTGATTGGTTGAACATATGAGCCAATGCAGCACCGGCAACCGCCATTTTTTTTAGCCGTGTAAACAACAGAAAACACAAACAGACAACAGCTCGTAAAAAAATAAATGGAAAAAACAGACAAACGGACCGACAGTGAAGTCCAGAAGATAACTTGTTCATGAGCACACGCCCACTGATCCATAGAACGAGTGAGAGCAGCTGCTCAGCGAGCTAACCCAGTAGTACAAAGGCTAACCCAGTAGCACAAAGACTAACCCAGTAGTACAAAGACTAACCCAGTAGCACAAAGACTAACCCAGTAGCACAAAGACTAACCCAGTAGTACAAAGGCTAACCCAGTAGCACAAAGGCTAACCCAGTAGCACAAAGGCTAACCCAGTAGCACAAAGACTAACCCAGTAGCACAAAGGCTAACCCAGTAGCACAAAGACTAACCCAGCAGCACAAAGACTAACCCAGTAGCACAAAGACTAACCCAGCAGCACAAAGACTAACTCAGCAGCATAAAGCGTAACCCACTGAGCTGAAGAAGCCGATTCAAACTGAAATCGTGAACGGTACTTTCATGACGTCTGTTTAGTTTGTGTTTATATGATTGTGTCATGTAACAGAGCTGTTTATTTATTCCTATATTACTAACAAAGCTAAGAGAGCTGGTGAAACGTAATGAACGTAGCGAGCTCGCCGATCTCCCAGCTGGAGACGTGTACGAGCGGCGCCGGCCGGCTTACGTCACTTCAGCGTTCCTATTTACGGTACAAATGCAAACATAAAAAAGCCCTTCAAGGTATGTAGTCCAGAACCGTTTGGTCCAAAACCACTTAATAAGAAGATTTGGAAGAAGACTTGGTTATGTAATTTAAGTTGTACGTTCAAGGTGTTACTCGTTGTCAGAGGTTTAAACAGAAGACTAAACCTAAAATAACAGCTGGAGATAAAAAGTATATGAAGATTAACTGTTTGATCAAAGTACTCACTAACAACAAGCTCAACGTAGAATATCTGACGTGGCTGAAGACGTGGAAAATCGCAGGTGTAGTTTCCGCTGTCGGTCATCTTTGTATTTGTGATGGTTATGGAGGCGTTGCCGTTCTTCAGTTGGTCTGGAAAATGTGAGACTCGACCTTTGAACTGCTCGCTCTGACCTGAACGTCCGTTGTTGTAATGAACGCCTGCATCATACAGGAACACCTCCTTCCGATCTTCATCCTTCTGAGCAACTTTCCTCCAGTCAAACAACACTGACTGAATGTTCTCCTTGGTGCTGGGGGAACAGGGTAAGATGACATCACTTCCTTCTGCTGCAAACACTTTGACGACATCTGAAAGCAGAAACATATTTTAATCATTATGTTTAAATAGAGAAAGTTAAAGTTAAAAGGCAGAAAATCAGAAAACATATTTGAACACATCTCTTTTCATACTGGTACAATTTAAGTCAACATGTATATAATATGTCACGTAATGTCACGTGACAAAAACTCTGCAAAGCTTTGACTGAACTGCAGGTTGTGTTTACACCACGGATGTATAAAGAGAACTGGATACAGCCTTGGAGGCTTTTTGGGAAAACTTTCATGATGATTCACTGCAGCAATTTGTAATAATAACATGGCAATGTAATAATAAAAATAATAATAAAACACCCATCGAACTCTGCATTTATATTTGGCGTGATCATATCTTCAGATGGATTTTCTTTTCTTTTCTTTTTTACAATTACTATGCTATGAATAATCTCCAAATTACACTTTTGGAAAATAAGGAAAATGTTTTTTATTATTAAAAAATAAGTTTAATAACACAAATATATATATATATACATATATATATATATACTATATGCCTATAGCATTGGATGTGTACTGCGTATGACTTTAGCATCTAATTATTAAAAAATGCTGCAGTAAAACAACATGAAAATCATCACAGAGGTACCTGGGGACATGTTGAACAAGAATATGGTGGAGTTCGCTGAAAACAATTATATTCAATATATAATATATTAATAATATATTATAGATTTATTGTTTTTATGGAATTTTTAATATATGTTAAAATGGCAATGCTTGCTTTCCACTTGCTTGCTGTCCTTGTGTGTGTCCAGATCCTATATAGTACATCCAGCCCTCCCTCCACCGGCCCAAATCACCTGGTTTATCGCTTTCACCCACTTGTTCCGCTTGAATTATACAAATCATTAGTGATAATAACAGATTACTACAGAAATTAGGACATATTCAAATCACAGGTTTTTCTCCATAGTTTTGAGGCAGAGACATTCTCCAAAAGGTCTTCTCAGAGCTCTCCATACAATCACCACTATCAGACTGGTGAGGAGAATCCTAGGATGAGGTGTATCCATGGGCCTGACGTTATATCATCAAACTGAGCTGATAACTTTTATCTAAAATTAACTTATTCAGCTAACGTTATCCTAGAGCGGGGGTCTCCAACACGTCGCTCGCAAGCTACCAGTAGCTCACGACCCGTTTCTGAGTCGCTCGCTAAAGGTTCAAAGAATATGTAAACAAATTTGATAACACAAAGTCACTTGGTAAACCTAAATTTCTATCCAATCCATTTCACAGACATCCCGCCCCCTTCTGACACAAACTGATTATTTGCCAATCAGCTGTCAATTAAACGAGTTACGCTGCTGCCAAGTTTGGCACGTCAGTGACGCCGTAACATTAGGAGATGTTAGCAGGCTAGCAAGCACACACCGGATTTGAAAATAACCGCTGAAAATAGCCAGACCAAGAAAAGGCAAAAAACATACTACTTTCGTGAGGAATGCAAAACAGACTTTTTTCCCCCCAAATGTGAATGACAAGTGTGTGTGTCTCATTTGCGGTGTGAGCGTGCCAGTCGGTAAAAGATGTAACGTTGAGCGCCACTTCACCAAAGTCCACAGCAACTTTTCACGGGACCTTCCGGCTGGTAGCAGTCTACGAACACAGAAGGTAAAGGAGCTGAAAAGACAACAGTCTCTGTTTACCAAACCGATGAAGAAGGCCAATGCAGCAACAGAGGCTTCATTTAAAGTGACGCACATCCTAACGAAACACAAAAAAAAACGTCACCAATGGCGGCATTGTAAAAGAGGCAATGACTGCGGTGGCTGAAACACTATTCAAAGACCATAAAAGTAAGACAGAAATGATGTCTGCTATCGCCGATGTACAACTTGGTGCTAATACTGTGGCAAGGAGAGTGTCTGCGCTGTCTGCGGATGCTGTGGAGCAGCTAAAACGGGACATGGACAGGTGCAGATGGTTTTCCATCCAGTGTGATGAGTCGGTGGACTCCAGCGATATGGCCCAGCTGGCTGTCTTCGTTCTGATGGTGTTTGATGACTTTTCCACAAAAGAAGAGTTTTTGACCATACTTCCACTGAAAACTACAACCAGAGGAGTTGATATTTACAATGCTGTGAAGGACTATGTGGAAAAAAAGATCCCTGTTGAAAAGCTGGTGTGTGTAACAACTGACGGAGCGCCGGCTATGACAGGGCGTCACTCAGGATTTATTGCTTACTGCAAAGCGGACCCGGACTTTCCTAAATTTCTGAACTATCATTGTATCATTCATCAACAGGCTATGTGCGCGAAGGTTATGGGGTTTGATCATGTCATGACACCTGTTGTTAAGATTATCAACTCCATTTGAGCAAAGGCCAAGCAACACAGGAGCTTCAAGTTGTTCCTGGAGCATTGTTTTGCTGAATATGGGGATCTTCTTCTTCACACCGAAATCAGGTAGTTAAGCAGGGGTAAGATACTACAGCGCTTTCTTGGAATCAAGGGAGGAAGATACCACCCTGTTGTCTGATGCTGAGTGGCTACTTGATCTTGCATTCCTGACAGATGTAACTGAGAAACTGAATCTACAGTTACAAGGTAAAGATAAAAACATATGTGATATGATCAGTGCTGTTAAGGCTTTCAAAGCAAAACTGTCATTTTACATTCAACAATTGAAAAACAAAAGGTTTCAGCACTTCCCCTCAGTGTCAAAGATGTTGGAAAGCCATGCATGGGCAGCTGATGTGAACATACACAAGTATTGTGACCTATACTGTCCAAGCTTGGGCTGGAGTTTGCAGACAGAGTCAGTGACTTTAAGAAACTTGAGGCCTGTGTGACATTTATTGCCAACCCCTTCATGAAGGTGGACATATAGGTGAGATTTCAGGACAGATGGCTGAACTGTTCTGTGTCAATCCTGTTGAGATGGAGATGGAGGTTATAAACCTCCACAATGATGTCCAGCTAAAATCTCAACAGCATTCACAGCAGCATATCTGGAACCCAGTAGAGCCAGAAAACTATAAAAGACCTTCACCAAGCAGCTCTGAAAATGCCTGCTCTGTTTGGGTCTACAGACCGTTGTGAAGCAGCTTCTTCTGACATGAATGTCATGAAATCTAAGTTCAGAACCAGACTGACAGATGAACATTTAAATGAGTCCATGAGAGTTACCATTGATTGATAAACTAACTAGGTAGTGATTGAATGTTAGTGTACTCACCGTGTTGATCTCCTCGTGTTGTTCCAGCAGACAGCAGACAGAAACACAGAGACAGAAGCTCCAGAGATGAGAACTGAAGTCTAACAACACCAGACATGATCAGCTGATGACAACACACTAGCTAACACTCTAGCTAACACTTTAGCTAACACTTTAGCTAACAGGAAGCTAACACTCTAGTATAGCTCCGTGCACCTTGGTTTCGTCTAACTGATACAATATAAAAATAACAAACGACGTGGTGAGTGAGCAGCAACTGCCGTCAGATGTATGTATTTCTCCCTTCACGCTACAACAACACACCCACTGTGGAAGCATGGATGTATTAAACCTGAAGTGTCAGTGGGTAACTCTCGCGCCTGGGAATTGATTCTCGCGAGAGTTTCTACATAGCTCAGACTTCGCAATTTGCGGGTTACCTTCTATGGTGGAGGTTTGTCCAGGGCCCAATTCCAATGCGGCCCCTCCACCCTCCCACTGCGTGGTAGAGTGAACTCTGTTTGTAGTCACACTCACAGCTCAATGAGGCACCCTTCTTTAAGGTGGAGGGTAGAAGTACAGCGGTCACTTCAGGATGAACTTCCCTCTCTCCTGCAAGGAAATAAATATCAGAATCAGAAATACTTTAAATTGAGCTACGTTTTGCTCCCGTTCTAGAATATAAATATAAATATATAAAAACAGAGGAATCATAAGAAAATATAAATTAGAAATATACACAATGACAGTGCAAATAATAATGCTGAAAATAAGATCTATGCAAATAATATAAATGTTTAAATGTTCTGTATAAATAAATGCAGTGTTAATGCTGGAGCAAACCAGATTATTGCAAAGCTGAATTATTACACTAAATTATTGCACTGTTAAGTCAGTAATGCCATGTTGGAGAGATAATACATTATGGGGCTACTTTTTGGGGCCTCCTGATAGGGGTAAAAAAAAGAAAAGAAAGAAATATATGTTATGTGTAGAGATAAAGTAGAATAAATTAAATGTCTGTCTTAGTTCGAGCAGTTTACAGTAAATGTTTGTACCGGTAGTGGCACGGAACACTAAACGGCGTTGTACGTCGTCAGTAAGGGCGACTGGTTAAAGCAAGTGGCATCGATGCAGGCTCGCTGTTAGAGGGTTTTATAACCCACTTCCACTCCCCACTAACTGGTTTGGAATGGCCCTTAATATGGCGGACCGAATGCGCAAACAGAGTGGAAGTGGGTCGGGAGAGGGTGTCGGGGATGGACTGGAATTTGGCCTGGAAGAAGTATCTCTGGTATCTAATGGAGTTTTCTCTTCCATTCTCCAGTAATCTTGCGGCGGCGAGGCACATTGAGTTCAGCTGGTGCACACCAAGAGCAGAGTACGAGCAGGGAGGCAGGGAGGCATCTGATTGGTTCTTTCTAAGCGGACCGCGAGGCAGTGATTGGTAGACGTTTGTACAGGATTACAGCAGCTACAGATGACGGCTCTTTTCCGGTCCTTTTTCAGAGCTCATCAGTAATGGATCGCTGTCGGGGTGTAAAGACCATTTCAACCAATATAACAAATAGTGTAGACTGGAGAACATCGTCAACGCTGCCTTTAACATTACGATTTTTTTTTTTCTTTTTCCAAAGATTTTGGTGACAAACTGTTAAATATGTTAACGTCACTGCTTCTGGTTCATGGATCAGTGGTCTGTCCTTCGATATGGTGGGATTCAATCAATTATTAGGTCATTATTAAAAACTAGTGCTATCATATCACATTTTCCTTTAAGCATTTCTCACATTATCAAAACGTTTGCATACGTAACTTCACTAATCAGATAAGCGCTAGCTTGCGTCCGTTATTGTTAAGCTAATGTTAGTTTATAGATATTATGTTATGTGTAACATGATATTGCGTTTAAAACATGAAATGTACGATAACGTCACGAGTCTAATATCGCAAACAATAATGCTGATGGCATGTCTGAACAGCACGTTAACTCTCAGCAATATTAATGTTAGCTAACTTTTTTAATTCACCGCTATCTTAAGTTACTGTAGGTGCGCTAACATGTCGTGGAGATTAACTAGCAGCTAACATTACACAAATTAAACACCATCAATTGGTATTGATGTTACAATAGTTAAGGTCATTTTGCCATGAGTAACGTTAACTTTAGACACAGAGGTATTTACTACTATTTGCCTCTTATTCTGATTGCTCTTACTGTATTAGTATGAGAGTGATAAGTGCCTGAAAATGAATGTAATAGTAATTTCAGTAGCAGTGTTAGTGGTAATGATTGATGATTGATAAAACTGAGGAAGACATTTCATTGTATATTATATCATATTATATTATATTATACAGGGAGCTCTACAAGTATTAACCTTAAACAAGGAAAATAAACCAAAGCCATGACAAACGTGACTTTTAACCATTCCTTCTGATAAATTAATTATTTTCTATCACGTCAGTAATTCAGGTCATGTCAGCCTACAGTACACACTCGTCTCCTGAACGTCTAGCAGCGATTATAGCTCAACTATCCAGATTCTAAGTAATTGGAGACAAAACTTTATTTTCTACTCCACATTGATCATAAACCCTTTAATATAATAACGACTTGTTGAAACCGGTTGAGAAATGTAGACGTTATAGTGCTTTTTATCCAGAAAAGCGTCAGCTTCCCCGTTCATTTGTATAGGGTTAAAGGCCAGTCTTGCCTTGTCCAATATGGCACCCATATTGATGTATCACCGCAGCGGGCTGAAGTGTCCAATTCGGCATCTATGTATATGTCTATGGTTTTGCTGGGCTTGACCCTCACCACAACGTGATCACAGTTGTTCAACAGCGCCACCTGGTAGTTTGGCAGTGACGCCTGCAGCAGTGAGAGCCTGCAGCACTGCCGCGCCCGACACGTCCAGCACCTGAGAGAGGAGGCGGGTTTATTAGCAGCTTGTCATGTTTGTGGATTTTGGCAATGCATTTGGTGATCAGTAGACTCTGCTGTTGATTTGTTAAACAGTGATCAATCTTTTTTTGGTTTGATTAGGACACATCCTGGGGATTTCACCGTGGTGCTGGGTTTGGATTTAATGTCTTGGCTTCATATCACAATATATTCCAGAAATCTGAAATGCAAAAAATGTCCCACATTAGGCTATTTCACCCTATGTTTCACCTTCTACTCTTAACATGTATTATGAACTTTGCCTGCAGTTACCAGCATTCCCAGAAAATCCAGTACTCACCTGAGTTTCTCCTGGGGTTACAGTGTGATCGCCAGGCCGTGGATGATCCCGTACATTTGTTGTTGGATGGATCAAAACCGTAACCAGGATATATTGATTGGGACCGTTAATAACTTTGGAAAGTCTCGTCATGTCAGGAAACGAGGAAAGAAAGATGGTGTGCGTCAATCCTTCAACAGCTGAAGAATCACATTCTGCTGCCTCCTATAATCCTGGCAATTTCATGTGCAATCCTTGAGGAACAAGAATGACGAGCTACAAGGAAATGTCAACCATCTACGGATGCCTGTCTGATGGCAACTTGGCTCACCAATCTGGACACGGACTCGACTTTGGATATCAGCGGTGTGGGGCTTCTCTCCAGCAATGACTGAAATCACCTTATATAATATAATATTAGGAGCATCAGGAGAGATGGATTATACAAACACACCTCCTCCCAGTGACACACAGATCACTGGGAGGAGGTGTGTTTGTATATCAGTCCCAGATGGTGCAGTAATGTTTACCGGGTCCGGGTCGGCCTGCCCGACATTGAGCTTCTGTCTGTGTCGGTCACACCGTTTGTACCTCCAGAGGGAGTTCACCACTTATTCATTACTGTTATTTACATTCAAACAACGCCAATTCTGCTGCTGACACCATTTTTAAAGTGACACAGACATTACAATCCATCTCTCCTGACGCTCCTAATATTATATTATATAAGGTGATTTCAGTCATTGCAATGTCAAGAAATCATTGAATAGTTTTTATTGAATTGATTTTGTGCTGACCATCACGAACAAAAATGTGAAATGCATGTCTACGTACACAAATCAATACATTAAATTCTGTGCTGGTTGACTGGGCTGGGAGGAGGATGTAGTTACACTGTAGGACCCCAAGTCTCATGACAGACTCTTATTCATTGATTTCTCTTTTGGCATTCAGCACCATCCAGCCATTCCTGCTTGCTGAGAGGCTCATCAGTCATTTTCAACTGGATCCTAACCTGATAATGGATTCATTAACTGATAGGTCTCAGTGTGTGACTCTTAAGTCAGCTCTACTCATCCACTGGTTCCCCTCTCCCCCCTTCTTTACATCTTATACATCTTGTAAAAATAGACACATTATACAATTTGCTGATGGTTCTGTTCATGCTAGCCTTGTTGAAGGGGAGGTACAGGATCATGGGCCAGTGGTGGATGACTTTGTGTGATGAGTCTTTCCTCCTTCTACATGTGTCTAAAACCAAAGACATGATTATTGACTTCAGGAAGTCACCACCAAACCCTCTGCCAGCTGTAGTTAAAGGTGTTGACGTTGACCTAGTAGAGAGCGACACATATTTGGATATTGTTCCTGACAACAAACTGTCAAATCCCGTGTTGATGCTACCTCTAAAAAGGTCCAGCAGAGACCTTTTTTTCTGAGAAAAATTCAAGTTCACCCATAATTTTTGGGGAAAAATGTGTTCTTACTAAAATGAGAATATCAATTTCATATTCTCCAAAGGTCTAGAACCACACCGCTAACATGTCTAACAAACTTATAGGAGACATATTTTGTTTGTCGCTATTGCTCATCTTGGCTTGGATGGGGAGCAAATCTGTTGTGTAAACTGCTCAGAAACCTCCTTATTGTCAATCTAGCTAGGGAAGCCGTCCATCCTCTGAATGCTCTAGGTCTCTAGTTTGTGGCTGTATAGTTTCATGGGGCTGTGATTATCCTAGAGGTCACCACAGGTCATTTTATACAGTGAGGTCAAGTTTAAAAAAAATGGTCTCACTACAATGAAATGTCTCCTATGGGGACTAACATCATCACACATGAATACAGTTGGGCTCATTGGATCCACAAGAGTCTCAGCTTTACAGTGATATCCAATTTATGTAATTCAAGACTGTTTAGGGACCCCAGTATGCAGAAATATTCAGATACCATTTTAGAATAGGAGACAATAACACATTTATACTGCATGAAAAAAACTGCATGTGATTATCATAAAGTGGGCATGTCTGTAAAGGGGAGACTCGTGGGTACCCATAGAACCCATTTTCATTCACATATCTGGAGGTCAGAGGTCAAGGGACCCCTTTGAAAATGGCCCTGACAGTTTTTCCTCGCAAGCTAGTGTGACATGGTTGGTATCAATGGATTCCTTAGATTTCCTAGTTTCATATGATATCTGTTCCTTCACTCTATAGCTCTAAAACTGAAGAGGCTACAGCCTCTGAGAGATAGTAAAGTCACGATCCTGCGCGTCTCAGATTAAGGTAAATAAAACTATTCCAGTTGATCCTAATGATCCAAAATTAAACCTGCATATAGCAACTTAATTGTGAAGAAGTAATACATGTTTTTAACATTACTGCAGTGCTACAACCAGTTAGTTTGAGGTGATTATACACACAGTCTGTAAACAGCATTAGTCCAACGGAGTTACCTTCAGTGAACTACATCAGAGTGCTGCCATCTTGTGGCATAAATATTCAATTAAATGACACAGCAGAGCGTCTGCAGCAGAACTGTTATTACAAAGCCTCAAAAACACACACAATGACCACCAAAGCTCTGTTGTCTTTCAGAAAAAATAAAGGTTTATGTTCAGCTTCTTAGGTTTTTTTTATTTTGTCTTGCAATTTATGACGTAAGTTCTGTTTTGACAAGTCAACAAGTGAAATTGTGTTTGATTAGTAACAGAAGGTAAAAGTCAGACAAAAGATCTGCACACTGCACTGAACGAATCGGGTTGATACCCACAACCTGTTGTAGGTGTTAACTACTAGTTTGCATTTGTTTCTGTCATTTAAACCCTTTTAGACAGGCAATATAGCCTAATATTTTTGTTTTTTATATTTTCTATGAAGTTGTGTCTATGATAATTGTTTCCTTGTTGGAGGATTTATGTGATTCATGTAGGGCTGTCAGAGTTAACACGATAATAACGCGTTAACGCAAATTTGTTTTAATGCCACTAATTTCTTTAACGCATTACCACAATTTGTGCTTTAAAGCTAGAGTTAAGATACTGGTATCATATGAAACTAGAAAACCATGCCATGTCATACCAGCTTGTTGTGAAGGAGGCTCAATTTTGGCGAGGAAAAACTGTCATGTCCATTTTCAAAGGGGTCCCTTGACCTCTGACCTCCAGATATGTAAATGAAAATGGGTTCTATGGGTACCCACGAGTCTCCCCTTTACAGACATGCCCACTTTATGATAATCACATGCAGTTTGGGGCAAATCATAGTCAAGTCAGCACACTGACACACTGACAGCTGTTGTTGCCTGTTGGGATTGAGTTTGCCATGTTATGATTGGAGCATATTCTTTATGCTAAATGAAGTACCTGTGAGGATTTCTGGACAATATCTGTCATTGTTTTGTGTTAATAATTGATTTTAATATAATAAATATATACATACATTTGCATAAAGCAGCATATTAGTCCACTCCCATGTTGATAAGATTATTAAATACTTGACAAATCTCCCTTTAAGGTACATTTTGAACAAATAAATAATTCTGAGATTAATATGCGATTAACTATTTGAATCAATTGACAGTCCTAATAATTACCAGTTGTGGCCACAGGGATCGCTGTTTAGCAAAGGTTAAAGGCTTTAAGCATAGGTTAGTGTAACAGGATGTGTGCGTGCGTGTGTATGTGTGTGTGTGTCTCATGTTTCCTTGTGTTACAGTTATCTGATCCACAACTCTTCTCCACAGTGAGCAGCTGATCCTGTACAGCTCTGCATCAGGCACAATAAGGTAAAAGAAGATATTTAACAATTATCTAAACGTATTATTTCATAATGAGAGTTCAACAACGCAGCATCTCTATCATCTAAACTCTGGCATTCAGCTTGTTGTATGTTATAAGTCTTCAAGCTTTCAAAGCCTTTAACTTTTTTTTTCTTTCTTTGTTTTTTGGTGGTAAAAGAGATCAATTTGTATTTATTGTGTTGTTTGTGGCGGTGCAGCAGTTACTGTCAAACCTCGCTGACTTTCTTTGGTTTTTACATCTTCATAAACAATGACAGCTAAACTTTAAGTTAACACGATAATAACTCCATAATTTGTTTTAACGCCACTAATTTCTTTAACGCATTAACACAATTTGCATTTTTTTGCTCAATTTTAAAGCTATAGTGAAGATACTGGTATCTTATGAAACTAACAAACCTATAGATGATTTATGATTTTAGCCCGTTTCTGGCCTGAATTTCGAGCCATACGACTCATTTTAGAGTCGCACCGAATTTCAGCTTCGTCGGGCGTCGTTTGCCGTGCAGTGTACAGGAGGGACCGAGGACAGATTAACTCCTACTGACCAGCCGTGTGATCACTCAGGTCGTGGCTGATGATCGGACTGTACAGTGTGGTCACATAAATCGTGAGCTTTGGCTTATTTAAGCGACCTACTCGTACAGTAGGAGTAGGAAGTACACAACAACATTTCTAAAATCGTACAGTGTCTGCCCAGCTTTAGGAATCCATTGGTACCAACCATGTCATACTGGCTTGTCATGAAGGAGGTTAAATAACGCTCCAAACTTAAACTAAATTTTGGCGAGGAAAAACTGGCATGTTGACCTCTGACCTCCAGATATGTGAATGAAAATGGGTTCTATGGCAGGAGATGTGTCACCTGCTGACGACCCAGGGCCAGAACTGCTACCGAGAGCAGATCCAGAAGGAGATGTTGACCCGTTTGGCCTGGAAGAGCCGCTATGCCGACCTCTACCCGTCCCGCCACAATCCCCGAAACGACAGCACAGAACCAACACAGCTGCCCCGCCGGACCGCTGACTCCCGGTCAGCTGATTTATTCACATTAAACCTGCCGCTGTTTACAGTTTTGTCTTTATTAGATGACTTTTTGTAAAATCTTATTTATGTATCGCGCAAACTATTGATGATGTGCTCATGCTTCATCCACCAGGGCTGTCCTTCCTCCTGTCACCAGGACAACGGAGAAGCAGAGCGACCTTCCTCCTCCTCCTCCTCCTCCTGTCCTCTCTTTGGACGGTGAGGAGCGTCTCAGTGTGGCCCCCCTGATGAGGCCAGTTTCTCCTCAGACCAGACACTCTCTCTATCAGGACTCCTCACACCACGTACGAACCACTGTGACAACAACATACATGATGTTTGGTTTAAAATGTCCCTGGTAACACTTCTTTTTACAGGTCCGCCAGTTTCATGGTAATTAGGTGATAATTAGCAAGTAGCCTTTTTGAAATTTCTTTGGAATTACTGCCAAATTACCTCAAAATGTAGCTCAAAAAAGACTCTAAAATGGGGCCAGAAACGGGCTAAAATCACGAATTTCCATAATTTGGTTGGTTCCCATATTTCTGCCAAATGTTTTAAATAAAATATGTTTACAAGTCATTTTAAACAAAATGTCCTCCGCAGGGGAAAGGGCGGAGTCTGTACCTGCAGAGACGTGGCCACATTAGACCCGAGGAGAAGTTTGACTTTCCTCTGCTCTCGTCCTGGGAGTACGGCTGGAGGCTGGGTAAGTTCAGCACAGCCTCACGACAGTTTGTAATATTGTCACGGATTTTAATCGATTTGATTCGTGTACATATGGTGCCTTTAAATGAAACTCGTAAGCTCATGTTTACAACATGGGAAGTCGTGTGATATGCTTGGCGTTCAGGTAGTGAGAACACCGCTGCTAAGCAACGGCAATATCAACGTTACTGTCTAGAAGCCACAGAGGCTAACAATGTAGAAGGTTGCCCTCTGAGACCCACAATAGAGCCGGTTCTGTCATTTTTAGGGGGGTACAGGGGGTCTTTAGGGGGAGATAGCAGGTCAACAGTAGATGTCACATAGAAGTGGTGTACATCATCTGAAATCTGGGAAACGGAAGATTAATCTGAGATGCAGCTCAGCACTGTGTGTCAAGTTGTTCGAGTCATAAATCCGAAATAAACATGAATTAATTAATTATTCAAAATTAATTGTAAAAGTGTAAAAGGGTTTAAAACATTATGATCGAAGTATATGATGGTCATCCCCATTCTATATTATGTCTCATAAGTTGTTGCAGCAACTTTTGGGTTGATACCATTTGTTACACAGATTTAGTGGTAAATCTAACCATTTTCATTCACATATCTTGAGGTCAGAGGTCAAGAGACCCCGTTGAAAATGGCCATGACAAAACTTGCCCATCTTTCATGCCCAACTTTGGAGCGTTATTTAGCTTACTTTCTATCATCTAACATGATCAATGGATTCCTTAAGTTTTCTAGTTTCATATGATATCTGTAGCTTCACTCTAGTCCTAAACTGAACCTACTAGAGCCTCTGAAAGACAGTAAAGACAGTCGAGAACGCGTCTCCAGGGGCTAGCAAGCAGGCAACATAATGCAGTAAATGCAAAGTCATGATGACAGAGGAAAAAGATGAGGCCGTTGGAAATATCAACATTTTCCTCAGACATGTTATAAAATGACAAAGAAAAACAATATACAACTAAAATTACAATATATTCACTTATTATGCACCAAAAAATTAACTTCCATGGGCTCCTGCCGTCAACAAACACGTCACAACTCGTGAACTCGGAGCTTTCAGAAACTTTCCACTTCTGAGGTTGTGAATATCACAAGAGGGGGGCGTTCATATGGACTCATCTCCTGAACACGGTGAACACCACCACATTAGAAGGCATCAATATACACAAATTTCCATATTTTTTGTGGCACTCTGCAGGACTTTCAACAACGTATTTTCTTGCTTTTTCCTACAAATGTCCAGTAACACGTGATGCACATGTCAATTTCCACTCCAGCTTTTTCAAAATAAAACTACTTAGTCAGGAAAAGATGGTGGCTTAAGTTAAAATAACTCCCGAAGTGCTGTAACTTAAGTACGGAAGTTATGTGACAAATAAATCAACGTTGACTTCTGGTTTTCACACGGGACATGAACAGCGGTCTCCTGGGGAAAGTCTGGTGTTTTTAGACCCACCCATCCACCCTGACCTCCTCCATACACGGTGTTCGCCGCTCTTTCTACTTTCTGATTCACAATTACGTGGATTACATATGAATTGATTTTGTGCTGACCATCACGAAAAAAAATTGAAATTCGTGTCTATGTACACAAATCAATACATTCAATTTCGTCACTATTTCACAAACTGCTCTGCAACTGGGCTGTAAAGTTGAAGGCTGCTTTACTTCTGTTACTAACTGTAACTGGCAGGACTGGTGATGATGATGATGATGATGATGATGATGATGATGATGATGATGATGATGATGATGATGATGCATTATGATTAAAAACATATGTCTGCGTTTATAGCACCATATTCCTATACATTCTATCTTTGCTCTAGAACAGTTATTTCCTCCAGATTAACGGCGTCTGTCTGGATCCACAGGTGACTATACTCTGGATTACAGAACTCCGTCCCGCGCCAAGTCGTCGGTGGTGAAGAACACTTTCTACGCCAGGAACGGCGTGTTCAGCAACCCGTCAGCCACTGACACGCTGGGCTGATGTTCAGCCTTCAGACACCAGGGGTCGCTCTTTAGTAGGAGTGTAGAACAGCTAACAGGCTTTTATGTGATAAACACCATTCATGTTTGTTTTAAAGGAACAGTGTGTAACAATCAGAAATGGAATATAATGTTAATATCCAGCCCAGTCGCACAGCAGCTCGTAAAATAGTCACGAAATTGAATGTATTGATTCGTGTACATAGACATGAATTTCAATTTTTTTTCCTGACGGTCAGCATGATATCAATTTGTATGTAATCCACGTAATTGTGAACCAGGAAGTATAGAGAGCAGCTTAGGGAGGAGGTCGGGGTGGATAGGTGGGTCAAACACCAGACCTTCACCAGGAGACCGCTGTTCATGTCCCGTGTGAAACCAGAAGTCAACGTTGATTTATTTGTCACGTAACTTCCGTACTTAGGTTACGCCACTTCTGGTGTTATTGAAACCATAACCAAGTCGATCTTTTCCTAAACCTAACTAAGTAGTTTGTTGCCTAAACCTAACCAAGTTGATATTTTCCTAAAACTAACTATGTAGTTTTATTTTGAAAAGACTGGAGCGGGAATTGACACGTGTTGCTGGACACTCGTTGGAAACGCACGAAAAATATGTTTTTGACAGTCGTGCTGAGTGTCACTAACAAAAGGGGAAATTTGTGTCTATGTACACAAATCAAATAAATTAAATGTTGTGACTATTTCATAAACTGCTGTGAGACTGTGACTTTCTGCTTTTTGGCTTTGCAGCTTAGAGCAAAAAAAGCCAAAGATAATAAGCAGAAGAAATATACAATACACATCAACAATAACTTACATAAGTGATAGAATTTCTGCTGTACATAAATACCAGCCCTGTCTCCTAAAAGTTACGTTACAATACAACGAAACGCATTATGAATTTTTTTGAGAGAAACTGGATTTTCAGTTTATAGCTGAAGCTTTAATTATTTTGTGTTTGAGTGATTGATTAGAAAACACTATTATCAGATGTTTGATATAACATCTGAAAGATATATAATATTATATTATTTATGACGGGGTTAGAGGGTCTGACCATTCAGGTTCCTTGTGGTGATGACGATCCTCTTCTTCCTGTAACACTGTCTGTTAACCATCCATGTGGCTGTAAGGTTAAGTGTCTCCCAACCTGATGCTGTGTGATGGATAATTAATGAGCTCCTGGCCAGGTATCAGTCAGAGAGATGTTCACCTGATACCTCAGTGTTTTTAAACACTGAGCCACTGGAGGAAGTGTTACACACCACAACATTAAATATTTGATCACCAATCAGTCATAGTGAGTCCATTATGCCTCCGCCAAGCTTTTATTCCTGTTGTAAGTATAAAGTATAAACCTATTTAATGTTTAAATACGCTGATATTATCTTGCTCCAGATGTATTTACACATTATACGGCTCCTTCATGAGTTGGTGGAAACTTATTTAAATCAATCTTTTAATATCACAAAATTTGGATTATAGAAGTCCTAGTGCTCTAATTCAGCATCTGCACAACATGCACATGAGCAGATTGCTGGTAGAAATGTCAAGTATTTAACAGTAATTTTAGAAATTTTAGGTTTATTGAGGATACATGATAGAAGAGTTTTAAATGAAGTGTGTCTAAGTGCTTATAATTAAAGGGCCAGTGTGTAGGATTTAGGAGGATCTAATAGCAGAAATGGAATATAATAGTCATGATTATGTTGTGTTTTCGTTAGCTTAGAATGTGCCCTTCATATTGTAAGGCAGGCTTCTCGTTGCCTTTCACAATAAACGTACTTGTTACTGAATTAAACTACGGTAGGGCTGTGGGTAAAGCAAGAGCACGTGGACAGCTTCGTCCGTGCAACAGGATCCACTTTAATGTCTGATGAACAGGACAACCGAACACCGATAACCACAAAGTGGCACATTACTTCTTACATCATATCACTCCGCCAAGCTTAATCATCAATCACATTTTAAGCAAGTAAGGTGCGCCATATTATATAGTTCCAGATCTAAATTAAGGAGCAGAATACAATATGTATACTGTGTACAATGTGTGCCATTAATTGACTTAAATCTGAGAAAAATAAGGTAATCTACAAAATAAATCTTTACAAAAAATAAATCTAATCTTCTGCATTATTAAAAAGGGAAAATATTACTGTGATTAATATATAAAATATATTAAAAGGTGCAGTTGTTGTGCTCTCTCTCACAGCTACCCAGTCCAACGTGTCTCACGGCTCCTAACACTTTAAATCTGGAATTTATAGAGTATACGCAGTTACAATAACTGTATGTATAGGCTTGTAAAAGGAACTATTCCACCACGGACAGACCCACATCTGGCCTTGCTGGCCAACCTGCTCCGGCGGGAGCTGGAGCTGGAGAGCTCTGCGGCCGGCAGCAGCGGCTCCTCCTCAGTCTTGGAAAGGGAGGAGTGAGGGGAGGGGTACTCACTTGGTTGCAATCTGCAACCACACCACTAGATGCCACTGTCCCTTTAACAGTCTCAGGAAACATTAGTAATGTAGATGCATGTCACTCAATGTGGAAGCAATAGTAGGTTTCAGTGTTGTTTTCATTTTATTTTTGATGGTGGGGCAACAAGTTGTTTATATTTGGATCACAGATTGTACCTTTAAAATGTTCTAAAACAACTGAATAAAGCTGGTGAATTGTTCACTGTTGCGGATTTATTCCACTGGGATTAAAAGCAACAACAAAAAAAAAACAGTCTATTGGAAAGCTAGCTAAAATGGTATATTTTTGGACAATCAGTAATGTAAATGACACACTGATATAGCACTTCAAGGCAGCAGAGACACTATTGAGTCAATCTTTATTAATTATGCAGATTTTTGCACTATTACAGAAAACACAGTTAATCGCTGTAAATGTGATGATGTCAGCAGTGATTGAATGGACGGGAGGTCGGGGCTCTATGTGGTGGAAGAGATCAGGAAGCCGGTGAAGGTGTGACTGGTGCTGCTCTGGGTCGTCACTATGTTGTTGTACCTGGTCGCCTGCAGCGAGACCGTGTCTTCGGCCTCCAGCTCCAGGACCGCCGAGCCGGAGGTGACCAGGAAGCCCTCAGACGTGTCGCACAGCGTCATGTGACTTTCGCTGCCCTTCATCAGCGTCAGACACACCTATGTGATCATACAAACACACAAGGGTTGAAGAAGTACTCAGATCTGGTAAATGTGGGGCTCATTTTAGTGATTTTATATACTGCTGGGTTATGGAGGACGGAACCTGCCAAAATAAAAAAATAAATGAATAAATAACTAAATAAATAAATGACTTGATAAATAAATATGCCATTAAAAGTAACAAAAAATAATAATATATGTAGTCATTAATTAATTGATAAAATGTGACATAAATTGATATTTCTGTTTTAATTTGCTTTTTTACTTATTTACCTTTGTATTAATTCCCTTATTTATTTACTCTTCTGTTTATTTTCCACTTTTATTTATTCATGTATTTATTTTTGAGGATTTTTTTAAAATGTATTTGTTTATTTGTCTGCATTTATTTATTTATTCATTTTTGCATTCAGTTTTTTTTTATTAATTAATTCATAAAATGTGACAAATTGTTATTTTAATTTTCCTTTGTATTAATTCCCTTATTTATTTACATTTCTATTAATTTCCACTTTTATTTATGTATTTATTTTTATGAATTGTAAAATGTATTTATTTATGAATTTATTATTATTATTTGCATAATGAAGCAGAAATGCATAAATAAATGTAAAAATAAATGTATGAATAAATGTATAAAGAAAAGAATACAGAAGTTTGGGGAAATAAATAGTGGGTGAAATGCAAAGGGAAAATCATGCATAAATAAATGAATAAATAAATGCTTAAACACATACATAAATACACACATTTAAAAATAAACATAAAATAAAGTTAAAAAAAATTAAATCCAAAAATTATCCAAAAATCCCCAAATAAATAAATACATTTAGAAATTCCTAAAAATAAATACATGAATAAATAACAGCGGAAATTAGATACAGCTTTCATTTTGATTCAAATATATTGTACATATTCTTTATCGATTTTTTTTCCTATTCTTTTTTTTCATCTATTCTTTATTTATGTTTCTTGATTTTTGTACTTACTTTTCTTTCTTTTTTTATTATTATGTTGTGCATCAATACAACAAATTAAATTCCTTGTACATTATTAATAAACGTGATTCTACTAAATCCAGCTGTCTGAAAAGTTTAATATTTAATATGTAGTGGAGTAAAAGTATAAAGTAGCACGACATGGAAATGAAAACAAATAATTACCTCAAACTTGGGCTAGTAAATGTACTTTTTCAACCACATGTTTAAGTGACTAAATCAGATTCTTGAGGACAAAATGAAGCAAATCAAAACGAAGAGACTGAAAAGAGGACAGAAACAGTGAAACTAGAAAGACGCTGACGGATATACAGATAAGTTCTGTGAGAACAAACTCTTCAGACTCACTCTGCTCTTTGCTGAGACGTGATAACTGAAGAAATAGATGCCTCTGACAGTGCATGTGAACGTCCCGTTTGTCAGGGATTCTCCTTGATACTGATGATCCAGATCCGGCAAAATCTCTCTGAGGGAAGTTTTTACACAAACAGGTTTACAGAGTTAGTTTTATTGATTATTTTTACCATCCATGCATCCATCAAAATCTGCTCTATTTGAATCAAAGTCTTATGACAGTAGTGAGACTGTCAATCACATCTGATCAAACACCTTCACACAGTCCTGATAAAGCAGATTAGCTGAGTTTTTGACTGTTAATCTTTTTAAAAGATATATATTTTTTTCCCCAAATTAACTTTGAATGTTGTTTATTTAGTCATGAATATTTAATACTTTATAGCCCCCTTTTCTGTTAGTAACCATGATGAGGTTTTAGTCTTCTGCTAACCTCAGCAGTTAGCAGAGGGCTCAATTTTAGCAACATTTACTCTCCATCTCTGAAACGTTTCTCTGATATTGTAGCTCGCTGGAGCCTCGAATCACAGTTTGTCATCTCAAATGTCTGTGATATCTGGATTCTGGCACCCAACAACACAGCAAGATGACATTTTAGATGTGTAACTTTAGCCCACTGCTAGTGTTAGCCTCCAGTCTTTCCTTTGTTAAGCCTCCAGCTAACACCGTGACCTCATCATGACGTCAACACTAAAAGGCGTTTAATCACATTAAATGCCTCTTATGCTCCGTCTGTGACCTTTAACCTTCACAGCACTGACTTGTTGAAGTTGATGGCGGTGTCGATCTCTGGTGAGTGTGATATCTCCCGTTTGTAGGAGAAGAAGGATTTCTGCTGGTTGGAAGGGTTGAAGGGCCGTCCCTTCTCACCTGGCTGGCCTGGACTACCGGGAGGCCCCGAAAGACCCAAGTCCCCCTTCAGCCCAGGCCGTCCTGGGGGGCCCCACAGACCTGGCAACCCCTTCTGGCCCCTGACAGGCTCACCTGTCTCACCTGCTCATACAGAAAAACACTTATCACACGTGACGAAAGACTTAAGACAAAAGAAAGGCGTTATATTTAAAAAAATATAAAAAACACATGGTGAAGATTTTCATTTGCTTGTTTTGTCTATTTTCCCTGTTTTGTTTATCTCGTGTATCGTCCACTGGTCAACAGGTGGCGGTAATGCGGCAAGATACGCAGATATAGAAGAAGACTGCTGGATGTAAACAATGCAGGTGTCAAACTTTTAGGAAAAGTCAACTTTGCAAATGTTTAATGTGGCAGTAAATGCATTCAACATGTTTGTTCGACCTCAATGAACAGGAACAGTGTAAACATAACTTTTGTGTCTTTACAAGAAAAATTCACAGGCATCTTTATATGGAGGATGAAACCTGCCAACATAATAAATAAATATATGACTCGATAAATAAATAAATAAATATGTAATTAAATATAGAAAAAATAAATGTAGGCATTGATTAATTGATAAAATGTGACACATTTATATTTCTGTTTTAATTTGCTTCTTAATTTATTTTTCGTTGCATTACTTCCCCTATCTATATACTCTTTTTTTTAAATTTTCCCTTTTATGCATTTTTTTTTTTTTTTTTACTTTTACATTTATCTATTTATTTTAACAGGAACATTTAATCAGTCACACTGACACATTTTAGTCAGATTTACATTAAAACAACATGAAGGAAAACGTGTGAACGTAAATGTATGATGTATAATGTCTTAGTGTCCAGTAGGAGCTCACCAGGGTCTCCCTTCTCTCCTGGGGGACCGTCCCTGCCGTTGGGCCCATGGCTGCCTGGTATCCCAGGGATCCCTGGGATTCCCCCGCTGCAGGACTGAGTGACGACCGGGGTGATGTGAACTAAGAGCAGAAATGCTGCAGTGGTGCAGCTCAGCCACTGGGGGGCCTGAGTGAACACAGATGCACACACTTGTTTTTGGCAGAAAGGTATGGAGGACAGAACCTGCCGAAACAAAAACTAATTGAATAAATAAATAAATAAATCATTAAATGTAGCAATAAATAATATTAAAAATAAATGTAGCAATTAATTAATTGATAAAATGTGACATAAATTGATATTTATGTTTTAATTTGCTTCCTTATCTATTTATCTTTGAATTAATTCCCTTATTTATTTGCGATTGATCTGTACACCTGCACAGGTACGAGTTGATAAGCAGACACCGTTAGCTAGCTAGCTAGATAGCATATAGTCATCCACTCTGACCCCATGATGACACACGTTGAGTGACAGCCCCCTCATTTGCATAATGAGGCAGAAATGCATTAAGAAATGTAAAAGGAAAACAAAACAAAAATAAATAAGGGTTGAAATGCAAAGTGAAAAGCATGAATTAATAAATAAATACATACACTTAAAAATAAATATAAAAGAAATAAAAAAGAAATGCAAAAATAAATAAATTAATTTAAAAGAATTATACAAATAAATACATAAATAATTAAAAAGTAAAATTAAACAGAAGAGTAAATAAATAACGGAAATAATACAAAGTTAAATAAATATAGAAGCAAATTAAAGCAGAAATTTGATCAATTAATTAATGGCTAAATTTATTTCTAATATTATTTTGTTACTTTTAATGACATATTAGTTATTTATTGAGTAATTTATTTATTTATTCATTTATTTTTGATTTTGGCCGGTTCGGTCCTCCATACTAAGGCGGACAAACCTTAAACTTTATCCATAAGCAAACCCAAACCCAAAACTAAACTCCAAGTCTGAACCCTAAAATGTCCTGATCTGCCTTTTGGGGACCAGCTCTTTGTCCCAGAATGGAAGGTTTTCCTGCAGCTGACTTGATGGTTTTCTTAAATTTGTATTTTAATCATCAGAAATTGGATCAGTAAAACACAACAAGTTGACAGTGACACACATTATACACATTGTAGAAAGAGTGCATTCCTGAAGAGTTATCTGACAACAGCAATATGCAAATTATTCATCATAGGGCTGTAATATTTTGATTATTTTAGCTTGTTATCCAAAAATTATATATAGCCTATGTACACAGTATGATATACAATGTTATCAAGATATCATACATTTAAGATTAAGACAAATTAATGCGTAAAGAAAATAAATCTGCATTTAGATTTAAGCCTTTTAAGGACATGCAGCTCTAACAGCTCTGCCCCAGCAAGGCAGATACTACTGTACCACGTTTAAAGTCTAAAAACACTTCTGGTCTCAACAGTGCTTCTATCTGAATAGATGATTTATTATTCTTTGATTTGGTAGGACTCAAAATTCTCACCATTAGCAGGTAAAGCATGTCACTCGTGTTGCGGTGGAGCGATGATACGCTAATGGAGGTGAAGAGCTGTCCTGCTTCACAGAGACGGTCAGGAACAAATAAGAACAGGAAGTGAAACAGTTCAAGAGAACGTGATCACTGCTCTGGTGGTAATATCATTGTTAGGATGTAATACTGACTAGTCACTGAAGGAAGCGCCCTGCTGTCAGTGGTGGAATGAAACAAAGTACTTATACTCACATACTGTACTTTAAATGTGAGGTACTTGCATTTCATGTTACTTCTAAGTAAATATTGTACTTTTCACTGCAATACATTTATCTGACAGCAGTCATTTTGTAGATTAAGGGCCCTGTTTTAAAAAGTGCATAATCTGGGTGCAAGTTATTAAGTATGTTTTAGTGTCAAAATGCTATTTTCCCTTCAAGCCCTTCTAAAACATTTTCCCACATGGTGACCTGACGTAGATTTCTGCATGATGATGCTGCTACATGTACAGTATATATACATCCTTATAGTATAGTATATTAATACAGTAACTTAGAAGGCGTGCTCCCAGTTTGGAGAAGCAGACAGGAGTACTGGCATGGAAGCTAAGCAACGTACTGCTGTGGACGTCACGTTAGTTCAGATCAGAAAGTCACACAATAACACAAACAAAATTACTGTTTTTGTCAATGGAGTCTGGCAGATTTGAAGAGAGCGATAGAATAGCTTCAGTTCCCCGTCAGAAAGGGCTGTCTGATGGAGAGGTAAAGTGGTGAAAATAATCTAAATATAGTGTACACTTAACTTGATATTGATTTTTTTTTTTTAGATGGTTAAAATGTGTTTTTCTGCTGCTCAAGTCCACAGCCGCTTTACCTCGAAGCCGTTATATTGCTCTCTTCAAAGCCACCAGACCCCTTTCACAAAAACTGTAATTTTACCTTGCAGAACGCAGAAGTATACAAACAATCCCACTTTCAGGTATTTCCAAACTTATCACAGCTAACGTTGACTCAGTTAGTGCTAGCGTTCAGATTACTCATAACCTGATTGATGAGCTTACTGTGGTAATTTACGTCACTGCGTTGTGCTAACAAGTAGTTAAAATGAACCACAACTTTACCAGCTGCAACATTAAAGGGATACGTACACATCAATAAAGTATATCATATTATATGCTATTTTGAAATGGGCCATGAAGTGGAAATATAAAGCAACATAAGATTGAAATACTCAGACAAAATACTTCAAAATTGTACTTAATTACAGTACTTGAGTAAATGTTCTTTCTTCTTTCTGCTGTTCACGTCTTTATTTTTTAGTTTCCTCTCTGGGTTCAATGCCTTTTCCTGTAAATCTGTAATTATTTCACTGCATTTATCTGACAAAACAAATCGCTCATCAGAGGAAGTGAAACACTTTGACAAGAAGTCAGGAGAAACTGAAGAACTGATGATGAAGCATCGTTGAATGTTTCTGATTAAAAATCTTTCCTCCAAATTAACATTTTGTTCTGTTTTTCTCTGAACTTCCTCTCTGTTGTTACTGCTTTCTGGTCTGAACGTCAGTATCTGTTCCACAAAATATTAAATTTCCTCAACTGTATCTATCAAAAAAGACTTGATGTATACTTTTAATAATTACATCCTGTGAAATGTGCCAGTTTGTCATTTTCTGTCTTTCTCAGATCCTCTTTCCATTTCTTGCATTTTGTCGATGTTTTGTTTTTCATTTCTTCAAGTTTGGAACATCAAGCTTTTTCTTGACCTTCTTGTTTTTGGGACGTCAGCCAGTCGTGTCTAAAAGGTAATCAACAAAATTGCAAAAGCTCTTGCAAAAAGACTCGCTGCTCAACGACCTATCCCAACTTCAACCATTGGAGGTCAATGCCTAACCTCAACCATTGGAGGTCAATGTCTAACCTCAACCATTGGAGGTCAATGTATAACCTCAACCATTGGAGGTCAATGTCTAACCTCAACCATTGGAGGTCAATGTATAACCTCAACCATTGGAGGTCAATGTCTAACCTCAACCATTGCAGGTCAATATCTAACCTCAACCATTGGAGGTCAATTCCTAAACTTACGCATTGGAGGTCAATGTCTAACCTCAACCATTAGAGGTCAATTCCTAAACTATTTGAGGACAATGCCCTACCTTAACCATTAGAGGTGAATGCCTAACCTCAACCATTGGAGGTGAATGCCTAACCTTAACCATTGGAGGTCAATGTCTAACCTTAACCACTGGAGGTCAATGCCTAACCTCAACCATCGGAGGTCAATGCCTAACCTCAACCACTGGAGGTGAATGCCTAACCTCAACCATTGGAGGTGAATGCCTAACCTCAACCATTGGAGGTCAATGTCTAACCTCAACCATTGGAGGTCAATGTCTAACCTCAACCATTGTAGGTGAATGCATAACCTCAACCATTGGAGGTAAATGCCGAATCTCAACCATTAGAGGTCAATTCCTAAACTTAACTATTAGAGGTCAGGCCTAACCTCTACTTTGGAGGTCAATGCCAAACTCAACCATTGGTATAGCCATTTGATTTACATTTTAGAGTCCACTATTCCCATGCTAAATTCATGTTGCCTTCACACGTACGAGGGATATTCTCTAGAAACGTGACATGCATGTAATCCAGTGTAGATTTAATTGTCTCAATGTTACTGTTGACTCTCTGGACACCTTGTCAGAGCTGCATTAAGTTACTGCTAATGCAAATACAACACCCTCTTGCGGCTGCTTCACATTAATAGGTGTTCAACTGGCGAAACAAGGGGTGGCTTTTATTGTGAAGAAGCCACAGGAAACTATGTATTTGTTACTGAGGTTAACTTTGACTGATCGTTAACCAAACATGCATCTACTAAACATTATTGAGTTTGTCTGGCTGCACTGTGAACAAATGCTCCTCTGTTGTATTTTGTAGCTGCTCAACGTGTATTTGCTTTCATGGATGTTGCAGGACTGAAATCTCAAGTATTATAAAACTTAATTGACAGTCACGTAAACATTTCAGATTACAGCTTTAACCTGACACGTATTTACCAAACTTGACATAAACAAGAAATGAACAGAAATGTAAATTCTAGGGCTGTCAATCGATTAAAATATTTAATCGCGATGAATCGCAAATTAATCTCACATTTTTTATGTGTTAAAAGATGGCAAATATGCTTTATGCAAATGTATGGATATATTTATTATTGGAAATCAATTAACAACACAAAACAATACAGACACATATTGTCCAGAAACCCTCACAGGTAGTCTACTGCATTTAGCATAACAAACATGCTCAAATCACAACATGATATGGTTGGTACCAATGGATTCCTTAGGTTTTTTCTAGTTTCATATGATACCAGTATCTTCACTCTAGCTTTAACACTGAGCCCACTACAACTTGAAAATTTCAAGTTGCGTTAATGCGTTAAAGAAATTAGTGGCATTAAAATGAATTTGCGTTAACGCATTATTATCGCATTAACTTTGACAGGCCTAGTAAATTCAGTAAGAGACACTCAAGTACGAATGTTAAAGTTGTTTCATTATTACATTAGCCTCAAACACAAACACACAGCATGAAGCAATAATCGGGAACAGGCTTACATGTTGGCAAGAGGAAGGAAATCCATACTGTCAAACAAATCCAAGAGGTCACGGCTGGGTCAGGAACAGGAAACAGGTAAAAAAAATCCATAAACAGGTAACGAGGAAAAATAGGAACAGATCAGGTTCAAGTGCAGATAGCTGGAATGCAAACACATGAGCATCATTGACAATCAGGCAGGCAATGAGTGGAAAAAGGCAGGTTATGTACTGCAGGGCTGATGAAGGAAAGTGGAAACAATTGAGCAGGTGAACGAGACCGGTGGGAAAATCTGAGGGCAACTGGTGGACAGGTAGAAAATGGCAATGAAGTGGGAATGTGGTTCAAAGGAGGGACAGAGAGGCAAGAATAAACACACCTGAATCCGTCTTTCTTTAAACAATGCATAGAGATCCAAAGTAGATCACTGTGTTATGAACAGCCTGAGAAGGAAATGGAAATATGGCAAAAAAGGATAAATTACACAAAGTATTCTGGTGTTTTTTTTCCAGCTTGTTTAATTGGTTTTCCAGTTCAAATGATCTGTTTATGGACAGACAGAGAAAATAAAATCATTGCATCACATATTTTCATATAGGGTGATTAACTCACACATTAATGTAAACTCTGAGTCTGCATTATGTCTGCATAAACTGTAAATTAAAGGTGTTTTTAAGGGGCACATCTTCCCTTTTGAATGTGAAGCAAAATGGGGCTTAACTGGCAGCACAACATGAAACAGCAGTGGTACCCATATAGGCCTGCATAGAAGTAGTCGAAGTAGAAGAGAAGTTATTGGTCATTGTAATAATTCCTTGTCTCTAAAGACTCCTTCTCTGTTAGTAACCATGATGAGGTGTTTAGAGGCAGAATAATTGTCTGAACACGTTAGTTAACGCTGGCTAGCAAGTATTGTTGGCTTGTTTTTTAAACCGTGGCTGAAGAACATCCTGGTTCCTCTCAATATGTGCTGTCACACTCTCCAGAACCACTAGTGTTAGCTGAGAGAGGTAACATTAACCAACGGCACCAGATTAGCCGACCCCTACGCCGCTGACAGACTACTGCAGGAGGAGCAGACGGCTGACTAATGCTAGCTAGCTAGCTGTTGCGCTGTTGAGCTCATTTTCTGTAGCATGGTGGAATTAGCAAGGTAGCTAGCTAACTAGCCTGTCAGTCCCTAAATGAGTCAAATTGAACAACTTAATGCTTCATCCACACACTGTGGTCACAGCGTAGGAAAGCACAGAGCTATCACCAGATGAGTGACCACTTTGTTTGGCTAATTTGTGTGTGATATCTGGATTCTGGCCCCCAACAACACAGCAAGATGACATTTTAGATGTGTAACTTTAGCCCACTGCTAGTGTTAGCCTCCAGTCTTTCCTTTGTTTAGCCTCCAGCTAACACCGTGACCTCATCATGACGTCAACACTAAAAGAGTCTACTCGGCTTTGAAGAGATTCCTTCCTACCAAGTTATTGTTCTAAAAATATTGTTATGCTGCCCTGTTGGCCAGAGGCCTGTACTACGAAGCAGGATTTGGTGTTAGCGAGGTACCTTCAGGGTTAACCCTTCAGGGTTTTCTGTACTGCGAAGGTGGATCACCTCTTACCGAGGTAGATCACCATGGTAACTGATGCTGAACACCTGACCTGCTCCAAAGCAGGTTACGTTCCAGATAAGAGATCAACTCGTATAAAAGCACCTCCTACTGACCAATCAGAGCTCAGTGCAGTGATCGTATGGTAATATTATACACATATGAAGAAGTTTAAGTCATAATCCAGACTAAAAACAACACAGTTTAAACTGACAAATGCAGGAAGGAAAGCTGGCTGATTGCTGTGGGTGTTTACCGCTTTGAATTATATTTTCATACTTGTTTTTAAACTTCCTTTTGAGACCGTAGCTAAAAGAAGGCTGAAATAGTCATACACGCCATGCCTTTGATACTGGGCATGGTTAGGTATAATCCAGTCATCCGTTATACATTCAAAAGCTATTTATATCTAGGCGACTTTGTCTAACTTTTGAGTGTTCTGTTAAATTAATAAGTCTGTTAATTTACACATTCACACATCAGGAGTTTTTTCTTTTGCTAGCTGTTCTTGCTGCATTTGGCAGCTTCAACTGTGTTACTTCTAGTCTGGATTAAGTGTTTAATTTCTTCGTATTTGTCTAATATAGTTTACTCTTTGTAAAATGTGCCGCTCTGCTTGTCTGTCTGCAAATCTGTGGACTTGTCCACAGATTTGCAGACACCACCCCATTCATGTGAACGCTCTCATAGCCAGATTGAGAAACCCTGGGTTGATTTACCGAGTTGATAACCAGCGTCGGAGGACCGCTTAGCGGGATCTCGTTTGTTCGGGTTAGTGAAGCCAGATAACGAGAAGATACTGGTATGTTGAACTCACTTCGTAGTACAGACCTCTGATCTCTCTTGAAAGGAGATTTTAATAACAATGACACTTTACCTGGATCGATAAGGGAAATGTGAATGTACTTTTTCAAAAAAGGTTAAAGGCTCTGTGTGAAGAAAGGGAGGACTTTATTGAAGCTGTAGTTTCAGACTTAGACTGCTGTTGTAAAACTGTTTATTAAAAGTGAGGAAAAATGCTGTTTTGTGTTTCCCGTCCTGTTGGTCAGTGAGGGTGCAGCAGGAAGCCGGAGAAGATGCTGTAACCTGCCGGTTTTCCTCTCATCCCTCTGTAGTCTTTAGTCTCCAGCCAAACCTCCTGATCCCTCGACAGGTAGACCGCCAGGCTGCCCGTAGTCACCTGGAATCAGTCCACATTATATGTAGAAGTTATAGGGAGCATCTTTCTGCAGAGTTTAACACTAGAGACGGAAAGTACTTCCACATTCACTATGTGTCAGTGAAATTTTGAGGCAAATCTAAATCTGCGTTGTTTCATAGTACCTGTCTTCTGGTGCGTCGATGATCGCAGAACGACGCCAGCAGTGTTTGGCCCGCCTTCATCAGCACACACAGTCGGTCATCCAAAGAGGCGTGGTACACAAAGTAGTACGTTCCCGAGACCCGACACCTACAACACACACACTTCATTGATTCACTAAAAGTTTTTTTTTCCTCCTTGCTGGTTTTGCAGCTTGATCACACTGGATATCTGTACAAACAGAAATGTTTTATTTATTTACTTTGGTCTGAAACATCTCAACAGTAATCGGATTTCATTAAATCTTTGTACAGACGTTCATGATCCCCATAGGATGAATCCGGCTGACTTTTCCTGTAGCCTGCTGGCATGATGTTAACATTTATTGTTTTGAATGAAATGTCTCAACAACTATTGGATGACATTTGGTGCATCAACCCGTTCTCTCTCCCAACTCGTCAAATACCGCCGTTTGGTCAGTTTTGGTCAGTTCACAAAAATGTAAGATATGATAAGAAAACAGGTGTTTTTCTCACCTGAAGTGTCCTGTCGTGGTGTCGTAGTCATTGTTGATGTTGGTGATGACTTTGGTGAACCGGATGACGCTGGCTCTCTCCGGGTATTCGTCGGTTCCTCTGGCCACACTGAAGGCCGCCCGCTGCTGGACTCCAACAGTCCTGCAGCCACAGAAACAACACAAAGTGATGCTCAGAGCTGGATTCACCTGTTGGTGGGCCCCCAAGTTACTTAAAGGAACAGTGTGTAGGATTTAGGGGGATCTATTAGCAAGGAATAGCAAGGAATATAATATTCATATGTTTTCATTAGTGTATAATCACCTGTGTACGTAAAAATGAGCTGTTTAAGTCCAGTGTGTAGGATTTGGCGTCAGCTTGTGGTGTGTGTGCAGACTGCGGTAACGTGAGCCGCCGAGTGCTAAACCGCGGTAACGCTGGCCGCCGTCTGACTTCCGTTGCTCCTAAAGTGGCGTTATTATGGTAAGGATGGCCTCTGAGTGAGGCCAATGTCATTACCACAGTTTCACAAGTGTGTAACCACGGTGGCCTTCAGGTAACGTAAAAACATGTTTGTCTCTCTCTAGAACCAGAGTTTGGTTTGTCCATTCTGGGCTACTATAGAAACATGGAGGAGAAACATGGAGGACTCCTCCCAATGTAGATATGAAAGACTCATTCTAAGGTAACGAAAACACAACGATTCTTAGTTTCAGGTGATTATACACTAAAGAAAACATAGTTATTAGTATTATATTACATTTCTGCCAATAGATTCCCCTAAATAGCCCTGCGATGGACTGGCGACCTGTCCAGGGTGTACCCTGCCTTCGCCCAATGTCGGCTGGGATCGGCTCCAGCCCCCCCGCGACCCCTAACGGGATAAGCGGTTGCAGATGGATGAAGATTCCCCTAAATGTTGCACACTGGTCTCTTTAAAAAAAATAACATCAACAAAAACTCTGTCGTTATTAGAACACCTGTGCGTTGTTAAAGTGCCTTGCTCTGATTACATACCCTGGTTCTCCTGGTCCCCCTGGAGGTCCACCAACCCCTGGGACCCCTGGTTTTCCCGGTTCCCCACTCTGTCCTCGTTTACCAGGGCCCCCAGGCAGGCCCGGGACCCCCTTCTCTCCCTTCTGAGGGCCGAGGCCGCCTTGCCACGCCACTCCTGTAAACAGCAACAACATGCTGATCATCGGACATCCGTTTAAAGGAATGGTTGAACAGTTTGGGAGATTTGTGCTGTGTACGCAACCCGTTCTCACTCGTCAAATACAGCCATTTGGTCAGCGCCCCTCGGCATCGGAAACCGACGCACGGAGGAGCCCTTTAGCAACAGTATGTGACGAACCGGGCTTTCAACTAACTCCAATGTAAACCCACTCGCGGCGTTATTCGACGGTCGGAGAAAGTGACGGAGTATTAATAACATGAGAGTCCATTCAGGGCGGGTGGTGGATGGGTCAAACAAACAAGACTTTCAACCAGTAGACCGCTGTTCGTGTCCCGTGTGAAACAAAGTAATGATGGCTTATTTTGTCATGTCAGTCTTTAGTCACATGACACGTCGGTATTGTCAGTCCCGTGAGTCCTTAGTCACGTGAGTCTTTAATTTGTCAGTCCTGTGAGTCATGTGAGTCTTTAGTCACATGACACATCGGTATCGTCAGTCCTGTGAGTCATAGGAGTTTTAAGTCACATGAGTCATTAGTATCGTCAGTCCCGTGAGTCACATGAGTCGTTAGTCACGAGAGTCGTTAGTCACGTGAGTCGTTAATATTGTCAGTCCCTTGAGTCATTAGTATCGTGAGTCACGTGAGTCGTTAATATTGTCAGTCCCTTGAGTCATTAGTATCGTGAGTCACGTGAGTCGTTAATTACGTGAGTCATTAGTATCGTCAGTCCCGTGAGTCCCGTGAGTCACGTGAGTCGTTAATATCATCAGTTTCTTGAGTCATTAGTGTCGTGGGTCACGTGAGTCGTTAGTCACGTGAGTCGTTAATATCGTCAGTTTCTTGAGTCATTAGTCATGTGAGTCGTTAGTAGCCAAAAGTAACAATAGAAGGGTACCCTGTGCGTCGGTCTCCGATGTCGAGGGGCGCTGACAAAACGGCGGTATTTCACGAGTTGGGAGTGAGAATGTGTTGGTGTACAAACACTTCTTGTCATCCATGTTTTTTCCTTCCCTGTATTCTCTAGTATATCTCTATAATCTAGTGTAGAAACTTTAGATGGATCAGTGCGGCTGCTGTGTTTGGCTGTCAGAATATGTGTCGGGTACCTGACTGTCCTTTCTGTCCTCTCTCTCCGTCACGACCGTCTCTGCCAGGCAGCCCAGGAATACCTGAGGAGAAAAACACAGATAAACAAACAAAAGAAAACAAAACATATATGTAACATATACAAACATGCATGTACTCACCTGGCATCCCGGGCATCCCTGTTGCCCGGCAGGACTCCATGGCAACCAGCAGGTGGGTGGCCAATGAGAGCAGGGCGCCGATCACGAGAAGACAACGATGGAGCATGATGACGAAGCTTACGGGGGAGAGGAGGATACAAGGAGAGATGAGAGGAGATGAGGAGAGGGAAGGAGGAGAGGGAGAGCCGCCCACGAGGGAAATTGTTCGTCCAATCAGGTGCCTAATTGGCAGCCCATCAAGCGTTCAATGCTGGGAAGGGAAGCGATTCCTCGCCAATAGATGGAGGAAGTGGAGAAGATGGAAGAGAAGACAAGGAGAGAGGAGGTGGAGTGTTGCTGGTTCAAACTATTGTAATAACAGTGTTAGAATCTACCACAGTGCCTCTGAGCAACTGAATCATCTGCTGACAGAAAACAGCTTCAGTATAACACAAGAAATGCGATGTCAGATTATGATCAAAGTTCTCTTTTAACATAAAAAATACACAATCATTATAATGATAAAGAAAGGAAAAACAGGAGATGATCAGATTCTCTTTCATAAATAAATGTCATTGACTTCAGTCTGTAATCAACACACAGATGTGTAAAATAAATGAATATGAAGCTCACCTGAGAGAGCAGACGGCAGATTGAAACCCTCCTCGATGACAAACTGAAGTGAAGCTCCGAGTCCTGCAGCCGCCGAAGGAGGAAGCCGACGCAAAACCAAAGATTCAGCAGCTCTGACGTTGGATTATTCAGAGCCTGTTCTATGTAGTTCTGCAATTTAGGGAAGTTATTGAGAGAGAGAGAGAGACAGAGAGAGAGAGAGAGAGAAACAGTAGAGGAGGGAATCTTTTTATTAAACCTTTCCAACAGGTTCTCATCCCAACTCCTCACATACCGCCCCTCGGCGTCACGTTAGGTTTAGGCAACAAAACCACTTAAACCACATTAAAAGATGTTTCAAATCTTACCAGATGTGTAAAATGTGAGAGAGACCACACATAACGACATGTTGTGTTAAATTGAACAGTTTAGTTCCTATAGTGTGTGGAGAGAAACAGCAACACCACACACTAACAGATTCATTTTTCAACAAGAGTCCCCACTAAAAAAAACAGAAATCTCTCTAAATCTCTGGCGATCAAACGTGACTTTAGTGTAAACAAACATGGCAGACGACGGGCAGGAAGAATTAGAGATGTTAGCTTTTTACTTTGTACTGAAAATTAGCAAAGGATGGATGGATGAAGTCATGGAGACACGTTAAATAACCACTATTTTAATTACTACTTTATGCTTCACGCTCAGCATTAGCTCATGCATTAGCCGCGGCCGCCGGCGGTGGTCGTCCTTCCTTCTTCAGTCAGCTCGGTTCTCTATTGGCTATCGTTCTTTCCCACGTGACTGCGTCATCGGCTGTCCTCGGGGTTCCCCACACACAACAGGATATCCCGTCGTAAATACTGTTGTTGTTGTATATGTAATATTCAACATGTTTAATATTTACCATTTGAAATGGGTGCGGCCAGGATGGACTTCAGAGCCGATCGGGGGATGTAAAAAACATTCTTAACATACCTCACACCACAGGAACATCTGGAAAGATCATCTTTAGAACCATCAATCAATCAGGGCTTTGCTGATGGAGGAGGAATCAGGACCAGAATCGGCTTGATTCTCTGTAGTGTGTACTCGACATTAGTTAAGTTTGTGTTGGGCTTAAAATTACTACATTTGTGAAGTGAAAAAAACACGGGACATGAACAGCAGTCTCCTGGATGAAAACCCTGTGTGTGTTGGACACATCCACTTATCCTCCCGCCTGCCCGGTGTTATTCGCTCTTTAAATTACGTCACCACACTCCCGGCGCCCTTTCCCTTAGCATTTACTGTTGCCGCGGATGGTTTTACATACGCGTGGTACGTCTCATACAGACGCCAAAGGGTGCCTTGTGGAGCGTTGTCACACACCAACAGCCATGACAAGACGTTGGTATTTGACGCCCTTGCATGTACTCCCTTACAAAAAAGAAGCATACTTCAAGTTTATTTTATGAAGTAAATGTAAGTTTCCTTTAAGTATATTCCCAAGTAGTGACTTGACTATGACTTGCACCAAACTGCATGTGATTATCATAAAGTGGGCATATCTGTAAAGGGGAGACTCGTGGGTACCCATAGAACCCATTTTCATTCACATATCTTACATTTAAAGTATACTTAAAGGGACTCTATGTAAGAATCAGAAACTGCTTGTAAGAAGCGACACCTATGGCCGTTAAGTCAACAAAAGTCAACGTCCTGTTGCTCGCGCTCGCTCTACATAGACATGAACGAGCATCGATCAACACAGTGAGGCGACACACGTCAGCTAAAAGCACAATATCACTCTATATTTCAGCTGCTTGGCAGTAATGTTAGCTGACCAGACGAAGGTCTCTCCATGAATCAATGTGTTTCTTGCTTCAGCCTCCCGACCATGGTCAGAAGGAACAGGGGAGACACCGGAGTGAGATAGCGAGGTGGAGTGAGATAGCGAGGTGAAGTGAGATAGCGATTGAGAACGAGCGCGGTGTGTGAGTGAAGGCAAGCAGGCAGGCAGCGGAGCAGACACAGCATCGTCTCCCCCGTGTCTTCTGGCTGCGGTCGGGGGGCTTTAGCAGGATTAGCTGACACTGTTTTGCAAGACGGGCTTCACTAAATATAACTTTGCGGTTTTGGTGCTTCTGTGTAGTTTGTGTTGGAGTCTTGTCTGAACAGCGTAGCCACATGCGAGCGCGCATGGGACACCGACCCGCAATTATTAATATAGTGTAAGAAGTTACGAACAGTACCTTTAAAAGTATACTTTTATAAACTAAAAAGTGGGCAAATTTAGTCTCAATAAGTATTATAGTAGTACACTTACAAGTATATTACTAGTACATTGATATTAGTATACTTATTGAATAAAATATACTTGGGAATATACTTAAAGTGTACTTAAGTTAGAAAGTATCGAGAGACAGGGTAGCTGGTTTTCCTGTGATTTGTTGACAGTGACAGAAATGTAGAACATCCCCCGTGCTTGTTTCTGCCTGTAGATTCTGGTGCTGATAGAACAAGAGCAGGTCAACCAAGGAGGCGCCAAATTGGCAGAAGTTCACCAAAAACAAGAAGTGTTCAAAAAAAACAAAAATGTTTCACTTCCATAACCTTAAGAGAAGCCACATGAAACTTCTCTCTGATGAGGTATAATACAGAAGTACTGTGTGAATTAAAGGAAACATTTTATTGATGAGCCTGTAACAAACATCTTTACAGGATGTCACAAGGGGTGATGTTTAGTTTAGTTTAGTTTAGTTTACCCAAAATTCCAAATATAGCAGTAAAAAAAGCGTATGAGATACTGTCAGTGATAACACGTCACAGTCCAGGACTTATTTCCATCGGTTGGTCCTCACCACAACCGGATGGAGACAGCTGTACAACGGAAGACAAAGTGGGAGACACACGACCGCGTCCCACAACAATCCACTTACAGATAAATATGCCAATAAAAATAAATAATAATATTAGGGCTGTCAAAGTTAACGCGATAATAGTGCGTTAATGCAAATTCGTTTTAACGCCACTAATTTCTTTAACGCAATTTACGATTTTTAATTAACCTTTTAAAAGATCCGAATGGCCGCCGATCTTTCAGAGCTTGTAGCGGGCTCATATCACATCATACGAAACTAGAAAACCTTAGTAACCCATTGGTTACAAAAAAATAAGTTTATTCAAGTGTATTAGTATACTTCTTTTAAACTTAAAAGAAGAGAATATGCTTTCAGATTACTTTTGTTGTACTTATCAGAGATAGACTTAACAAAATTATACTTAAATATACTTGGCCTATACTGAAAAGTATACAGAAAACTCCAAGTATACTTGGATTTCCAATAATAAATATATACATGCATTTGCATAAAGCAGCATATTTGTCCACTCCCATGTTGATAAGAGTATTAAATACTTGACAAATCTCCCTTTAAGGTACATTTTGAACACATAAAAAAATTAAAACTATTTAAAAAAAATTATAAATATATGTACAAAGTAATAACTAGGGTGCAGTTGGAATTTATACATCTGTAGTTTTATATATACATACAAAGGGTGCAGTTGAAATGTAAATGTGGTATTGTAGTGCTGACATTATTACAGGCCGACAGTCGGTGTCGTATGGCTCTGGGTTAGCAAAATAAAAGTTCCTTGTAATTTAGTAGCTTTAAGGACTTTTACTTGTATTTTTACACTTTAGTATTTCTACTTTTACTTGAGGAAAATATCTGAATAATTTTTCCATCACTGGTTTTGAAACTATGTGAACTATGATGATGTTAAAACAACAACAGTGGGGAGACATTTGGGGTTATGGGGGGCAATCAACGATAAAGAAGAAAATCAACGATTGCACACTCAATAATAAACTTTAATTTTGTTTTAGATGCATTCAGAGTCAACATTCAAAGAAGGTTTACATGAGCCAGTATGAAGGGAACAGATCTGAAGTCTCCACGCTGCAGTGACATTATTGAGTGTACTTTACTGAACTTTATTATGGATTTGAGAAGAGCAGGAAGCCGCTGAAGATGATCTGTTTCTCATTGGTGTCTCGGAATTCAGTTACTCTTTGCTGGTCCCTAAAGGACTCGAGCCAGACCCTCTGTCCGACTGTCAGCTGTAAGACCACGCCGCCCGACAGCACCTGAAACACAACGCAGCCAATCACAGCGAGGCTTCAGGACAGAAACTCTAGAGGATGTCCTCAACCACAGAAACTCTCATGGCTACCAAAGACTGAAGTCTGACTCCCTCTCACGTCTAAAGACAATGTGTCTTCAGTCTCAGAGCTTTTAGTTACAGACTATAATATTTAACAAAGACTGGGGATCTTGCAAGGTCACTATTTACTTTAAGACTACAACTAGATTCCTTTAGAGATGATGTCACTTCCTGCTCCTGCTGGAAATTTACAGAAGAAAACCTGTTGAGAATCAAGTGGACAGAAATTGCTGCAGCCCCATGCTATAGCTATTGTCCTGAATAACTAGATAGCTAGCCCCATTCGGGACAATGGGGCTACGTGCAAGATAACGTTAGCTACTGGAATGTTTGCCTACAAGCTAACTGTATGTTTCAGCTGAAGATTGCTGGCTTCAATCATATAAATCAACACACATACATGTATATAATGAGAGAAAGCGAGAGAGAGAGAGAGAGTACTGCAGCCAGACTTATATGATTGAATCCAGCAATCTTAAAGAAAAAGTTTGTAATTTGAGTGAAAGATTTATCAAAGATTTCCCTCCGTGTTGCTGAAACTGACCTGATCAATGTTCCTGTTGTAATCACAGAATCCCAGCTTGTCTGTCAGAGCGTTACTGGCGATATACAGACACACGCTGACCTGAAACACAACAAAACAACAACAACTATAATACAGTCTGATTATGGAGCACTGTGAAAATACTCCACTACAAGTAAAAGTACTTATTGCAGTACAAGTACTAATGCCACACTGTGAAAACACTCCACTACAAGTAAAAGTACTGCAATCAAAGCGTTACTGCAGTACAAGTAGCCTACTAATACCACACTGAAAATGCTCCACTACAAGTAAAAGTACTGCGATCAAAGCGTTACTGCAGTACAAGTAGCCTACTAATACCACACTGAAAATGCTCCACTACAAGTAAAAGTACTGCGATCAAAGCGTTACTGCAGTACAAGTAGCCTACTAATACCACACTGAAAATGCTCCACTACAAGTAAAAGTACTGCATTCAAAACCTATGTATGTAAGTATTATCAGCTGAACGTAGTCTCCAGTAGTCTCCAGTAGTAGTAGTATTGAGTTGAGTTCCTTGACTTTGTACTACAGGACTTGAGTAAATGTACTTACTTACATTCAGTCAGTGCTGATGACATAAAAACACTTTCTGATGTCTCAGACGTTAATAATAAAACAGTTTTTGTGATGTGAAGCAGAGCAGCAGCAGGACGGCGGTGCGGTACCTTGGCAACAGAGTGGAAGGTGAAGTAATAAACACCAGCTGCTCTGCAGGTGAAGTGACCTGTGGCTGCGTTAAAGTCTGCAGGTGTGTTGACCACAGTAGTCTGGAAGGTTACTACCTGATACACACACAATAACATAAAACATCAAAGAAAAAAGCAGACGACTGGGTAACAGTAAAGTAAAAGTAGCAGTACCACTGTGTAGAAATACTCTGTTACAAGTACAAGTTCTGCATTCAAAATCTTACTTAAGTATAAGTACAAAATACTCAAAGTACAAAAGTAAAAGTACTCATTATGCAGAATGGTCTATTTCAGTATCATGTAAGGTGAATTATAATTATTGATGCATTAATATGTTCATCACTTTAACATTGCAGCTGGCAAAGGTAGAGCTCATTTTAATTATTTTTGGGATATTTTACTAATTTTCATCTAATAATTTATTAAGATTTCACTTATATTTTAAGGATATTTTACTAAAGTTTTCAGATATTTTACTGACATTATTTTGGATATTTTACAAATGTTCTTCTAATAATTTATAAATAGTTTACTAGTATTTTAAGGATATTTTACTGATAATATTTTGGATATTTTACAAATTTTCTTCTAATAATTCATTAATATTTTACTAGTATTTTAAGGATATTTTACTGATAATATTTTGGATATTTTAAATTGTTTTGTCTGATACTACTATAATATTTTGTCTGTTATTTTAATGATATTTATATTTATATATATATATCATCACTTTAATGTTGCAGCTGGTAAAGGTGGAGCTCATTTTAATAATGTTTTGTATATTTTACTATTTTTATCTAATAATTTATTATTATATATTATTTTAGATAATTTACGAATTGTTTTGTAATATTTTATGAATATTTTACTAGTATTTTAAGGATATTTTATCTGTTATGTGACTGATAGTTATATTTATATATATCATCACTTTAATGTTGCAGCTGGTAAAGTGGAGCTCATTATATACTGCTGGGTAGTTCTATAAAAATATATGATAATTTATTTGATGTACTTAGTTACTTTCCACCGAAAAAAAGAAAGAAAGAAAGAAATGATGTCTTTTATTTTGTAGATATTTTTCATATGTGAAACATGTGGAGACAAAGCAGCTGAGAGACAGACAGGTGTGATGGACGACAGACTGAACCTGGCCAACAGGAGGATAACTGTTATCAGTCCTGATCACTGAGAAGGCTGAACGGGCCTGTTGAGGAGAGTTCTGTCCTCCTGGAACAACGCACACACACACACACACACACACACACACACACACACACACACACACACACACACACACAATAACAGAAATGTACGTGCGGCCAGTATAGTCTGTGACATCGTCAGTGGGTATATACCGTATATGTGTGTGTATGTGTGTGTGTATATATAGTTATTACCTGACAAGGGAGGCCTCTTAACTTAGTATGTGTTCATTTTGTATCTAGTAAGGTTCAAGTCATGTATGTATTATATTATATTATATTATATTATGAACTGGATACTGGACTCAAAGATGGCGCCCACTCTCTTGCTGAGCGTAAAAACACATGTTCTGGCTGGTTTGTTGCCCGTGGACTTTACATTGAGGTGAAATTAGCTTTACTGGGCTCTGGGAAAGTCTGCAAATATAAATATTTATATCTTCTTCTATAAACTAACCTCTGCCATGTCGTAAAGTTATCCTGAGGCAGAGCTGGGTTTGACTTTTTCTTTGTTCAGTTGTCACCATAATCCATTTGTTGTGTTTATTTATTTCCCCCCCAATATCATAATGTCATTAAAGAGATATCAGGGTACTGGGTAGATGACACAAAAGTTCCAGCAAACTAAGCTAACTCCTGTTTGGACTTTTCATTTATTTCATTTGTGTCGAAGCTGAAGCGGGCAGTATTGTTTTTGTTTTATTTTTTTTATTATATATGAGTTTAGTTTGATATACACTGTAAGCTGTAGGGTCAGAAGTGGTGTCGTTACCGTGGCCGATGTTTTTCCCCTCTGGGCCGAGGGTACCGGGCTTTCCAGGGTTACCCGCTGCTCCCAGGTGTCCCTGGTAACCTTTAGGACCCATCCCCCCCTGCAAGCCTCGATTCCCCGTCTCCCCCTTCAGCCTCAGTAGGGCGCTGGCATCCACCGGACCGCTGGCCATCACGGCTGGAGACAAACAGATGAATGCAATAAAAGATCTTTGGGCCACTAGGGGGCAGCAGAAACAAGTTGTGAATAGGGATGTTAATAATAAACCGTTAATTAATGCTATCCTCAGTATGATTTCATGGAAGGACAAAGCAAACAAACAAACAAACTAATATACCATGAAATAGAAAGTCTTTTACCTGGCTGTCCTTTCTCTCCCTTCGCTCCAGGATATCCATCTCTTCCCAGAGTCCCTGCCTCTCCCGCCTGTCCGTCCGTCGCTCTACAATCCACGTCACATTGGCCGGTCGTCAGCAGCAAGGACACGCCCACCAGAACCGCCAGCCCATAATAACCTCCCATGATCCAAAACACTGGATTTAACAATGAATGGTGTTTCGGAGAAGAAGCTGATGGACGACAAAACACAAGAGAGACATAATGAGGAGAAACTACACAACAAGTTAAATGATTTCTTTGTGACACTCATGTTGGGATTTGAGGGTTTTAGAAACACATCTTTATTTTCTACATTGATTCCAGTATTTGTGGACACAATATATTTAAATATGAATACTTCATCGCCAACAGTGTTTCCCCACTCAACCCAGTCTCACGGGACGGCGTATGAATACCACGACATTACACCAACATACGGCGTGTCATTTTCAACTCTGGAAACGTCTGAATTTAGGTTCAGGCAAGAAAACCACTTAGTTAGTTTAAGGGAAAACATCATGGTTGGGCTTAAAATAAGTAAGTAAACTAAGTAAACATGTACAGAAACACCTACAGAAAACACGTCACAAACGTCAACAAAAAACACGTGAAAATCGTCGCCAAAAGTCACAAAAGAACAGTCTCAAACATGGGTCTCTTGGTTGTAAGTCTGGTGTTTATTGGAGACCGCTGTTCATGTCCCGTGTGAAACCAGAAGTCAACGTTGATTTATTTGTCACATAACTTCCGTACTTCAGTTACAGCACTTCTGGAGTTATTTTAACCAAAACCGCCATCTTTTCCTAAACCTAACTAAGTAGTTTTGTTGCCTAAACCTAACCAAGTCGATCTTTTCCAAAACCTAACTAAGTAGTTTTATTTTGAAAAGACTGGAGCAGATATTGATAAGTGCGTCACACGTTGCTGGACATTCGTAAGAAAAAGCACAAAAAATACGTTGTTGAAAGTCGTGCTGAGCGTCATGAAGAAAAAGAGAAATTAGTGTCTATATACACGAATCAAATAGATTAAATTTCGTGATATTTCACGTACTGCCGTGAGACTGTGTTGGATTTAAAGACAACTAAATGTTCACGGAGCATTTGGGCAGCAAAGTTCTCTCTAGGTTGTTTTTCTTAGAAAATAATGATGTGTGGAAGGAAGAAAATCTGAGGAAAGCTGGTTTGCAAAAACACACAAAAACCAACATAATTCATTCACACATAAAAACAATCTTAAAATGCAGCGTAAAGACTAAAACAAATCAAAACACACAATAAAAATTGGCAATTATTTCATTTCTAAACTGAAATAATTCCATCGGTTTTTACATTGATTTTGATGATTTCAGACAGCCATTACTTTCAGTTAATTTATACAAAAAACTACTTTAAGAGGTTTGAACTTTCCTGCCTATAGATAATCATTTATTTGCCTTTATCTTTAAACTATAAAATGTTTTAGTTTTGATGTTTTGCTGTTGAAAGAACAGCATAAACATTATTTTACTCACCAGTGGAGTTTTCTGTCTCACCAGCAGAGATCTGGAGCTGCAATGAGAAGACGGGATTTCCTCTTTTGGTGAACAGATCACGACTTCTTATTAGACTCACTGACTTATTCTGGAACACACACAGAAAATCAGACAGGAAATGAAACTGGTGACAGAAAGATTGATTGTTCAGAGTTGCTGATTTAAGATCTTGGGCCAGTTTCACAAAAATATTTTAGACTTGTGTTAATGCAAGTGAATTCATTTTTCTCTTAGATTTCTTTAATGCAAGTTAATAGATAAATAAATTAATAATTAATAATAAATTTACAAAAACTTGGATTGGAGTTTTTTCTTTAAATATGTGAAGTGTAACATGTTTGAAGCAAACACAGACACACTGGAACATCTGACTGTGATGTATTCAAATCATTTACTTCAGTGAAAATAGCAACAACAAAGTGGAAAAATAAAAATAAAAAAAACATTCAGAATTCAAAATACGAGATAAGAAATATAAGCAGTACTTTAATCAGACCAGAAACTGAAACATTAACAAAAATATGAATACCACCATCTTTATTACAAGTTTCCCACTTACTCTGTAGTCACACCTGATTATAGAAACAGAATTCAGACAGACCCTCTGCAGATACACCAAGTGGTTTGCTGACAAGGGTAATAGGCATCCAGGCCCTTTTTTGTTCTTTTTATTTTCATTTATTTATTTATTATTATTATTATTATTATTATTATTATTATTATTATTGTAATTATAATTATACTTATTATTATTATTATATTTAATTTTATTCAATGTTCTGCAGACACACCAATTGGTTTGCTGACAAAGGTTGGCATCCACCCCCTTTTTATTTATTTCTTTCTTTCTAGCTTTCTTTTTTTCGTTTTTAAAATATGTTTAATATCATTTTTTATTTTATTCAATTATTACTTTTTTTCTGTTGGTAAGGCAATACACTCTTCTGTGAACTGTAAATTTGTATTATATGACAGATTGTTTATTACCAAAGCATAATTATAATACTTTATATGACCTCTCATGTGGAGAGTTGTGTTTTTGCAATTTTCAATTGTTAAAAGCACACAAAAAAAGAAAGAAGTATGAGCAGTAAAATGCACTCAAGTATCTAAAGGAAAAGAACTGCTTAGTTTCACGTTTGGATGAAAACGTTTTACATCAACTTACGAATTTAGTAAAGAAAGAAGGAAAGTATGGAGGAAGAAAAAAGACATTTATATAGGCTACTAACTGAAAAACAATAAATAAATAAATAAAATCACATGAAATCAATACAAACTGCATTCAAATCACAAAGTAAACACACTGATGTTTCTACACTAAAAGCTTTTCAGCCTGTTTGAATAAATCAGGGTTTGGAGCCCTCATGTGGTTTTATGATTTAATATGTACAATCTGTAAATATTAAATCAATATTCATCTACAAGCAACAATTCAATCAAAAGTGTCTCCTGAATTTTTAATTATTATTTTATTTATTACCCACAGTGGAGGAAAATAACTAAGTGCATTTACTTAAGTACTATACTTAAGTACAATGTGAGATACTTGAGTATTTCCATTTTCTGATACTTTATACTTCTACTCCACCAAATTTCAGTGTGAAATATTGTACCTTTACTCTACATTTATCTGACAGCTTTAGTTACTTTTCATATGAAGATTTTTACATATAGAATAAACATGGGACAAATATCTATTAAGTGTTGTATACATTGTGACAGTGCCTTTTCCAAATAAAATAAAATAAATAATAAAATAAATAAATAAACATCTGATAAGTTTATAAAATACACATTGTTAAAGATTAAACAAGTATTTAGTTGGACTCAAACTCGTCTTCAGTGGGATGATAACGTTGTTTGCTGAGGGTGTAAATATGCAGCTGTTTAGTAATAACAACTTTAAGAGGTGATAATATGTCGGTGTTGTGTGCCCTCTAGTGGTGAGAAAATATGTAGTAATTCAGCTTTAAGTGCTGAATACTGCTTTTATCTCTGTACATTATCCTTATAATCATCTCTAACAGAGCTGCTCCTTTGTATGGAAGTTTTTATTGGACTTTAATAGTTGTAATCCAGAGAAGACAATTCACAAATGTGTACCATGATCTACAAATATTTCACTATCCAAGAACATGTATTTTTGTATTTGTGTTGTGTAACGTCACATCCACAAAAATACAGACGATTTGCAAATACGCATAATTTACTCTGTAAACACATATCTTAATTCCACATAATTATGTTATAGGTTTACTTGTAAAGTGATATACACATTTGTACACGTGGAATGATGTTTGAGCATTTATGTATCGCTTCCTGTCGGTCTGTGAGCCACGTGACATTTGTAACTTCCTTCCAGATCTGTAGAGAATAGTTAGTGTATTTATTTGATATTCAACATATTTTACTCTTATATCTTTTTATGATATTTTTCTATGATATCTCAGTACATTTTTTTAGATGATATTTTTCGACATATTTTTCGACGATATCTTAGTACATTTTTCTATTATATTTTTCGATAATGAATTTTCCCACATATTTTCTACGACATTTTAGCACATTCTTCCATGATATATTTCCCATAATACATTTTTCTATGATATTTTTCTACGTTTTTTCTACTGTACACTCTTGCTGACGGATCCACAAATGGATGTACAAATGCGTATATATCACTTTACATGTAAACCTATAACATTTTTATGTGGAATTAAAATATGTGTTTAAGTTATACGTATTTGCAAATCACCCTGTATTTTTGTGGATGTGATTTAACACAACACAAACACAAAAATACGTTTGGGGACAGTGAAATATTTGTAGATCATGGTACACATTTGTGGATTGTCTTCTGTGGATTACAACTATTAAAGTCCAATAAAAACTTCCATACCTTTGTTACATAGATCTTGCCCTGTAATATCCTCAGTGTTACAGTGTTGAAACAGCCTGTTTGTGTCAGATGGTGTGTTGTTGAGATAAGAGGTGGAGGTGAAGATCGCCTCATTATGTCAACATACCTTTCACGGGAAGAAGAAAACAAGACGAGTTCTGTCTTGTGAGCTGTCCCTGTGTCTCTGTGTCTCTGTGTGGATGGGAAAAACACACAAGAAACCAAATTCATTGTACCATCATCACAAGAAACAGGTCACAAAAAGAAATTTGTAGTGAAACCATATCTAACGTATTCTATAGAGAAGTCTTCAGCAGGGTTTTAAAACACGTTAAAACACATGAGATACAAAACAATACAGCACACAGAGTTATGAGTAGTTACGATGGAGCGAATGAGGGACGAATAAGGAATAAAAGAGACTATAATAGAGCAAACACTGGTGATACTGTATTACTGTATTACTGTATTACTGTATTACTGTATTACGAAGATGAAAATAACTTAGATGATGAACATGACTTTTCAAATGCAACCTGCAAATCTGTTAAATCCTGTTGTGACTGATCTGTTACAGTTATTTAATGACTGGATATTAAGTCTGAGTGCTACTTCCTCCTCCAACGTCTCAGTGATCACTTTGATTTCATCACTGTCTGTGTCATTGTAAACTGTCTAACTGTCTGAAACTCGCCCACTGGTATTACTGCTCAGTTTGCATGTTACTGGATTTACTGTAAATGAACTCAGTGGTGGAAAGAAACTAAGTACATTAACACAAGTACTGTACTGAACTTAAGTACAATTATGAGGTACTTGTACTTTACTCTATTACAATTCTGAAGGAAATATTGTTCTTTTTACTATGTTTATTTGATAACTTAACTCAGATTAATGATACAAAACTATAATCAACATTATTATGTATCATCAGAGGTTAAGATAAGACAGCCCAGTCGCACAGCAGTTTGTGCACACATTTTTTTTCGTAATGGTCATCACAAAATCAATTTGTATGTAATCCACATAATTGTGAACCAGGAAGTAATAAGAGCGGCGAACAACACGTAAGGAGGAGGTCGGGGTGGATGGGTGGTTCAAAAAACACCGGACTTTCACCAGGAGACCGGCGTTCATGTCCCGTGTGAAACCAGAAGTCAACGTTGATTTCTTTGTCACGTAACTTCCGTTCTTAAGTTACAGCACTTCTTGTGTTATTTTAACCCAAACCACCATCTTTTCCTGAAGCTAACTAAGTAGGAATCCATTTGTACCAACCAAGTCATACTAGTTTGTCATGAAGGAGGATGAATAAAACTCCAAACTTATGCTAAGTTTTGACGAGGAAAAACTGTCATGGTCATTTTCAAAGGGGTCCCTTGACCTCTGACCTCCAGATATGTGAATGTAAATGGGTTCTATGGGTACCCATGAGCCTCCCCTTTACAGACATGCCCACTTTATGATAATCACATGCAGTTTTGGGCAAGTCATAGTCAAGTCAGCACACTGACACACTGACAGCTGTTGTTGCCTGTTGGGCTGCAGTTTGCCATGTTATGATCTGAGCATATTTTTATGCTAAATGCAGTACCTGTGAGGGTTTCTGGACAATATTTGTCATCTATATATATATATATATTATCTTTAGTTTATAGTTCTGATCAGCATCTGATCCTGTGTTAACAACAACGTCCTGGTGTTTTCTCAGGAAAAATGCGTCTGCTCTGTGAGTGTTATCAGCTGTAGGATCTCCTCATCACCTGCTGAATAGCAGGACAAATACCAACTTGTCGGACAACCTCCACAAAACAACATGCAAAAACACTTTAGATCTTTTAGGAGTTACCGGTCAAACCTCAACGGGCGGTTCTTTAACAACAGTTAAGCTCCCGGACCTCTGTGTCAACAGCCACATACCATAACATTATCAGAAAAACATGCTCTTTATCCCAGAGACCTTCTTAGTATATAACTATATAGTATGTAAGTAGTTTCTTGAGTCCAAAACTCAAAGAAAAAGCAACAGCAAATATGTAAGAGGCTGGAACCAGATAACTTTTGGCAATGACTTCAATGATTAAATTATCAAAATAAATGTTCTGTCACGTAATTCATTTGAATAAAGAAATAATTCAATAGTAACTTTAATGCTGTTCACACAACACAGTCCCACGGCAGCTCGTGAAATCTGATTATTTGATTAATTGATTTCCCTTCTCTTTTTTGTCGTGACGTTCAGCTCCGACTTTCATCAACATATTTTACGTGTTTTTTCCTACAAATGTCCAGCAACACGCCTTTTCAAAATAAAACTATTTGGTTAGGTTTAGGAATACATCGCAGTTTGGGTTAAAATAACAACGGCAGTGGCGAAACTTAATTACAAAAGTTACATGACAAAAGACACTTTGTTAGGTGTAATGTGCATTATTCTTTGTTTATGTGATAAAGAAGACCTTAATCTCTATTTTAAGATATTTGTTATAAATATTTGACACATTTTAAAGAAAATATGAGGAAGTAATTCATGATAATGACACATATGATTATATTACATTTTGTTTATGTGAATGTTTGGCTGCTACCCCATGAACACGGTCATTACACTCTGAAAGGGCCGAGGGTTTTTCTGTCACATGACAGGCGACATGAATGTGAAACCAGACTGATGTATTGGTTAGACTACTTCCTGTGGTTGTGTCATGTGTCTCTGCATTGTGGCTTCATGTTGTCTGATCTCTGTAGAGTTACTGCTCAGCAACAAAGGCCACACAAACATCCTCTCTCACACACACATTTTAATGTATTTTAATTTATGGTTTCTTTTTGATTTGATTATATAAAAACCAAATGATCTCCCCTCTGTCACACAAACACATTTTAATGTATGGGTTTTGTTTTCAGCCTATAAAGACCAGATGACCTCCTCTCTCTCACGCACACATTTTTCTTTTTACACACTCAACAGGAAGACAGTAATGTGGGCGGAACACTTTTTCGCTCTGTGTCTCCGTCCAGTCCTGCTATTGGTTGGCTCTCGACCAACCACACTGCCTGTAGTCAGACACTATAACCACAATGTTCCCCCCCCCCAGCAGTGACTTCAGATCTAAGAGGTTTCACAGTGAAGTCTTCCTCTTTCTCCACTGTATTTAGTTCTTATCAGGAATAAACTGGTCGGATCTAAACGTCCTCTCAGCACCAGCAGATTGTTCGACTACTGCAGGTGAGAAACTACTTGTTGTTTGGTTTGTGCTCACGCTGAGCTGAATACCTGAGAGGCTTTACATGTCTTTAAACAATGAAACATCTGTCAGCCCTTAAACAGCAGGTGGACTATGAGTCACTACACATCTGTTCATTTCTCCCTGACACTTTGTTCTCATGTTTTTGGTGGATGAAGAATTCAAATCCTTAGTTTAACACACTAAAACAACAATGGAACAATTATTGAGTAAAAGTAAACAAACATTAGCAGTAAAACTTCCTCATTGTGAAGAAGTAGGGCTGTTCTCGACTAAAGAAATTGTTAGTTGACTAACATATGATTTTATCGACTAATCGATTAGTTGATTTAATCGACAGATCTGTAAAGCTGAGTTTCTCCACAAAGAATCACACAAAAGCACCACTTTAAATCTAGTGTTTACCAGAGATGTGCTCAGAGGATCCTAAGAAATAATCATTCAGCATGAAAAAAGCATTAAAAAAATGACTAATCGACTAAAGAAATCTTAGTGGACTGAGACCAAAACGGCTGAATTATTAGTTGACTTATCGACTGAGAGGAGGCAGCTCTATGAAGAACGGTCTCTGTCAGTGATAACATGTCCATTCAGACATCACAGGTGACTTTTTATTTCATATTTATTTTGTTTTATGCAGTGGTGGAATGTAGCTAAGTACATATACTCAAGGACTGTACTTACAAATTTGAGGTACTTTACTTCAGTATTTCCATGTACTTTCTACTTCTCCTGAACTACATCTCAGAGGTACATATTGCGTTTTTCACTCCACTTTTTCCTCGTGAACACGGTAAACCCCACACCATTTGACACATTTACTCAAGGACTACTTACAAATTTGAGGTATTTCCATTTCCTCTACTACATCTCAGAGTTAAATATTGTACTTTTTTACTCCCCTACATTTATCTGACAGCTTGAGTTCCTTCCTGTCCAGGTAAAAACAGGTATCTCCAGATGTGTTGATGTTGAATATTTGTAATAAACTGAAGGATGAAAAATAAATCCTCCTCTTCGTCCTCCTGAAGCTAAATAAACTCTATAAAAAGCCTCTTGGATCAGCTGGAAAATGCATCGTCACAAAGCTGAAAACATTAGAGATACGATGTTCTCACAGGACACCTGATGATCTTATAGACCATGATGCATTGCTGCAGATTAAACTAGTCAACAGGATATAAAGGAGTTAAAATACAACATACACATTAACGCAGCAGTAATATTTATCCAGAAACATCAGATAGATAATAGGAAAACATTTCACTGACACAGCAGTACTTTATAACTACATTTAGATGATAATACTGACATACTTTTACTTCAGTAACGTTTTGAATACAGTACTTTTACTTGTAGTGGAGTATTTTCAGTGTTGTATTAGTACTTTTACTTCAGTAAGGTTTTGAACGCACAGCTTTTACTTGTAGTGTAGTATTCTCACAGTGTGGTAGTAGTACTTTTACTACAGTAAAGGTTGTGAATACTCTGGTTTTACAGTGTATATTGGGAGCAGACGGGACGTCACCAGCAGGTAGAGACTAACTGCTGCCACCCATTACACAAGAGGTGATATCTGATCCAATGTTTACAACAACGTCATGGTGTTTTCTCAGGAAATATGCATCTGCTTTGTGTGTGTGTGTGTGTGTGTGTGTTATCAGCTGAAAAGCAGGACAAATACCAACTTGTCGGACAACCACCTCAACATGCAAATACACTTTAGATCTTTTAGGAGCTACCTGTCAAACCTCAACGGGAGGTTGTTTAAAACGGTTAAACTCCTTGTTCATTGTACGAATCAGGTACCAATACGATATTTATCGGTCCAAACACCTGATACTTAAATGTAGTTACAGTTCAATAATGATCAAAGCCTACTTTTAATAACATGTCATGTACGTAGCAGATACAGCTGCTGTTTACTGCGCGCTGCCAGCTATTTGATCTTTGATCGACAGCAGTGATAACAAGTCAATACCATTCATTACATTATATTACATTACATAATATTATATTATATTACATTATATTACATTCCTGTGGGGAGACTCTATACTGTCCTCAGGCTGCTGTTATGTGGACATGCTGCTGCCTCGTTGGTGATGTTTAAACCAAAAACAGACTTTTAATGTTAGTGTATTGATTTTAATAAACAGGAACTGAGCTCCTAATATTGTCATTTATAAAGTTGATTAAACTGTAAGTCACACAGCACCCTAAATATGTTCAGTCTTTTTACGTACAAACACTCCCACACCATGTTAGAACAGAGACTATTACAAGAATACAGTTAGAATATTTTGACAATCTTTTACAAGAAAAAGTAATTGAATTATGAGAATGATCATTCATTTTGCAAAAATAATATTATTATGAGATGGGATGGAAACTTTATGAGAAAACATTATATTTTAAGAAAAGGGTTTTAAATTACAAGAGAGTACGACTTTATTCTCTTAATATTAGTTTTTTAGCTCTTGTCTTTAAATATTATTATTATAAATAAATATTTAATTTCTCAGTATATTCAAAACACTATTTCTTTTCACCAATGTATGAATAAATACACTTTTTGCTTTCAGTTGGACATTGTGTGGATTATCACTGGTGGTGAAATACATTTAAAGTAAAATTAGCAATACCCGAGTGTAAAAATACTCATATTAAACGTTTTGTTAAGAAAATGTACTTTAAGTATCAAAAGTAAAATGCAGTATGGCCTCTTTTTGAAAGTTGCATCATTATATACTGTAAATTAAATGATTATAATATTATTACAGGTATCAGCTGGTGAAGGCGGGGTCAATTGAAATAATTTAATTTATAACATTGCATCATATTTTATAGAAGCTCGTCATATAACTTTAAGACATTAGAGACATTATAGGAGCTGTATGACTTTAAGACAATGATTTTTCTTTTCTTTACATCTTTATTTGCACACCTGTTTGACTTCTCTTTAGAGATGTATGGGAGTCTGTAGCAGACTGACAGACTGGTGCTGAAAGCTGAACTCAGTCCAGTGTTAGTACAGTAGCAGTAGATATATCCTGTGTAGACGTGAAGCAGATCCCAGACCATGGAGGCTGACGGGGGGATTAGTGAGGGGGCGCCGTAAAGACTGAACCTGTTAGAACAAGTCCAGAACAACGTTGTCCTCAGATGTTTACCTTGAAGCATTCACTGATTTGAAGAGGAGGAAGAATTCAGAAAACAGCTAATTCATGTTTTCCCTTACCCTAACTAAAGGGTTTTCTTGCCTAAACCTAACTGCGGACGTTTGCGTGCCGTACAAGTAACACGCAAAGAGGCTAAAATACGTACAAATGACACGAGGAATGCCCATGTACCCATCCCCCTCACCTCCCGCCCACCATCAGTGGTCTTTCTCTCTTTTTATGCTACGTCATTAATTCTTACCGTAGCACTTATACGTGGATGTGTTTACATTGCAGTCAGTACAGGATACATGGCGATCAAAGGACACGCGGAAATCAAGAAAGGCGCATTATTGTGGCACTTATACGCCTCTTCATACGAACGGGCTGTTTCTGTAGTTGTGTTACGTTGTTTCTGTACGTGCTTCCGTACTTATTTTAAGCCCAACCACGACCTTTTCCCTTACCCTAACTAAGTGGTTTTCTTGCCTGAACCTAACTGTGGACGTTTGCGTCTAAAATGCTTACTCATGACAAGTGTAATGTAATGTTGTGGTATTTATACGGTTTCCTGTGAGACAGGGTTGATTACTCTGTTCTTTTACCCTAATCTATTGCTGCGTTCTCCTTCTCTGATGATGATTTAGCAGTTTAAACTATTATTGACCGACGGTGCTGTTGAACTGTTTTTAACCACATTGTCTTTTGTAATTCTTCACATTTTATCATCAGGTTTAGTTTTAGTAGTCATCATGTCTTTTACATGAAATAATTGTCAGTCTTTCCTGAAGAACTGAAGATGACACACACACATGCCTGCTGTATGAAGTCAGACTCAATGAGACACTATTTTTATCTTTACAGCGTGTAATTAAACCACAACACGCTTTTGTTCTGTGTCTACAGTGTGTACTGTACAGTGCGTTGGAGGCCTCAGACGAGTCTCACACACAGACTGGCAGCTTATACAGTAATAACACACATGCCTGTACATGTTCAGCCACTATCAGACTCATTAAGATTTGCCTCCTCTTTCTGTTTGTTTTGTATTTGTTTTTCTCTGCAGCCACCATGAAAATAGCAGCTTTTAACATCCAGAAGTTTGGAAAAAACAAAGTGTCCGACCCAGATGTCCTCAATGTCCTGATTAGGGTAACAACGACCAGTGTGAACACACATTTTACTAAACTAAAAGACTTGCAGCGCTGTCACCTGCTCCCATTAACATGTGTTCATTTTACACGAAGAAGAGACGTGTTGCTGAAGCCATTATTATTATTGACTAATTATGGGAAACCAAACTAGAATTATTACTGAAATGAGATGAGTGAATGCCAATTGCATCAGCTTTGTGAGATGTACCGTGGGCTGTGTGAGCTGATCAGAATCAAGACTTTTGACCTGAATTTACTAAAGCCGGTAATAAAAACGTCTTCCCCCCTAGGTCGTGTCTCGCTATGACATCATTGTGATCCTGGAGGTCGTGGACATCAGTGGAGAGTCTGTAAAAACCTTCCAGGATGCACTCAACAAGTGAGTTATTATCGTTATTATTATTATCATAATTATTGTTGTTGTTATTTTTATTGTTATTATTATCATTATAGGGTCCCTTGGCCTTGAAGGAGGTTATGTTTTCACCGGCTTTGGTTTGTTTGTTGGTTTGTCTGTCTGTCTGTCCGGATTCAGGAATTTTTTGAAGGATTCCAATCAGCCTGAGCATTAAGACCACAGGGTATAAAACAAGCGCAGTGTAACTGATGACACGTTGATGACGCATGACCTCGCCTCCTTCTGAGAGCAGAGAGATACGTGTGTGGATGTGTGTGCGGGAGCTGCTGTCCGTCCGTGGTGAGAAAGAAAAAAGCGGTAGATGACGGGATGAGAGACGACGTAGTGTAACGTCAAACAGACATAACAAGGCTGCTGAATGAGAGAGGTATCCGCCGATGCGTTACACGGAAACACAGCGTGTTAACAACAAGCCGACCACCTCACGGTGCCGCCAGCTGTGAGCTGTGATCTGTTTTTAAAGTGACGCACCTTGGCGGAGGTCCGCGCTCTCCGAGTGCCATTCTAGTTGTTATTATTATTTATCATCATTATTATTAAGACCAGGAAATTATTTCCTCGGCCTTGCATTTTTATAAATATATTACAACTTATGACAAAATAATTGAAACAAAACTAAAGGCCTTCTGCGAATATTATACGGATTGGGCTTTTATTGTGAAAGGGAAGAACAGAAGGAGTGGATCTGGTCTGCACTGCGCTACCTAGATGAAAAGTCAGAGGATCATTGTTCGTATCTATGCCTTTGAAAATGAACGCACTGTAATTTGTACATATCCCACCAAATCAATTTATATGTCATCCACGTAATAGTGAACCAGGAAGTATAAAGAGCGAAAAAACGCAGCGTAAAAAACCCCACCAGACTTTCACCAGGAGACCGGCGGGCGTTCGTGTCCCGTGTGAAACCAGAAGTCAACGTTAATTTATTTTTCATGTAACTTCCATATTTAAGTAACGCCACTTCTGTCGTTATTTTAACCCAAACCACCATCTTTTCTTAAACCTAACCAAGTATTTTCTTGTGAAGACGTAAGTTTATTTTGAAAAGACTGTATGCATGTAATGAGCGGAACATTCGTAGGAGCTAGAAGAAGAGTGACAGGATCACCAGAGTCATTGGGATTCATCACTCTTAAATAAATGTGTGTTTTAGTTTTGAATTTCCCTCAACAAATGTGATAAGGGTGAGCAGATACAGAATTTACATATATACAGTACGTTGATTTAACTATTTAAGGGGAAACTTTACATCACATCTGTCTGTCCAGAGCCAACAGGAAGCATCACTACACCCTGCAGATCAGCAGCCGTCTGGGCCGAACGCGCTACAAGGAGCAGTTCATGTTCCTGTACAGGTGAGTGTAGCACATCCTCACTGGTTCGCCATAAAAATGCGAAGAAATAAATGTTTGGTGCTCTACAGTTGTAGCGTCGGCCTATTTGACCACGGAGATGAGAGTGACGTCCGGCTCCACCGCACGTTACCGTGATACAATAACGTTTCCTGTCCGTGACAGAGTTAGCATGCAGCTTTAGCCGTGATTTGTAGCTCTGCTTTTCCTAACAATGTGTGAAACTCAAAGTGTTTCCATCCTTTACTGGATGTGTAGTGTTTACCACGCTGGATTTAAGACGGGAGGGTGCAGGTCGTATCCACGCAGACCCTCCAACGTTTTATACTTTCTCGTTTCGGCTCGCTGCGGTTTGTTTTGGTTGACGGATAAGGAACGGATATGACATCACGTTACTCAGACTACAACAATAAAAGCGGTAACTTCCTTCTACCTCCACATAGACTCAAATGAAGCATATATATATCGATTCTGGTATTAAAAAAATCGATTTCAAAAATGAATGAAAAAAATTGCGATACATAGGTCAATTGATTTTTTTTTCCCGCTCCTATGCCATACAAACCTAACAACAGTGCTGTTACTGTTACTTTGAATTTAGGAAAGGGTCTACGCCATCCTAATTTAGGATTCCTAACTTGGGAAATCCCTATGTTAGGACAGTTCTGTAACAGCTAAATTCTTATCCTAAGATAAGTTGATTTTTCCTAAATGCAGTCAGGAAGCGTGTTTCTGCTATAGCACAAATGCTCAATGAGATAAGATTTAGGAAGTGTATGTAATGAGGCCCTGCCCAACTGCCTTCAAACAACTGTGGTATCTGATGGATGTTGATCATTTGAGCTGGTTTTGTTGATCCATTTCCAACAGAACAGGACCCTCTAACTACAGATATCAGAAAGAAACCTGCTCTGCTGATCATTCTGAAGCTGCGTAATCAAAATATAATGTATTGATTGTTTGTGTAGGGATGACCTGGTTGACTTGGTGGGCTCCTATCAGTTTGATGACCAGTTGACTGAGGGAGGAGATGTTTTCGCTAGAGATCCCTACATCCTGCGATTCAGATGCCTCAGTACAGGTAAAAATATATCTTCAAAAACACAAAATGAATTAAGGAAATGCAAAAACACGTGCTCTCACCTCTTTAAGGCCGTACACACCGGGGGGCGTGACATTTAATTTGCATGTCTTTAAATTTTTCGAACTGTTGTTTTTGTCATGAATATTTTCACACAGAACGAGAATATTATGTGGCGAAAAGTGACGTTATTGTTTCTTGGAATGAGGTTGAATTTCTGAGATTTGGCAGCGCAGTCCAGATCCACTCCTTCTGTTATTGCCTTTCACAATAAAAGCCCAGGCTAGCATTTAGCATTTTCGTCTTTTATTCGCCACGCCCCCGCCGTTTTTTTTCTAGTGATTAATTTGCACGTTAATATATTATTTAGAACTGTTGTTTTTGTCATCAATACTTTCACACAAAACGCGAATATTACTCGGCGAAAAGTGACGTAATTTTTTTCTGAAAGAGGTTGATTTTTTGAGCTTTCAGACTGCAAATAAAGGCATCAACCAATCACGTTGTGCATAACGGGTTGAGATGTGCCTATATTTATGAAAAAACAACACGGAGGCTCCATAGTCTGAACCAATAATGCAAACTTTATTACTCCTTTCAACTTTGACAAAGGCAGCGCAGACCAGATCCACTCTTTCTGTTCTTACCTTTCACAATAGAAGCCCAGGCTAGTATTTCGTATTTTCATGTCTTTTATTCGCCACGCCCCAGGCATTTTTTTCCGTGTGATTAATTTGCCCGTCAATATATTATTTAGAACTGTTGTTATTGTCATTAATACTTTCACACGGAACGTGAATATTACGTGACAAAGAAGCAACATACTTTTTTATCACAACAATTTAGATTTTTCTGAGTTTTCACCGGCAAATAAAGGCATCAACCAATCACGATGTGCGGAACATGTTGAGTTGCGCCTATATTCATGAAAAAAACAACACAGAGGCTCCGTAGTCTGAACCAAGGCGGCAAACTTTATCACTCCTTTCAACCTCGACAAAGGCAGCGCAGACCAGATCCACTCCTTTTGTTCTTGCCTTTCACAATAAAAGCCCAGGCTAGTATTTCGCATTTTCCTGTCTTTTATTTGTCACGCCCCCAACATTTTCTTTCGTGTGATTAATTAAAATGTCAATGTATAGTTTTGAACTGTTTTTTTTATCATGAATACTTTCACACAGATTGAGAATATTACTTCCTGTCAGCTACACAGCTGTGTGAATGTAAAGGTCTGTGTGTGTGTGTGTCTACCACAGTGCTGAAGGACCTGGTGCTGATCCCAGTTCACACCAAACCAGAGGACTCGGAGAAGGAGCTGGACGAACTCTACGATGTCTTCCAGCACGTCAAGAAGAAGTGGATGACTGATGTAGGGACATGACATCATTAGTACTCTGGCTATGAAAGTGATCTGTGATTCACTAACAGGAATACCTGTATCCCAGAAGGCAGAGATGGACTAATTAAAAAAAAAAAAAAAACTTACAATTTGATTTAGGAATTATACATCAAAATAAACAGTTGAAATATTTAGCTAAAAGTAACGGATAAATGGTTGAAAAAGATAGCGAGAAGCATTGGGTAAATGCTAAAATCATAGACTGTATATAAGAAGTGGACGTAGTCACCGTGATGTCACCCATTAGTTTGTGGACTGCGGTTTTGAAGCCTTGAGATTGGCATTTTGGCTGTTGTCATCTTGATTTTTGGGCGTCGCCATCTTGGTATTTGGCCATCACCATCTTGGTTTTTCAGGCGACCAAAATGTTACAATTAACTTTGATGAAGTGAAAACACACTGTGAAAGGGTTAAAATTGTAAGACAAAAACACAGACAACTCCTAGACCGGACAAAGCCGTGGTAGCGACCTGTCAATCACAAGGTCACAACGCCCTAAAGCATACCCTGCTTTATGGTCTATTTGACTCTAAATGGGACCATCATTTACTAAATGAACATCATGCTGTATTGAAGAAGACTTGAAACTAGTGATTGAGACCATAAACTCATGTTTACAATGTTTACTGAGGTAATAAATCAAGTGAGAAGTAGGCTCATCTTCTCATAGACTTCTATACAACCAGGAGTCGCCCCCTGCTGGCTGTTAGACAGAATGCAGCTTTAAGGAGCTTCAGCATTGACTTCACTTCTCAGACCTGGAAGTTGCCGCCTGTATAAAAGTAACTGATAAATGATAAACGTCCAGCTTCTGCAACTCCAGGTGGTGGACGTGTGTATGCAAACTAACCTAAAAAACAGTTCTATACAACATCAACTTTTATATGATTAATAGTTGAGGAAGTCATCAAAAGAACGATCCAACATTGTGAGAAATTAAAGTATTTCTGTGAGTGTTTACCTGTTTGGGTCTTTGTTGACACGTGTTGATGTCCTCCAGAATGTGATGATCTTGGGCGACTTCAATGCGGACGGCTTGTACGTCTCCAAGAAGAAGATGAAGGGCATCCGTATCCGTAGCGACAAGAACTTCCACTGGCTGATTGGAGACGATGTCGACACCACGGCGAGCACCCGCAACGACCACACATACGACAGGTAACACACACAAACCCCAGTGGTGGAAAAATAGAATAAATGTAACATTATAAACTGTCCATATTATAAAAGTACTTCATTATCTTTACCAGCTACAACATGTACCTGCTGGGTACCACTTTATAATAAAACATACTTTATAAAGGGTTCAGTGATAAATGGCTGTATTACGATTCATCAAATCATTTAATAACACTTTTAAGATTACTCATAGGCCATTAAGCAAACTTTTGGGTTGCCAGATTATAAAAAAGTCCATCTGGCTGGTATACCATTAATGACTGATACTTCATAAGTACATTTTGCTGGAAATACCTCTGAACTTTTAGTTAAAGGACCAATATATAATACATTTACTGTAATAAATCATAAAATGACCATCAGAGGTTAAAGAAACGTGCTAAATTGAAATTCTGGACTCTCAGACAACAACTGGTGCCTTCAAATGAAACTGGTGAGCTTGTGTTTACAACATGGAAAGTCGTGTACACTATATGCTTGGCGTTCAAGTGGTTAAGTCGTGAGAACACCGCTGCCAAGCAACGGCAATTTTAATGTTAATGTCGGCGTCTAGAAGCCACAGAGGCTAACAAGTTAGCAAGCTAGCAAGTGGGTAACACAATGTAGTAAATGTAAAGGCATAATGACAGAGGAAAAAGATGAGGCCGTTGGGAATATCAACATTTTCCTCAGACATATTATAAAATTATTTAGAAAAAAAATATACGACTAAAATTACAATGTATTAACTTATTATGCACCGAAAAATTAACTTCCAAGGCCTCCGCCATTTCTGACAACATCAACAAACACGTCACAAGTCATGAACTCGAAGCCTTCAGAAATTTTCCACTTCCGAGGTCGTGAATACGATATGAGGGGGGCGTTCATGTGGACCCTTCTCATGAACATGGTAAACACCACCACATCTGAAGGCACCATAAATCTGTGTTTTTAGTTTTGTGTCTATGCATTTTGTTTGTTTGCTTTTAATCGTTACTGTTTTTATATTTATTTGTTTATTGTATTTATGTATCTATACATTGAGCTGTATTTATAACAGCCAAGTTTCCCTTTAAGGGAGAGTACAGTAAAGTGAATCAGTGTGAACAACTCAACAGACTGTGCATGTCTGTCTGTATGTCTCCGTTCAGGATAGTAGTTTACGGAGACGACATGCTCCAGGCTGTCGTACCAAACTCTGCCAAACCCTTCAACTTCCAGAAGGCATATGGACTCAGTGACGAGCAGGTCTGTTGTTATTTTGAGCTTTTAATTTCACTAACTAATTATTGTGCTGTTGTGAAGAGCCTTAAAGTCTGGAATTAGATCAGTTTATAATATCACCTAATTCAGCATGAAAATGTCCAGAAACTTTCACCCCTGGTTTGATTTTGTCACAACTTGGTTCACATTCATCCACAATTATAGCTGAAGGTTGACAAACTGTCAATCAATAAATAACTGTTTATTTTTCAGGCTCTGGACGTGAGCGACCATTACCCCGTGGAGGTGGAGCTGAAGTCCACGACGACCACAGCACGTGAAGAGGATGGTAACCGGCACAAATATACATACATACTTATTATTATTATGATCATGTACTACTGCTACTACTACTACTATAAATAATAAAATCACAGTTTTGTTCATGCTAAATGAGTGTAGCAGTCCATCATTCTTTGGTACTTGCTGTCATGTCATTTTAGCTGAATGTCTCAGTTCCTCTTAGTTGATTGGAGGTGATTCAGATCCCCTGTTGACTGACTCCTGATTAACAAGTGAGAGCAGCTAGGTGCGTTTCCCCTCTTGGCTAATAAGGGTGTGACGACGCCCTTAAAAATCAATTTTCTCCATGTTTTTAGGAAGAAAAAGTTGTATATATCAGGCTATGAATTATATATGAACAGCCAACACATTCTCACTAACAACTTGCCAAATATCACCATTTGGTCAGCGCCCCTCGGCAACGGAGACCGGCACACGGGGTATTTTGTGACGATGCAATTTAACATCGTTCCAATACAGGGCATGAAACTGATGTGCTGCACAGAGAGTTTATAGCTAATGTTCAACTCTTCTCCCTAGTTGGGCTTTTACATGTACAGTGTAATTAAAATATACAGCTTTCTATATGATAAAACTACAATACACTACAAATATGAAAATACAAGAAAATACACATCATACAATACACGTAGCCTACCACAATACAATAATACAAATACACCAATACACCTTGGTAATTTACAGTACAAGTACCCCTCTAGCGTTTGTTTTTTTGGACAGACCAGAGACAGCGTGTCAGTATACGTTCGTTTATATGAGTCATACATAATGTCCTTTCAAAATAAACTTCCATTTTCACAGGAAGTTAGGTTTAGGCAACACTACCACTTCAGTGGGGTTAGGAAATGGTTGTGGTTGACGTTTACTTCACTGACTAACAACTCACCGGACTGAAGATACTGACAAGTCACGTGATCCACTTTTAGTTTCACGCGGGACACAAACAGTGGTCTCCTGGTTTAAAGTTGTGTGTTTGTTTGACCCATCCATCCTCCAAACAGCAATTTGCCATTTACAATTCTACTATTTCATTTAGAAGACGCTTTTGTCCAAAGCGACGGACATCTGAGTGTTCTTACGACACAACTAACGATCTAGATAGGAGGGAACAACGTGAGTTAGAGCCAACAACAGCTTCAAGTCCAATCGGACACAGGTACCGACAGGCAGTGCACAGAGGCAACGCACAGGGTGGATAGAAGTAGATTTTTTTTTTGTCATCATCCTCATTAACAACATCAACAATGTCATCAATATCACCATCATCGTGAATATCCTATTCAACATCATCAACATCCTCAATAGCAACAATGTCATTAGGTGAGGAGGTGTTCATGAAAGAGCTGTTGGGTCTTTAGCTGTTTCTTAAAGGTGGAAAGGGACTCTGCGGATCGAATAGAGTTCGGTAACTCATTCCACCACCGGGGGGACTACAGAGGAGAAGAGTCTAACTAGCGACCTAGGGCCCTGTTGTGATGGGAGTACCAGGCTGAGCGTAGTGGGCGGGAGGGAGTGTACACCTGGATGAGGGAGCCGTTTTTGTTGCTGTTTTGTAAGCGAGCAACAGGGTTTTGAATTTGATGCGAGCGGCACCTGGGAGCCAGCAGAGGGATATGAACAGCGGAGTGACGTGTGCTGTTTTGGGTTGTTTGAAGACCAGTCATGCTGCTGTGTTCTGGATCATCTGCAGAGGTTTGAATGTGCATGCAGGGAGGCCTGCCAGTAGGGAGTTGCAGTAGTCAATGCGTGATATTACAAGAGCCTGTACCAGGAGTTGTGTGGCATGCAGGGAGGGTCTGATCTTCCTGATGTTGTACAGGGTAAAACGACACGACTGAGCAATTGTGGCCACGTGAACCTTAAAGGTTAGCTGGTCATCAATCATGACACTCGCCTCACTGGTTGACTGGCAATCGTTCCTGGCCAAGAAACAGTTCGGCAGTTCCTGTTGGACAGAGCCAAGCTAGCTGTTTCACGGTTATTGCTAGAAAGGATCCGTCTTGTGTAAAACTCTGGCGAGACTTAGTGTTCATGTATTCACGTTCTGCAGGCATCCTGTATCTCTACACCTGTAGGAGGGTTGCATTTGCAGTTCTGTGTGACATGTTAACATGCTAATTTGAATGCAGGGTGTAATTTGTTGTAGATGAAGGTTCCAGTAATATAATGAAGTCATGAATCAAGTTCTTCATTTATATTTTATTATCATTTAGTGTTGTTTTTGGCGATCCCGGCCTACGGACAAGAGCGGTAGTGTTTCAGAGCACCAGAGTCCCTTTAGAAAACCTCTCATTTTACTGCAGCATGGTCTGACAGTCTGCCAAGCGTAGTCCTGGCTCTCCCGTGCCTTCTTCCCTCCAAGCGGGCCCGGCAATATGGCCTGGGCAGTGCCAATGTCCAGTTTACAAACGGGTAGGTATATGACATTAAGATCTACAAGCCAAATACCAACTACACAATCATCCGATCAAAGATAAACTAGCTAATGTTATGCTAACGGATTACTAATAAAACATCAGCTAATACTGCATATTTAATCTACCGTATCTTGCAAAATGAAACCCATAACTTTGTGAGTTTAGCTCTTGTTTTTGACACTTGCAGTAAACAGCCATCGGATGGCACTCTTGCTGTTGATGACGACACATTCCCTATAGCTTTGTGTTTTACAAATTTAAAGAGAGTGGTATTGATCTTCTTATTTCTGTCAGAAAGTGAATCATTTCCCCAAGATGTTGAACTCTTCCAGCCTCCCTAACCCGTGCTGATGTAGCTGTAGGATTCAGTGGATTATGTGATTTCTCTGCAGATCTGGACCTGCCGGACCTGCCGGTACCGCCGCGGCCCGTGGTCGTGGATGAGGATCTGCTGGAGCTGAAGAGAGGAAACCTGCTGCTGGAGAGGGAGAAACTCAGCCTGGAGATCCAGATCCTCCGGCTGAAGATGGCCAACATGAGCCGCGGAGATGAAACTCATCACAATACAATCCTACCTTAACCCATGAAGTTGACACTAGCTGCTCACCGTTCTGGGTTCATACTTGAGCTGCAATATGACGACATATACCGTCAAAATGATAGAAAAATGTCTACCGTATATGTATTTCTCTATATCATTTCTATTGTGATGTAGGCTTTTTCTATATAATTTCACTTAAAACTGTTTTGTTCATTTTGCACTCAAGTTCTTAAAATGAGAAAATACTTTTCATTTGTCACGTATGTAGTTCACACAGGACTATACAAACACAGGCTTTACCATGCGGTTATAGCCAATAGTTGATGATATATTGATGCTCTAATATCATAGACATTTCTCCTCTATATCTTTACACAGACAATAGTTGACTATTTATTTATTGAATTACCAGAGAACATGCTATATTGTGATCTACAGGCTGTCGTTTTTCAGATATTCATACCACTGTACCTCAGACTCAATCCTGGATTGCTACTTTTATCAAGATGAACCCTTTTCAATTACTGTTTTTGACTTTTGACTGAATCAAGGTATGAAGTTGATGAAATAAATTATAACTGGCTCATTTGTGACAGACATTTGGACTAATTCTAATACAGATTGATTGATTCTCAGCCCGAACCACACGTGGTGGTCTGACAGGTTTGGCTTTTATTCAGCATCTTTTTAAACAAAGTGTTGAATCAGTAAGTGGCGTCTTCTTTTAAAGCTGGCATCACTTTGAAAATTCTCCTCAAGAGAGTCATTGTGTCACATGTGAACGAACGTGCTAACTGGCCGTTGGCTGTCATCTTTGCGGTGCGTTTACATGCAACTTGTCGGCCAAGACAAAGGTGACAAAGTCGGCCTTCGTCACCGCTAGTTCTCTGATGCCGGCTCGGTGTGTCGGGGTAGTAAAAGACACTGTACCAAAGCAAATTATTGATTTAATGAGGTCTGAAATCATTAATAACTCGGGGGTTTAAAAGAGAAACTTGATCACTTCTGTTACTTTAGTTTTATGGTTGAGATTCTTGAATGATTCCTTTTCATATAACCAAGAATTGAAATGACAAGCAGTAATTACAAAAACTTTATTAGTATCTCCCTCTTTACAATACAATACAATAAGAAGAAACAAGACCTGGGGTGATTTGTGTTTCTGATGGTTAAAGTCTCACATGGACACAAAACTAAATACGGTGGAAATCATTTTCCATTTTCTAAAGCTGCAGAACTTCAAGCTGCAGGTTTGAAGCTTTTAGTCAGTGTGTGTGTGTGACTGAGTGAAATTTTTAACAACTTATATCACAGTGAAACCTGACTATAAGCCATTAAGGAGTTATGATGTGTGTACGGGGCAACAGATATTCCTGGTCCTTGAAATTCTCAAAATGATTCAATTCATGTTCACTGGTTAGAGGATGTCAACACCAGGGCAGGTTTTGGAGGTTGATGGGATTCATGTGTAACGGAGCAAAATAAACGGTCTTCTCAGCGAGCAAACGCACACCTCAGACACAGGAAGCGAAGCCGGGGAGCAGACCAACATCGTTGTCTTACTTCTTGCCTGATTTCTTGATGCCGCTGCCGCCTGGAGGGAAAAAAATGCCAAGATAAAAAAAAAATAATATGCTTCAGAAAACCTTTAATATGACCACATTTTTTTTGTACTTTGTTTTTGAGTTTGTCAGGGTATTTTTTTCTATGCAATATAAATTAGGGGTGGGAAACAAATCGATTCAGCCATGTATCGCAATTGTTTTTTTTACGATTTTCAAATTAATTATTTAATGCCAAAATCAATATATTTGCTTCATTTGAGTCTAAGTGGAGGTAAACGGAAGTTACCGCTTTTATTGTTGTAGTTTGAGTAACGTGACGTCATATCCATTCCGTATCCGTCAACCAAAACAAACCGCAGTGAGCCGAAACCAGAAAGTAGAAAACGTTGGAGGGTCTGCGTGGATACGACCTGCACCCTCCCATTTTAAATCCAGCGTGGTAAACACTACACATCCAGTAAAGGATGGAAACACTTTGGGTTTCACACATTGACAGGAAAAGCAGAGCTAGACATCACGGCTAAAGCTGCATGCTAACTCTGTCATGGACAGGAAACGTTATCATATCATGGTAACGTGCGGTCGAGCCGGCCGTCGCTCTCATCTCCGAGGTCAAATGGGCCGACGCTACAACTGTAGAGCACCTATATACTGACATTTATGTTAAATGCATTCAAACGGCCCCGATGGAGCTGACCATGGATGTATAAAGAGAACGCAGCTGACGGGAGAGCTAGAGACCACCTCGGAGAAGTTAGAGGAAGTAGACACGTGGGATTACGTCAGATTTTCAAAATAAGGTGCTAACAAAGGGAAATGTATATACAAAATACATAAATGGAAATAAAATAAGATTGATTGGATTATATTCACCAGAAGTATAAAACATTACATGTCCCTCCATCAAACATTTTTACTGGATTCATTTAGAGATTTTTTAAAGTAAAAGTCCCTAGAAGTGTATGATTCAACTTTTTCCCTCCATGGTCTAGTATTAAAGAAGTTAACAAAAATCACAATAAATCGTAATATCGATCGCAACCCATATTGAATCGGCAGCCAAGTATCAAGATAGTATTGAATCAGGAGATAGGTGAATCGTCCAAGCCCTATTATAAATATAGTTGCTTTAAAAAAGAAAAAAAAAAAAAGTCTAGTCAGTGGCAGCTGAGTGCATTCTGGGTGTTGTAGGTTTTCTACCTTTTGGGCAAAAAGGAATATCTCAGCTCTTTTTCTCTGGTCATGTAGCACCAATTTCAAAAATATTGCTACTGCATAGACCAGCTATTCTCAACCACTGGGCCGGGGCCCACTGGTGGGCCTCAGAGCACTACCTAATGGGCCATGGAGGTCCTGCCAAATGGTTAGATTAACCTCTTCAAAATCTGACGGCCGTTATTCTATCTTTCAGAGGTTGTAGCAGGCTCAGTTTTAAAGCTACCGGTATCATAGGAAACTAAAAAACCTAAAGAATCCATTGGTCCCAACCATGTCTCACCATTTTGTCGGGAAGGAGGCTAAATAACGCTCTAAATATACACCAAACTTTGGTGAGGAAAAACAGGCATGGCCATTTTCAGACGGGTCTCTTGACCCCTGACCTCAAGATATGTGAATGAAAATGGGTTAAATGGGTACCCACGAGTCTCCCCTTTACAGACATGTATGTCTCGGATGCAGTGACACAAAGTTGAGTGTTTTTGTTTTTTTTAGACGAAAAAATGTTGTTGAAGCCTAGTTTGTAATTTATTTGGGAAGGTGGTCCTCGGAAATGATTTTAACAATCAGAAGTGGGCCTCAGGATACAGAGGGTTGAGAACCCCTGGCATAGACAGTCTAGTTTTATGAAAAGACCATCTTTCCAGCAGTGAAACATTTCTTTAAGATGTAATTGAAAATAATCAGATTTTTTTTCTTTACAGGTCACATACACATCTTATACACCATGGCTGCTTTTCTGGTCTTACCTAGAGGTCCTTTTCCTGAAGCTTTGGCCTTCAGCGCTTCCATGGCCTTCTGGTCGTCCTTCTGCTTCTGCTTGAAGGCAACCTCATCCTGCAGACACACAGTCAGTTTACAATCCTTTGACTAAACTCTTTCCATGATATCACTTCTGGCTGATGTTCCCCTTCAGTCTGGGCTGCAGCTAACATTTATTTATGACTATTTTGGCAATTTTAGTCCTAGAAAGATTAAAACTGAGCATCACAGGTTCCCAGACACTAAACAACAAAAAGGAAATGTTGCTTCAGGGCTTTTTTATTTTTTACAACAAATACTCAGCTGACAATCGAAGACATCTCCTTGGGCTCTGAGAAATAGTGATGTATGACGTTATGTAGACTAAACTATCAGAAATCAGAAAGAGATTTATTGTCATGGACGTTGGAATTTGCCTTGGTGTTGGGATGCATAAAGGTCAAAATATACAATGAAAAAAAATATACTAAAAATGTACGATAAAATTATGTAAGTCACATAAATAAATAAATTAATATAAAAACTGGAGAAAGAACGGAATGCAAAATGAACGGATAATGAATGTACAAATATTCATTGTATAAAGAATATATGCAATGTGTAAATAACAATACAGAAATGTGCGTTAAGAAAGAAAACAGTGGATAGATTAAGTGATGCACTATACTCATTTTTAACAGTCTCTTCTGCACTATAGTCACTTTTCTTTTTTTAATAGTCGTGTATCACAGCTGTTACCTGCACTATATTCACTTTTAACAGTTTTCTTCATCTCCTTGTATTTTTATATCTGGTATATTTTTTTATACTTTGCACTACTAACTTTTTTACTGCCTTTTTACTAACATGTTTTTCCCTATGGAACTGTGATGCTGGAAACTTCAATTTCCCTTGGGATCAATAAAGTTGCTATCTATCAATCTATCCATCCATCTATAATGAAAACAATGGTACAGTCTGAGAGCACACTTACATCATCCATTTCCTTGTTCGCTTTCTTGGGAGCCTTCAGTGGTTTCTTTTTGCCTCCTGTGGACAACAAATCAATACATATTATATTGGCTGTCTGGCCTGATCAATAAACAGCTCATCTGGAGATAGACAGGGTTTGGTTTGCTGTGGTTTGGCCAGAAGGCCGTGATCCATTGAAGATCTACTCTTCAATACAACCGTGCACACAGAAGCCTGCTATACCGACACAGTGTCACAGTATAAGATCAACCTCAGCTGCGGTAGCGGGTCTGTGGCTAACACCAGCTATACATAGCTATAATGGTGTTTAAATCAGCCGCTGGAAGACTATTTACACGCCGAATGTCCCAGACGACCGCAGTGATTAACACATGACCCTGAAACATTGTCTTTCTCGTGTATAAAGTCCACGGTGACAGCAACAGAACATGAATGTGTGATTAGTGAACGCAGTCTGGTGAAGGAGGAGCGTCATGAGGCTCGTGGGCTCTTTAGCAGCCGCTAGCCTGCTAGCTAATGAATGACGCTGCTCTGAGTTTAATCACGCTGTCAGACACATTCCATGATGACCAGGAGATGAAACCAAGTCTCACCTTCTCTACCAGACATGATTCAAACTCGTCGCGCTGCTTTGAAGAGAAGAAATACACGTGTTTGTTCAGTTGAGATTACAGCCGGCTGTCTGTCTGATCCGCGCTGTCAGGACCCGGGGAACTAGAGATGGGTTGGTAGAGAACGAGCCGGTTCAAAGAGCCGGCTCTTTTGAGTGAACGATAAGAGCCGGCTCCCGTCCGAGAGTCGTTTTTTTTCTCTTTAATTAATTCAAGGCAGAATGATAGGACAATCTTCTCCGCGCCACAGGCACTCCATGCACTAGTGATGTTACGTGCTGTGCCGAGGCTTCGGAGCATGTGTTGAGTAATCCAGGAAGTTTTCCGCGATGCGCGTATCGAGGCTTGTATCGTTTTAGACCATTGACGTCATTGATGACGTCCGAAGCCTCGCTGCCTGGCCGTACCGCGTGACTGGTTCAGGAAGTGGTTCAGATCTTCAATAGTTAAACCAATGCCACTTTCCAGAAGTGACACAGGAGACTAATATTACCCCTCCTGCCATTATTATATTATATTACACGTGTAATATATTATCAATAATTGTATTGTAGTGTAATACTACACTACAATACAATTATTGACCAAAGGATTGGTTTACACACATAAGATGCATTAGTCACAAAACAATTACAGTTTATTATAGATGTATGTTATATACTCATAATATACTTACTAGAAAATAGACATTATATTATATATTATATAGATATAAATGGATTACATGGTAATATATTTATTTTTCATTGTTTATAGTCATTCCCAACAGCCTTTACTGGCGCAAAATACAGTATATCAGAGATCACATTGTTAAGATCATATCTACCTGTTTTACACTCTTTGGCCATCAGGTGGTTTTGTGTGTACATGAAGCCTCGAGAAATGAACCCTTTTCAGAACCAATTTGCTGGAAAGCTTCAATGCTTCATGAAGCTTCAGCTCGCCATCACTAGTAAAATGAAGAGCCGTTTGGGAGCCGAAAGAGCCTTCTCGGTGAGCTGAGCCAAATGATCTGGATCACTAAAAAGAGCCGTAATTCCCATCACTACGGTGAACTCAGGACCCCGGTGAACTCTGAACCGGAAACAGAGGGACCGCTATGTGCCTGAACGAAAAGCCCACTGAGCCTGCTGTTAGCTGTTAGCTGTCTCATCAGGATGCTAACACACTAGTTAGCCCAGAGAAACTGCGTCCGTGTGACATGTATGCTTTGACAACATTGAAGACAACAGGTATATTTATGTATTTATATGAGTTAAACGATCACAGACCTTTATATGACTAAACAGACCTGTTAGCAACGTGGAGCTAAAGCTAGCTAGTGAGCAATGAACAGGGAGATGAGCAGAGCAGAGCAGAGCAGAGCAGAGCAGAGCAGAGCAGAGCAGAGCAGAGCAGAGCAGAGCAGAGCAGAGCAGAGCAGAGCAGAGCAGAGCAGAGCAGAGCAGAGAGGTAACCTTGGAGGAAAACTGTTATGTAAGTTATACAGAACTAATGCAGTTAGTCTCTGTGTAACTGTGTCCTCCTACAGTCTGTCTGGCTGCTCATCAGTCAGTAGTAGAAGTGTCTGTGACCTGCAGTGGTGGAAATACTCTGCTACCAGTACAAGTCCTTCATTGAACATCTTACTTAAGTAAAAGTATCTGAGTATAATCAGGAAAAGGTACTTAACATATTAGAAAGTACTGACTTTGTAACTGTTTACTATTATAGATTCAATCATTAGATCATTATTACTCATGCATTAGTGTGAAAGCAGGATTTTAGTGTTGTAGTTGTTGAGCTGGAGATACTTTTGACTTATGATTATTATTATTATGGATTAATCTGCTGATTATTTTCTCCATTAATAGATTGATTGTTTGGTGAATCCCATCACAATGAAACCAGAGTCCAAAGTGACACCTTCACGATGTTTGTTTACTCCAACCAGCTGTCCAAAACCTCAACATTATTATAATACATTAAACATTGTTACAGTAAAAAGAAAAGCAGCAAATCTTCACATTTGAGAAGCTGGAACAATGAAATGTTTGATCTTTTCTCTTTCTTTCTTGACTAAACGATTACTGAAATAGTTGCTAATCAATATTCTGTCAATCAATTAATGGATTCAGCTGTAGTTGTACATTTTCAGATGTTGTGCTGAAAACCTGAATTTGTAAAGTAGCTCGTAACTAAAGATGAAAAAAGTACTATGTTTCTCTCTGAGATCTGACAAGAGGTAGAAAGTGACACAAGAAGAAAAATACTCAAGTAAAGTATTAGTACCTCAAATTTGTACTTAAGTACAGTACTTGAGTAAATGTGATTAGTCACCTGCGTCATGTAGTATGTGCAGAGTGCATATTAGTCATGTTTGTTTCCCCGGTTGTAAAATTAGTGTCAGTTTGATGTGGTGATGAAGTTAGCTAATAGTGGAATTTAAATGTCTCATTTATTTTAAGGGTGAGTTCAGTGGTGAAAAAAATACTTACATCTTTTACTTAAGTAAAAGTACTTGCATCAAAGGGCACAAAGAGTGAAAGTACACATTATGCAGGATGGCCTATTCCAGAAGAATGTACTATATATTATATTATTAAACTATAACTGTCAATGCATTAATATGTACAATGCTTTAATGTTGCAGTATTTTACTATTTATACTGCTGGGTAGCTAGTGAATTTCACCAAGGGCTCAATAAAGTCTTTCCCCCTTTATCCAAAATAATACATCATCATTTATTTGTTGATTATATTTTGTATTATTAATCAGAATCTGCAAAATAACAAAGTATCAAATAAGTGTAGTGGAGTAAAAAGTACAATATTTTCCTCTGAGATGTATGATGATGTATAATAAGCATATGCTCTGTTGCCAGTTTATTAGGTGCATTTGCATTTGCATTGTAGTGACTAACACCTAAATGTCTAAATAATATCAATTGCGAAGAACTCAAATTTAAACAGCTGGATTGTATCTGAGATAAGAGACGCTGGATCCAGTTCAGTGGTCAGATCTCTTTGACGCAGCAGCTCACCCTTAGCTGATAATCTAAATGAGAGGCTTTGAACCTGTTTAACATTCACACTTGATAGTATATCAATCATCTCACTGTTTTTTCTCACAGGTGCCTGTTCCAGTGTCTCTGTAGCTGCAGGGAAAGTGAAGCTCTGACAGTTTTCAAGCTGCTATTCTGACCACTGCCCTCCTCAATGAGGTACTACTTCAGAGGAAAGACCTGAGCTTTTATCTGTTTGGTTTTACGTTAAAACACGACACTGAAGCAGATGATTAACGGTTTCTTTACTGCGTCAGGTACAGAGGAGCTCAGATCTGTCTTCGGGCTCATGGACCGTGCTGTCTGACCCGCCTCTCCCTGGTTGGACCTCTGCCCGGCAGAATCGCTCTGGTCCGAACCTACAGCGCCCACCATCAGCCCGGCGCCCCCCCACCCACTAACCCCACCCCTCCTGATGGGAAGGGCGGAGCCGACGTGGTGAAGGAGCGAGCCCTGGCTGCCTTACAGGTACAGGAAATCCCTCTTCTGACTGTTTATAACAACCTTTCAAGACCATAGACACCACTGACTTCATATATTAAAGAGGACCTATTATGCTTATTTTCAGGTGCATACTTGTATTCTAGGTTTAAAAGCCCAGTCTGCTCTGGTTGGTCAGCTAGCCCACTCTGTTGTGATTGATCAACCAAACCAAACTTTTTGGACTCCGCTCTAACTAGCTTTTTTTTTGAGGATGTGCCAAATAGCCGTTATGCAAATATGTTACTTGGTGACATCATCATGCTACGGAAGAAAAGGCGGGACTTCAACAAGGCGTTTCAGAAAGGGAGAAAGCACAAAAGCATAATCGGTCCTCTTTAATCATCTGATACCACAAAAGAACACAAAACTAAATTAAAACACTGCCCTCTTTCTCCCTTCTCTCCCTCCTCCAGCATGCAGGTGAGCTTGGGCGGCAGTGGGGTCAGAGGTCGGCTCAGACGACCACCGCCACAGTCAACTACTGGTGGGCGAGGTACGAGGAGTTTGTCGGGCTCAACGAGGTCCGCGTGGCCCAGACCAAGGTCACTGAGGTCAGCAGACAGTAAGAGGCAGGAATGAATCCCAAATGTTGTTCAGTTCTCCATAGCTCACTGATGCCCTACGTTATAGATGAACTCCAACATCTATCCGTCTATACTGAGAGAGAGTCTCAGACGTGTGTTTCTTCCAGGCCGAGGCAGCGTTCATGGTGGCCAGAGGGATGGTGCGCGAGGCTCACATCAGCCTGGAGGCCCTCCAGGTCCGGCTGAAGGAGGTCAGAGACCGGCTGGACAGAGTCTCCAGGGAGGAGGCTCACTACCTGGAGCTGGCCACGATGGAGCACAAACTGCTGCAGGTTATATATTTAATATATTGGGCTGTCCGGAATACCATTTTTTTGGGCTTTGAAGCTTCAGTGAAAACTATTCGAAGGTATTCGAAGCTTTGCAGCTGCGCCGCTGTTAGCACGCATATTTTTTCTGCTAAATGCATAAAGCTTTATTGCATAAAGCAGCATATTTGTCCACTCCCATGTTGATAAGAGTATTAAATACTTGACAAATCTCCCTTTAAGGTACATTTTGAACATATAAATAATGTGTTATAAATGATCTATCAAATATTTAAATTGATTGACAGCCCTAGAATATACTCTTTAGTCTAGTCCGAGAGATCTGTTGAATAATGTACCTGTTTGTGTGATAACAGAGCTCTCTTCTGACCGCAGGAGGAGCGTCGTCTCCGGACAACGTATGAGAACTCCGAGGGTTCGGAGAGGGAGAAGTTCGCCTTGTTTCAGCGGGCGTCAGGGAGAGCCACGAGAAAGAGCGGTACGAGAGCAGAACGCACCAAGAACTGGTCCGTCATCGGCTCGGTGCTCGGAGCCCTGATCGGGGTCATGGGATCGACGTACATCAACCGCGTCCGGCTGCAGGTGAGGAGGGGGGGTGACAGCAGTTGGAGTCTATGGATTCGATGGAGAGAAAGGGTTGCTAATAGTTTAGTCTTCTGCTAACCTCAGCCAATGACTCATGGCCTCAATTAGCAGAGGGCTAAATATTAGCAACATTTACTCTCCATCTCTGAAACGTTTCTCTGATATTGTAGCTCGCTAGAGCCTCGAATCACAGTTTGTCATCTCTAATGTCTGTGATATCTGGATTCTGGTACCCAACAACACAGCAAGATGACATTTTAGATGTGTAACTTTAGTCCACTGCTAGTGTTCGCCTCCAGTCTTTCCTTTGTTTTGCCTCCAGCTAACACCGTGATGTCATCGTGACGTCGACACAAAAAGGGTCTATGGGTGACGTCACAGAGACTACGTCCACATTTTATACAGTCTATGGTGCTAACATGATCTGCTAATGTTAGCTACACAGGTTTTTATATATATCTCCTTCCAACCTCTCTTGGTAACGAGTATCACTATTATACGTGCCCCAGGCACAACGTTTATATACGTTTAAATGATGAAGTGATGATATTTTCGAAAGACATGGATGTAAACTGTAACTGGACGTGTTGGTGGAGGCATACAACCTCAAGGTGGTACTTCTAGTTTCACTATGAAGTAGTTTCTTGTTATTTACAGATATTTTATCCGTCCCCAGGACACCAGTGTGCATTGATCTTTGTTTCAGCTGATGCATCCTCACCTCTCTCACCTGTAGGAGCTGAAGACTCTCCTGCTGGAGGCCCAGAAAGGTCCAGAGAGCCTGCAGGAAGCCCTCAGAGTCCAGGCTGGAAACCATCACTCCCAGCAGGGCGAGCTCCGGACGCTCATCGACAACCTCCGGCTCGCTCTGAATGACGCCTTCACACAGAGGGACCTCGTGCTTCAGGACAAGAGAGCTCCGACCCCAAACTCACCCACGGTGCCTCTTTCAGCCTTAAAAGACCTCCAGACCGGCAGCCAAAAGGCAGAGTCCCTTCTGGAGTCCCTCCGGCCACTGCTGGGACAACTGGAGCAAGGACTCGGTAGAGTAGAGGGAGAAATGATGGAGGTGAGGAGGCTGCTGGAGACCAGACCACAGGCTGAAACACAGGCTGCTCAGCCCCAGTTAGCAACACCGGTGAGTCCAGAGAGACCAGTGAGTCCAGAGAGAGAGAAACCAGTGGGAGCCAGAGGTGATGGTGAGGCATCTGGAGGAGACCCAGAGGACACTGGGAGAACGAATCAGGACAAACACTCTTTATAACGCCGTGTTTACCTACACCGCCACCGCCATCACCATCTCTGCTGTCTACCTGCTGCTCAGAGGAGCTGCTTAGACGTGATGCCTGAATCTGTTCACATGCACTGAACCACCGTCAGTCACTGGGAGTAAATATCTAAATAAATTATGTTAGAATAAAAATGTTCTCGGTTGGAAGTAACTCAGTTTCTGTAATAAACTGGTTACTTATCTTCTTATGCTGCTGTTTACTGCTGTCACTGCCGGTGGCCTCTAGATAGGATTCATTCTGTGATCTCAAGAGAAACGTTAACTAAAAGGATTTTGGTCTTAATTCTAGCTGCATTCGACGACCTAACATCTGCTTTCAAATCAACACCTGTGATGTTTTTAACTTAAATTATAAATAATTATAAATAAACCTCGTCAGTAGTTGACCAGAGGCCTGTACTAGGAAGCAGGATTTAGGGTTAGCGCGTTAACTTCAGGTTTAACCCTTCAGGGTGTTGAGTCCTACGACAGTGGTTCACTTCTTACCGGGTAGATCGCCATGGTAACTGATGCTGAACACCTGACCTGCTCCGGAGCAAAAAAAAAAAGCACCGCCTACTGACCAATCAGAGCTCAGTGTGCAGATATGTATGATAATATTACACAAATACAAAGAAGTTTAAATCATAGTCCAGAATAAAAACAATATTTTACCGCTTTGAATTATGTTTTTATATTTATTTTTTTACCCTGGGTATGTTGAACTCGCTCCGTAGTACAGGCCTCTGGTCAGCCTATGTATATACTGTAGAATATAAACATAGAATTGAATCGAATAGATCGGCTCCATTTTCATATCCGATCCAGCTGTTTGAGTCAGTATCGGCCCGATATCTGATCCGGTATCGGTGCATCCCTACATGAAATTGTGCAGAGATCAGTATAAACACCTGAAGGAGCAATAATGAGAATACATGAACTGTGACTTTCATTAATGTGAGAACACATTATCATGTGAACTGACAAAATGAAATGGATCAATTACAAAAGTCTCTTTACAGCTGTGAGAGGGCCTTTAATCACTGCAGGCCACCAAAAGTCAAATTCCTGAACTAACTGCGTGTTAAAATGTAGAAAAAATGTGAATGAAGTTTTGCAGACAGTCTTGAACCTCCTCCGGTACTTGAATGTGTGTTTGTGTGTGTTGTTGAAGACTGAGCTGATGATGATCACTGTGTATTAAACTGTTAATTAACTGTTACCAAAGTTTGTTCTCCTCAGCTTTATTGTTTCTATAATAATAATATAACAAACACCAATTATTTTCACTATATGGTGAATGATTTTTCTTTTAAATGCTTGTTATAGCTGAACAATATTATTCTAAACCCAAATATATTCAGTTACTGTTCGTATAAGACGAAGAAAAATAGGAAATCTTCCCATTTGAGAGACAGCTAATCTCTACATGATAGACAACACATTTGATTTAAAATGTGTTGCAGGTGAACCCTTGTGTTGAGGCATTATCTATTTCTACAGTGGAAACCTCTTATAGCGATCAAACATCTCAGGACAGAATTATTCCTATAATAATGTTTAAGTAATTTGCTTATAGTAAAAAAAGTCTGTGGTTCATTTGGTTATTTTAATACATGATATGAGAAATATTAGGGCTGTCAAAGTTAACGCAATATTAACGTGTTAACGCAAATTTGTTTTAAACGCCACTAATTTCTTTAAAGCAATCGATCTTTCGGGGGTTGTAGCCGGCTCAGTTTTAAAGCTAGAGTGAGATACTGGTATCATATGAAACTACAAAATATAAACACAATATATGTAAAGAAAATATAAAAATTTAAAATAATAAAATGAGAATATATGAAATATGTACAAATATTTGCTTTAAGACGTGCAATATATAACAAATAACCACTGAGGTAAATGCAAAATGTTGAGAAGTGGGATCTATTGAGTGTTAAATCTAAATGCCGGAATGGAATAAATAAGAAATGAATAAGAGTATTTCTTGAATGTACGGTATAAATGCAGTATTATGACAGTATTGCACAGTTAAATTATTGCACAAATTATTTTACAGTTGAGTTTAGTCAGTATGTGTCAATTGGATGATAATCTGACAAGAAAAAAATAAAGAAAAGAATTATAATAATCTTCATAATGAGTGAGTGTGTTCCAGCAGCAGCCAGCAGGGGGCAGGCAGCTTATCTACAGTCTGTAGGTGAAACCTCATCAGTCGGCTGCTCTCTGTTGGATAGATCTTAATGGGTAGAACCAGATCTGGGTAGAGATGGACAGATCTGGACCAGATCTGGGTAGAAGCAGACCAGATCTGGTCCTATTCAGAATATTAACAGAGATACTGCCCATCTCTCGGCAGAATAGATCATGCGTGGACCAGATCGCAACTCTACCGCAAATCACAGTTGAACAGTCATTGGAAATGGAGATTCTCCGCTTTACATCAACTTCATAGACTATGAGAAGGGCATTTGACAGCATTGACAGAAGCTCCTCTGGAAACTACTTCGATACCAGGCATTCCAGAAAAAAATGGTCAACATAATCAGGAACTCTTACGCAGGGATGACCTGCAGAGTTATCCATGGAGGACAGCTCACCAGAAGCTTCCAAGTGAAAGACCGGCGTCAGGCCAGGGCTGTCTACTGTCCCCTTTCCTCTTCCTCACGGTTATCGATTGGATAGGTGAGAGACCACAACAGCACAGAGGAGAAACGGGATCCAGTGGACACTCACAACACAGCTAGACGACTTAGACTTTGCTGATGACCTGGCTTTGCTGTCTCACAGCCGACAACAGATGCAGAGAAAAGACAACAATACTGGCAGACACATCATCACAAATAGGCCTCACATCTATAAAGGAAAAAGTAAAGTCCTCAAGGTCAACACAACCAGCGAAGACTCAGTGACCTTGGAGGGAACAGCACTGGAAGAAGTAGAAGCCTTTACATACCTCGGTAGTGTCATCAATAAACAGGGCGGAACGGATGCAGATGTCCAGAGCCAGAATCGGCAAGGCAAGGGCTTCATTCATACAATTAAAGAACATCTGGAGCTCCAAAGAAGATCAGCCGGCGGACAAAGCTCAGACTCTTCAAACTCCAACATTAAACCATACTCCTCTATGGTTCAGAGACGGTGGAGGACAACAAAGACGCACAAAATAACAAAAGTACAGAACATTCATAAACAACTGCCTGAGGCGGCATCTTAAACATCCACTGGCCGGATACCATCAGCAACAATGATCTTTGCAAAGAACAGGTCAAAAACCTGTTGAAGAGAGAGATCAGGTGAGAAGGAGATGGGGATGGATTGGCCATACACATCCGGAAACCCGTACCCAGCATCACCAGGCAGGCCCTTAGATGGAACCCACAAGGCAAAAAGAAGGAGAGGGCCGGCCCCAACACGGACATCACACCAGAGCGGGCTGACATGGAAACAACTGGAGAGGAAAAGCCCAGGACAAAAGACTCTGGCGGACTGTGGTTCAACGGCCTGTGCTCCACAAGGAGCGAAAGGCTTTGAATGAATGACTGCCCATCTCTGATTGTCACCCTTTCAAATATTAAATAAGTATTGTCACTAGTTAAGTTAATTCCTGTTTTTCAGGATTTTCCCTTCGGGTTATTCATCAAGACTTTTTATATGGTCAGGAGAAGAATCCTTTGGGGGTACTATACAAGTAAAAAAAGAACGTTTTTGTTGCATTTGTGTGAGGTCAAGTTAACTCAAGGTCAAGGTCAACTTTATTACTGACTAATAAATTATATAAGATAAGATGAAAGCAGCACCTGGACAGAAATAAGGACATATTAATATATAATAATATACAGATTAATATAAAAAAGTGAGAAATAGTTATGACGTATATAAAATAAAAAGCAGTTAAAGTCAAAATTACACTTGCTCTCCCCGTCTACCGCGACAAGACAGGGACTAGAAGTTATTTTGCAAACTCCTGCCACTGCTTAAAGGTCTTATCTCAATATTTATAGCACTATTATGTCACTCATAATGTAGCGCCTGATAAGATCCGAGCAGATTGCGGTGGAAAGAGCTTGGAACTGATAGATCTGATGAGTATGGAGTGGTGCATTGTACGGTAAAACGGGTCAACCTCATGTGCCCTCGCCTTAGAGCTTAACTCAGTTCAGGTTCTTCAATCTAATGCATTATAGTTGTGCCAGACTGTCTAGAGATGTCCCCTAATGTCAATGAAATAAATGTGATCGTGTCACATACTGTAGAAAAGGCAAACCTCAACTCATTCTTGTAATAAGCTGAACGAGCTTCTGGGCTGCTGTCTTTCAGACTCTGTCTGAGGCATTTCTCAAAGACTTTCAACTCAGCGCTGAAATGGTCATTTTTGGAGTTCTGGGGTTTAAATGTATATTATGACGAATAAAATAAAATGAAAGATGTGTTTTGCCTTTGCAACTTTTACTTGCTCAAAGAGGATTTGTTGGAGTGGAAATCCGGAAGCATCCGCTAGGATGAACGACCTGATGCTATTCCTTCAGTTAGAGAAAGATAAAATACTCCGTCAACACAAAACATTCCATACAACATGGGACCCTTTACTATCCTTATTTCAAAAGGCTTAAGACCCTTCCCCAAAATTAGGCAGAGGCACTGGTCATTTGATTTGTCATGATCTGTTAATACTGATGGTAAATAATCCTACATACTGAACATCCACAAATTTGTTTATATTTCAAAGCATTGTATAATGTTTCTTTCCTATGCGAAATGTTAAATTAATTAATCTGTATGTATGTTTTATTTTGTTAAATATTGTGTTGTTGCTTTTTTAATTTTTTATTTTTATTTTTTATTTTACATTATTTTACTTTCTTATTTTATAATTATTTTATATTCATTTCATTTTTTATTTTTTTATTTTCCTTATCATACTACTACTTTGAGCTACCATTCCCTGTGTAGATAGATTATCATAGGGTTATTTTGTCCAGGACAGTGGGGGGATGGAGAAAGTGAAAATGCTCTGTGTCAAATATCTGTGAATAATGATCTTTTTCTTAAATAAAAACTAAAAAAAAAGTCAAAATTACACGGAAAGCAATACATGCATTACCCCCGACCAGAGGAGAGAGAGAGAGGAGATGAGAGAGAGAGAGAGAGGATAGAGAGAGAGAGAGAGAGAGTACTATGATACCATATACTACAGCATACACCAGAGTAGTATATAAATATGATTAAGTAATTATAAAAACAATAATATCAGATTAAAAACAACATAATCTGGTGGAAAAAGGTGAAAACCAGAAGAGTGACGTTGTCACAGCACAGGAGAAATCAGTCACTGGGTGTCCACATACTTCTGACCATATAGTGGTGAGTCTCTCTGCAGCGTTATCTCTGTGCTGGTTTAATCCACCGCAAGCAGCTGTTAGCTCTTTACTTAGCACAGTGACACACACACACACACTACATTCTTATTGGCTGATTCTGATGTTGGTGATCTGGAAATTTATTCTTTTGTTATTATTTATTTATTATTATTATTATAGAGGGTCACTTTGGTATTTTTCAAACCCGGGACCCTATGTTTCTCATTTTTTAACTTTTTACTGACCAATAGTAACAACAATTTCTGAAAGTGGTTCAGTATTGAGGTGAGAGGCGCTGTAGACACAGCTGTAATCCTATTGGGGCAAGCTGCACCGTCATTTACTTCCACTAAAGTGCTCGTTTTCTGCCATGACAAGGCTCTGATTGTTATTATTAAGTGTCTGACAAACATTATGGAAAGAGTCTCGCTCAAGGAGAAGTCTAGTTCTGAAATCTGGCGAGGTGACGTGTTGCCAGAAGACAACGGAAGACAACATCCATGGTGGAAATACCCGAGTGTTTGTTGTGATGGAGTTCAGAAGAGCGTAGCATACAACCTTACACCAAATTACTTTTCAAGTGATTTGCACTGTCGCAAACACTATTTCCAACGCCGGAATAAAAATCAGGAGAGTTTTGCTGGAGATGTGGCGCACTCCCGTGATCTCGATCGTAAGAGTAAGGTGGTCAGAAAGCTCAGTCTTAAGTCAGAGTCTTTAATCTCGTCTTGACATTCAGATAAAATCAAACAAGTTTAATATTATCGTAAGTTCAATGACACGAACACTGTCAACAACCAGTAGGTGTATTACCAAATACCAAAGTTACCCTTTAAGCTCTTATAGTTACATGGAGGACAGACAGACAGACAGACAGATAGATAGATAGATAGTATTATAGTATATAATAATAATATAATATTAATAATTAGATAATGTTTTCCTGTGTTGTTTTGTACCAAAGTGGGACTTACAGTTTATTTGGAGCTTCAGTCTCGGGGCAGATTACAGTTAAAACACACACACACACACACACACCCAATGAGAAACAACACTGACCAAACAGGACGGGACACATAATACTCAATTAATGTGTTCCATCCAGTTCAGGTATGTGGAGCTTGTTGCCTGTCAGTCAGCGATGTTTAAAGAGGAACACGCCACAGTCTGTCCACAGGTCTTTATTTAGGAGTACTACAGCATAATGTGAAAAAAGTTGTATAAAACCTTTCCCTTCCCAGTTAACTATGTGTTTAAAAATAATAAATGGCATTAACTAGCTGTATAACAGAGCAGGAGATGTGTATGCATGGAAAATAACCCTCAAAATAAAGACTTGTGTACTCAACAGTCCAAGCTCGGAGGGGAAATGTGCAAAAACAAACACAGTCCAAAAGTGCACAGAAAATTATATAAATATGAATATTTGTATTTCTGTAGCCTTAATTATGGAAGTGCAACCTGTCTGACGTCTTGAAACTGAAGCACACTTCACGCTGATCTTTAACTATTTTGGATATTTTAAGTGTTTTTTTGTGTAGTAATTTGCTTCCATAGACATTTCACAAACTTTAGTGGGAAAGAAAAACATCATAAAATACACATTATGTGTTTATTTACTACTTTGTCTATTTGAGTCTGTAGATTTCTCCAAAGATTCACCATTAGATAATGCCTCATTTGCATATTTAAACATAATATTTCAGAAAGCTTGTACTACAAAAAGTAATCATCTCTAAAATCGATCTCTAGGTAGTTAAACCGGTAGTGTCTTCAAAATGTAGTGAATTTTACATTCCACAGGCAGAACAAACTCTAGCATGAAAGCACTAAGGTCTGCCCTGATGCAGGAAACCTAAAGGTGTTCTTTAATATTAACTCCATAAAAATCATCCTCGATCAGAAAAGTTAAGACAGCAAAGAAGTCTTTAAAGGTCGTAAAGACCAGAATTACTGACTGAATCTGCTGAACTGTCTGTAATAATGGAGGAAGACTTGGAGAGGAAATGCACCGAGCTGCTCTCACTTGTTAATCAGGAGTCAGTCACCACAACCTGCACAACAGGTGATCTGAATCACCTCCAATCAACTCAGAGGAACTGTTATTTAGGATAGTCACAACTGAATTACAGATATCTCTACTGTCATTCTGACTAGTCACAATGACTTTATAGATATCACCAATCACAACTCTAATTATAGATATCTGTAATAACATTCAGACTATCCCTATCTCCAGTTAGAGATATCTTCAATGTCATTCTGACTAGTCACAATTTAATTTTAGATATCTAAAAAAGGACAATGTAGATATCTACAATTGAGGGGAATTAAAGATATCTTCAACTGGAATTATGACTAGTCAGAATTAAATTGTAGATATCCGCAACTGGAATCACGACTAGCCATAATTCAGTTGCGGATATCCGTTCAGAGATACCTGAGAATCCAGCAGGTTCAAACCCAGAGTTTGACCTTTGACCTCTAAAGCCTCACTAATTTGACTCACAATGGCTTTATGTTTGTGTACAGATTAAAAAAATTAACATAAGAGAGGTATAGAGGTGAGTTTGGTCAAAGTATTTCTGTAGTGTTGACATTCAGGTAGGATATGTGCTGCTTTACATAATTCACCTACATACATTTTTTATACTTTTATAATATTGTTTCTTATGTATAAAACATTTTTTACTTAATTACCAGTAAATAATACTAATATTAAAAATAATCACGAGCCCCTCAGTCATAAAGGTCACATGGTTTTTACTGCAAAATATCACTGTTTATTACAGAACCGGCTCATGTTGTTAACCAGCGCCTAAAATACCATCTGGAACATCTTTTATTACATAACATTGATCGTTTTATTGATCAGCTTCAGCGTTGTTTAAATCACAACTTAAACAGATAACAGTACTTCTGCTTTATAGCCACCATAATGTCATACAGTTGTATTTATATTGAATACATTTATTCACAGAGACAGACATATCAAAATTGTATTTGACTGTTATTATTTATTTATTTATTTATTTGTATGATTATATATATATATAGTATATATATAAATAAACACATATATAAACACATATATGTGTATCTCCTGAGCACCAGGAGAAACCCCATCCATCCATCCATCTTCAACCGCTTATCCGGGATCGGGTCGCAGGGGCAACAGCTCCAGCAGGGGACCCCAAACTTCCCTTTCCCGGCACACATTAACCAGCTCTGACTGGGGGATCCCGAGGCGTTCCCAGGCCAGAGTAGAGATATAATCTCTCCACCTAGTCCTGGGTTTTCCCCGTGGTCTCCTCCCAGCTGGTCGTGCCTGGAACACCTCCCAAGGGAGGCGCCCAGGAGGCATCCGTGCTAGATGCCCGAACCACCTCAACTGGCTCCTTTCGACGCAAAGGAGCAAGGACTCTACTCCGAGTCCCTCCCGGATGACTGAGCTTCTTACCCTATCTCTAAGGGAGACGCCAGCCACCGTCCTGAGGAAACCCATTTCGGCCGCTTGCACCCGCGACCTCGTTCTTTCGGTCATGACCCAACCCTCATGACCATAGGTGAGAGTACGAACGAAGATTGAACGGTAGATCGAGAGCTTTGCCTTCCGGCTCAGCTCTCTTTTCGTCACAACGGTGCGGTAAAGCGAATGCAATACTGCCCCTGCTGCTCCGATTCTCCGACCAATCTCACGTTCCATAGTCCCCTCACTCGCGAACAAGACCCCGAGATACTTAAACTCCTTCACTTGGGGTAAGGACTCATTCCCTACCCGGAGTAGGCAATCCATGGGTTTCCTGCTGAGAACCATGGCCTCAGATTTAGAGGTGCTGATTCTCATCCCGACTGCGTCACACTCGGCTGTGAACCGATCCAGTGAGTGCTGGAGGTCGCAGACCGATGATGCCAACAGGACCACATCATCTGCAAAAAGCAGCGATGTGATCCTCAGCACACCGATCTGCAAACCCTCCTCCACCCGACTACGCCTCGATATCCTGTCCATGAATATCACGAACAGGATTGGTGACAAAGCGCAGCCCTGGCGGAGGCCAACCCCCACCGGAAACGAGTCCGACTTACTGCCGAGGATCCGAACACAGCTCTCGCTTTGGGCGTACAGAGATTGGATAGCCCTGAGAAGTGCCTCCCTCACCCCATACTCCCGCAGCACCCCCCACAGTATCTCCCGGGGGACCCGGTCATATGCCTTCTCCAAGTCCACAAAGCACATGTAGACTGGATGGGCATACTCCCAGGCCCCCTCCAGGATCCTTGCGAGAGTGAAGAGCTGGTCCGTTGTTCCACGGCCAGGACGGAATCCGCATTGTTCCTCTTCGATCCGAGGTTCGACTATCGGCCGAACCCTCCTTTCCAGCACCTTGGAGTAGACTTTACCAGGGAGGCTGAGCAGTGTGATACCCCTGAAATTGGCACACACTCTCTGGTCCCCCTTTTTGAAAAGGGGGACCACCACCCCGGTCTGCCACTCCTTAGGCACTGTCACCGACTTCCACGCGGTGTTGAAGAGACGTGTCATCCAAGACAGGCCCTCCCCACCCAGAGCCTTCAGCATTTCTGGGCGGATCTCATCAATCCCCGGGGCTTTGCCACTGTGGAGTTTTTGACTACCTCAGTGACTTCCACCAGGGTAATTGATGATGGTCCCCCATCAGCTCTTAGCCCGAGTGTCCAAAACATGCGGCCTCAGATCAGACGATACGATTACAAAATCGATCATCGACCTTCGGCCTAGGTGCTCTGGTACCACGTACACTTATGAGCATCCTTATGTTCGAACATGGTGTTCGTTATGGACAATCCATGACTAGCACAGAAGTCCAATAACAAACGACCACTCGGGTTTAGATCAGGGAGGCCGTTCCTCCCCCAATCACGCCACTCCAGGTGTCTCCATCGTTGCCCACGTG